>NC_140168.1:25018581-25033581 GCF_963971535.1 Notolepis coatsorum | reverse complement strand
CTCGCCCTAACTCAATAAACAACGTTATTTGGACGTATATAGTATTATACAACCTGGAAATGGTTCATCTAGATCAACATCCCATAATAGAAAACTGTCTACTCCAAGCTGATCGCCCAATGGCCCGAGGAGACTGGGGTAAGTTTCAGCGCTTATTATTACCGTGTTCGATATAAACTGCTCTGATGACCATATGACCCACACTAGATGAATGATATAACGTTGCCCACGGAATTATAAACGACCCCCCGCCCATCCGGTCAACATCAGATCATACGTAGTAACTTCTAGAAGTACCTCCAGTTGAAATTTTTTATCTGGCACCGATCGCTACCAAACTGTATTTGATCATCAATATAATGCATTTGGGGCTATAAATCAAGTTCTGGAGAAAGCTGCAGAAAACGATAAAAACATACTTATACTTTAGACCGTATTTTAGTATGAATATGTGAATGAAAAAGTATAACGTTGCTACACCCTGAACAATAGATATAGGACATTGAATGGGCCATAATAATGTCAATTTAGCAATAGAATTTAAAAAGTTATAGCCCTGCAAAGAAGGGGAACTTCTCCATAGACAAATAGAGCTGGTTAGGGATGGTAAATTATGAATTTAACCATGGCGATCAAAGTGTTAAGTAAAGTCTGAGTCCTCGTCTGCACCTTCCGAGTCCGAATGCAGTCGATGCTCGAGTCCAAGTCCAAGTCCGAGTCATCAGTGCTCAAGTCCAAGTCGAGTCACGAGTCCTGAAAATCAGCCCAGGACTCGGGACTCGAAGTACCACAACACTGACCGTGAGGGCTTTCTTTCTGTTCTACCGCTGGAAATGACGCGCCGGAGTGACGTAAGCCGGCCCTGCTTCTGGCCTCTCTCCCTGGAGAGCCTTTCATCACCAGGAACAGGCCATCGATGCTGCGTTTTGGAAATACGTAACCTACTGTATAATCACAATCAAATAAGTGATCGATAGCGATAAACCAGCAAATACCTAACCTGAAAACACTTCCCCTGCTTAGCTTGCACACTCTTGTTGTAACTAGCTTACTTGTCTTTCTTGTGCACGCATGCATACACAGATACAACTGTACACACACACACACACACACACACACACACACACACACACACACACACACACACACACACACACACACACACACACACACACACACACACACACACACACACACACACACACACACACACACACACACACACACACACACACACACACACACACACACACACACATCTATAGGTGCTCATGCTGTGAGCATAAAAGGTTGATTGTGTTTCTGTGGTGATGATGGGGGTTAGATATCATTGTTGAGAGGCTGGCAGTGATACTAACACATCAAAGATAATACACAGTGCAGGTCAGCAAACTTCCATTCAACCATGCAATCCTCTCTTCTACAACCCCACACCCTGGCACAAATACTGAATAGGATAAAAAAAAAATATATATATATATATAAATAAAAGCTGCTGCATGAGACTCAGCTAAGTGCGTATTCATCTTCTTCTTTCACATGTGAGACAGAATTCTGAGAACTGAACATTCTATTGACGATGTAGCAATGGCCTCAGAAAGAGAAAACCTATTACAAGTAGCAGATGTTTTCACTCGCAGAAGAGTTCAGGTAATTTGCATACAAAACAACGCCTCCAGAGCTCCTTATAAGGCAAAGTAATGACGCAGCTGTGTGGAAATGGATGCAAATAAGAAATACAAATTCCACAGAAGGCATTAAATAATTATTATTTTCAATCATTTCACAATAATTGCATAATTGTGTTTGAATATCTGAGTAATTAAAGTAATTATACATTTGTCCAAAATAGCTGGCTCAGGGGTTAATCCAGCTGCCCTGTGATCAGATGAATCCATATTATTTATTTTTCCGACATCAAATGCGTAATTTCTTATCGTACAAATATTGTTATATTTATTTTAATTATGATTAAGTAATTAATTCCAAGGAGGCCTGTAGCGTTGACATGAAGGAATCACTATGAGAACACAGTCTGTCAAGTTAATAAAATGTTCAATTAGTCAATCAATCATAAGTGTGCTCCTCAGCACTCTTAAATCTGCTCTCAGCCACGCTCAAATCTGATCTCAGGAAAATTTGGGGAATCGCGCTACCAGCCCTAATATGTCTTAAATGGGCAGAAATCTGCCTAAGAGGACATTTTTGGTCGTAAATCCGTTCGGGAATGAGACCCAATGGTATGGCTCGATCTAAGGACAATGGGTCTCATTCTCCAAAATTTTTCAAAGAGTTCTCTTGGAAGACTTATCTTGGAACCGACTGAGACAGAATCAATGACAAGTTCACTCTGAGTCCCGAACGTGCTGGTAATATGTCTTAAGGGGCTGAAATGGTCGCACCTGTGATATGATCTGATATCTGCTTGGAGAATGGCATTATGTCTTAAACTCAAAAGCGCGTTCCCGTTCAGGTCATTTGCATACAAAACAACGCCTCCAGAGCTCCTTATAAGGCAAAGTAATGACGCAGCTGTGTGGAAATCACATAGGCCATACTGGCGCACTGTGGCGCACACAAGACTTGTTATGGAATATTAATGCAGTCTATTTCCATGCGATTAGCTTTAGTTCTTATTTATTTATTTATCCACTGTCATTTCAGTGTTGGTGTATAGGCTATATAGTGTATTTCAATATACGTTTAATTGATTAATGATATATTCGAAGGAATGCAGGTTTATAGCTATATCAACCCCCTCCAATGTACAGTTTTGCTTGTACAGTGTCCCCCCCCCCCCCACCCCTACCCAACCCCCCGCCCCCACCCAACCACCTCCAATGTACAGTCCCCCCCCACCCACCCAACCCCACCCCCAGTGGCGGTTGGAATGCCCCACGGGCCCTGAGGCGAGATTGACAGCTCTGACCACCCCCCCCCCACACACACACTACACACACCACCACACCACACACACCACCCGGCACCCTGGACATCCCTCCCTCCTCCCACATGTGCGCAACACCAACACCTTAATAAGAACGCTTCAATAAGGATGTACACACTGAAAATTGTTTAATGGTCCACTCCAAAACTGTACAAATATATAGCCCATAGGTCTATGACTCTATGATATATCTATTCTAGGCCTATGTGTTTTCCAGAAAGGTCCATTGAAACAGAATAGACATTCATATATAGTAATTATGCCTATTAGCCTATATGTGTCCATCAACTTAAAGTCACGGAGCACGGAGGGTCATAAAAAAATAAAGAATGATCAAATCGCTTTTGTCTTCTCTTCTACTGTGAAGCCAAGCTGGGTCATGCAGGTCTCTCTCCCATCTCTCTCTTCCATGATCCCATCTCTCACACACAATTCTGGAAATTCCTGGAATAGTGGAATAAAACAGGAAAAAACGTTTCAGCACCACGGAGAGTGTTCTCCGCACTGATTGGTGTGTTGACTGTCACTGTGACTGAACTGCTTGGCTGTTCTGAATCTGACTGGTTATGCCTGCAAAGTGCAAACAACGGCCGATAAATGATATCTAAAAACCAAGTATGTTATTTACATTAACCCTTTAATCGCCGTTGACGCTGAAACACGTCATTCCCCGCCATGCTTATTCTGCCGAGATATCAATATTTCAAAAATCTGTGATCGAAATCATATTTCTCCCCCGGAGACATTATATGTACTGGTGAGCCCCTGTCAACTCTCTAACGGTTCAAGAGCGCCATCTGGTGGCCGATCGGCAGATCGCCCAGGGAAGAAACAGGGAAGTGGAAGTTGGTGCTCATTTCAATTTGGTCCGATCACTCGCTATAGGTCCCGGGACTCGAGCTCGACACAATGGATATCGATCCGTTGCCAATAACTCGATAAACAACATGATTTGGACGTATATACTATTATACAACCTGGAAATGGATCGGGTATTTCTATATCCCATAATAGAAAAAGTTCTGTTCCACGCTCATCTCCCAACGGCCAGAGGAAGCTACGGTGAGTTTCAGCGTTATTTTGTAATGTCTTCTATACTAACTGCTCCAATGATCATATCACCCACACTAGATGAATGATATAATGTTGCCCACGGAATTATAAACGACCCCCCGCCCATCCGGTCAACATCAGATCATACGTAGTAACTTCTAGAACCACGTCCAGTTGAAATTTTTTATCTCGCGCCGATTGCTATCAAACTGTATACAATCATCAATATAATGCATTTAGGGCTATAAATCACGTTCTGGAGAAAGCTGCAGAAAACGATAAAAACATACTTATACTTTAGACCGTATTTTAGTATGAATATGTGAATGAAAAAGTATAACGTTGCTACACCCTGAACAATAGATATAGGACTTTGAATGGGCCATGGTAATGTCAATTTAGCAATACAATTTAAAAAGTTATAGCCCTGCAAAGAAGGGGAACTTCTCCATGTTAAATAGGGCTGGCGAGGGATGGTAAATTATGAATTTAACCCCGGCGATCAAAGGGTTAATAAGCGCCATGGCTGCCAGGCCGGCGCCGCCCTAATAGATGTATAAATATCAGTTTATGGTAAACTGTAATCTCATTATCTGTCCAACAGTCCAAGGTTACCTGCTGCTGCATGGTAGTTGACACATCGCGGCTGAAGGCAGTGTCCGTGCCGGGCATGTTGTCGGGTGATCAGGTGGTGTTGAAGGGCTTGTTGTTGTTGGGGATGGGGGGTCAGGAGGAGGAGGAACGTCGGCACCAGGTTGTTTCCCTGTTACTTTTATAACAAATGCGTCTAATTTAGGTAGCTTTGCGTTCTTCTCGTCCCGTTCTTTTTTGTCTGTTCTTTTTTGACGGCCACATTTATGTTTGTACGGCTTAGGCGGCATGGTTGCGGAATATGGATCATTCACTCACTGATGATTTCACTCGCTGTAAGAGACAGACCTGTCTGCTGTTCGTTTTCCGGGCCAGGTAAATTATCTCATGACGCAATGACGCATTGATTGCTGGGTAATGTTGTTGTCCTCCAGTAACAAGTCAGATTTTGCACTGGAGGCACAACAGGGGAGACAACATTTCCCAGCAATCATCATTCTTTAATTTATTTTAGGCTACAATCGGGAAGAATAGGAGGGCCCGGGGAAACAAGAGACATAGATACACACCACCACCAGTTTGATTTAATACTTTAATAGTTTGTCAAACACCGCCACATGTGTTTGGCGCATGGCGCAATGCAGTCTGTCGATCCAGTCCCACGAACGGGAACTCCATTCAGTCCCGGGCCCGGGCCCCCCCCCCCCCGCGGGCCCTAAGGCGCCTGCCTCGCCTGCCTCGCCTATATCGCCGCCGGTGCCCACCCCACCTACCCAACCTCCTCCAAAAGTTTCTACGTCAAATGTATATATCACAAACAGTACTGTATTTGCAAATCTGGTATGTCATAAATGTATAGATGTAGCAGTACTGTCTATCTGTATGTCGTGTGTGTCATATATGTTATGATGAATTGAAAATGGGGGACCCTGATGTAAACAAGACGAAAGTCTTTCTCTGGTCTGCATCCCCTTAACAATTGTATGTAATTGAGCTGTACTGTACTCATTCTGCAATCTGTTAATAAAGTTTTCAATCAATCAATCAATCAATCAAACAAAGGTCTGTCCCATTGTATACCAATCAATGGGATATATTGCATGTTGACCTGCATTCTTTCAAATGTATATAATTAATCATTAAAACAGATGTGTAACAAATAAGAAATACAAATTCCACAGAAGGCATTAAATAATTATTATTTTCAATCATTTCACAATATTGCATAATTGTGTTTGAATATCTGAGTAATTAAAGTAATTATACATTTGTCCAAAATAGCTGGTTCAGATATGGTTAAGCAGCTGCCCTGTGATCAGATTAATCCATATTATTTATTTTTCCGACATCAAATGCGTAATTTCTTATCGTACAAATATTGTCATATTTATTTTAATTACGATCAAGTAATTAATTCCAAGGAGGCCTGTAGCGTTAACATGAAGGAATCACTATGAGAACACAGTCTGTCAAGTTAATAAAATGTTCAATTAGTCAATCAATCATAAGTGTGCTCCTCAGCACTCTTGAATCTGCTCTCAGCCACGCTCAAATCTGATCTCAGGAAAATTTGGGGACTCGCGCTACCAGCCCTAATATGTCTTAAATCTGTGTGTGTGTGTGTGTGTGTGTGTAAAGTATATTGTGGCCAGCTATCGCTAAGAGCAGAAATGCGTGTGTGTGCGTGTGCGTGTGCGTGTGCGTGTGTGTGTGTGTGTGTGTGTGTGTGTGTGTGTTGGTCATATGGCCTCTGTATCTCTGAGAACATGGCGTCCAGCTTGCCTTGTGCCCTGAAGAGCAATTATAGAGAGCCGGAGGACACCATTGGGGGAATTTGAGAACCGAGAATAGATCAGGACCCATCTAAATGCAAATTTTTCTAATTCTCAGTAGAATTCTGCATTTAATAAAGGTGTCCTGTCCGTCTCTATGTGCAACATATTCACTATTCACATAATACCGGCTTGTTAGTTTAGATTTGTCTCTTGCGGAGGTAGCCACACGTCATTAATGGCCGTCTGAGCGATGAACCAATAGTAATAGTGTCTGGACAGACCTGGGGGGCCAGTCAGAGGTCAATGAGAAAATTATCAATATTCTCGTCATAACCCAAGGCACTGTTTGCTCAGGAATGAAGCTGGCGACAGACAGGAGCTTTGTAGTAAAGAACGATGTTAGGAGAAAACCTTGCATCCCCAAAAGGGGTAATCTTTTCCCGGGGATTAACCATTTCACTACCACACTACAAAAAAACACAATTGAATGGTTAACCCTTTCACTGTGACAATACAGAAGGTTAACCCTTTCACTGCCACGCGACGAAGGGTTAACCCCTTTCACAACCACACCGTCTGTAACCGTCTGTAGTGTGGTAGAGAAAGGGTTAACCTTCTAGTGTGGTAGTGAAAGGGCTAAGGAAAACCCACATACATGTGCGATGAAGAATTCATCATCGCCATGATCGGAGATAATGAGGTTACCGTCCGACAGCAGTAATGAGCTCCGCGCCAGCCTACAGGATTGAACCTAATTGAGGCGCTCCGACGGTTCCCTCCCCGTGGACGAGGCATCGACACACAGGGAGGGATCCACTAAGAATGGATTGTGTGGTGGAAATTGCACCCTTAATTAACTGCGCAGGGTTTGCGCACGGTATCTGCTCCGTCTTTGCGAGCTAAGGACTAAGGACTAAGGACATTGCGCGGATGAGATACCAGCGCCGACACGGCCATTATGTGTGGAGTTTGCTCCTGATCTGCTCCAGCGCATTTGGCTCGCGGAGCAGTCTGCACTCCTGACAGCGCTGTTGGCAGATATCAGGAAGGGGGAAAATACGCCTGAAATGAGGCATAGACACAAAAGACAAATTAAGCAAGCTCGATACATTACGAAGTAAACTAAATACAATACGAAATGAACGGAATACTAATGGTGAAAAATATGTTATGCATAACATATTTTTCACCATTAGCATTCCTTTCATTTCGTATTATATTTTGTTTACTTCGTAATGTATAGAGCTTGCTTAATTTGTATTTTCATGACACATTGCGTCCTGTGTTTTTGTCACTATCTTTCGTCATTGCATATGTTTGTAATGTCCTATTCCAATTACATTTGTCACTTTTTGTCTATTTGTCACATAATTGTACTCGATTCTATTGTGCTATATTTAATTTAGTTTATATCCCATTTAATTGTATTCAATCTCTATTATTAAGTTGTAAAGCCCTGGCCTATATAATTATATTATATTCTATTGTGCTTAACTTAGTACAGGACTAAATGTAAGGTGGCATAGTCAGTCGCTTATAGCTTCATTTATAATAGCGTTCACTGCCAGACTTGGAGCAAATCACGCCACTTAGCGAAGGCTATCTCGGCCTGGAGGCCGAGAGGTGGTACAATTGGAACGTGAGTGCAGTCAATAATGATAATAATAATAAACGTATTTATATAGCACCTTTCATACACGGATTGCAGTTCAAAGTGCAAATAAAAGTTGCATCATGATGCAAAATCAATCAATCAATAACGCCGACAACATTGGGAAAGCCGACAACGTTAAAATAACAATATTTAAATAATAAATACAATTGCATGGGATCTCTAGGTGGCTGGCTCAATATCATCCTTTATTTCATCCAGAGTGATATTCTCCTTCGAAATATTCCTTCACGGGCACGCCTGGCATTACGATGCCTGCGTCTGGCAACAATTACTGCTGCCATGATCACCTGTGATGCTGGCAGTGATGTTGGCATGATGCCTCTTTATAGCGCTTAGGGATTTGGACTTATTTACCACCATGTCTGTGAAGACGGTAGGTGCGTAGTATTAACTGGTCGGTGCAATTGGCGCCGGCCTTTGTGGATACGGAGCAGATTTGGACGAGGCTCATTTACATAGAACGGGGACGTGTTCCGCCCATATTACCTCATTTAAATACACGCCAATTGCACCGGACGCAATGCAGTTGCCACCTCATTTCACCCGTTGCGCGTCCTTTGTGGATACCAAACAGAGTTTCAGAGCGATATGCACTGGCTTTGCGTCGGAAAAAGCTGCACAAACCCTTTGTGGATCCCGCCCACAGTGTGTGAGAAAGAAGAAGTCTGACCCCCTGGAGGGAGTCGTCTCCATGGGGATGCGGAGAGAGGCATTTGTTTGTCAATTCATTATCACGGTCCACGTTTTCTGGCACCGTATGGAGGCCCAACTCGCCATCCTCCCGTCGGGCTCTTGTCTGCTCCGCCACCCCCCCCTTCCCAATACGCTTCTACAGTAGCTCCATGGTTACATCCACGCTTCAAATTATGGACACAGTTTCCGTCAACACTTTAATTTTCGCAACTTCTCTCTTTCGGGGTCTATTTGGAAGAATAATTGATTCCTTCCTGCAAAGTGGGATGCTGTGTTTGGACAATCGAACAGAGGGGGACCAAAATATTTCAGTGATCTTCATATTTAAGGGTACCATTGCTAGCTTTGAGACCCTATCTACTAAATTGATCAATTAATTTCAAATATGCCAATTTTCTAAAACCCAGAACCCACAATTTCCACTTAGTAATATCCAGTCACTGCATGGCATAAGGAGTCAGGTAGCTTGACTGGTGAGAATAGGCCTCTCAGTGCATCTTGTCTAATCCAGTTTAAGGTTTTACATTGAACTCATCTCTCCAAATTCAAACTTTAACAATGTTACCCTGAAATAGATAGATAGACAAATGGACTGCATTTATATAGCGTTTTTATCCAACGCGTGTTTACAACTTATGCCTCGGATTCACTCACACACACACCGGTTAACCATCTGTAGTGTGGTAGTGAACGAACGGGTTAACCTTATGTAGTCTTCTTTTCGTGTCCATATACAAAGCTATCAGCTTATACAACGTTCAGCCAGTGCTTGGTACATTGCTGTCCCTTGATGTTGTAGAGTGCTAGGTCCTTTGCTGTGCAGGGTCCACCTAACAGAGGACATCAAATGAGGTGATCCATGGTCTGGGGTTCTGTGCCACAGTCACATGTGGTTGGGCCACTAAGATAACCCCATCTGCTTAGGGCTTCCCTGGAGCGGCCAACACCTGAGCGGAGTCGGTTCAGGCACTTCCATTTTGCCCCTCTCCTGGTGGGAGGGTTTCGGCAGGGGGGCTGAGCATAGTCGAGCTGTGTGGGTGGTTGGACAGCTTTTCCTTCCACATTTTAAGGCGGGCTTCAGATGGTGTTGTCTCCAGTGGAGCACTGCTGGTCAGGAAACTTCTCTGTGATTTTAGTCGACTGGGGGCAGGTACATGGCCACCTTCTGTAGTGTGGTAGTGAGACGGTTAAAATAATCTCTGACGTCATTGGAGTGGAGGTCCCACCTGGGGCAGGGATAGCTGGACCCCCCCGACTCTGTGGAAGGCCTCACATTGAGGCAGTTGTATTTAGAACTTTTTTAGATTCCTCTTAAGATTGTTATTGCTGTTTCTTTTATTTATTATAATAAATGTTTGCATCTGCAATGGGGCGGATAGGGATGGGAGGTGGTACAAAAATATGAAAGGACTTATTATTCTGTACCTGTATATTGTTGTACAACTATTGCTCCTCCCAATACAATATTGCATGAAAGAAAGAAAGAAAGAAAGAAAGAAAGAAAGAAAGAAAGAAAGAAAGAAAGAAAGAAAGAAAGAAAGAAAGAAAGAAAGAAAGAAAGAAAGAAAGAAAGAAAGAAAGAAAGAAAGAAAGAAAGAAAGAAAGAAAGAAAGAAAGAAAGAAAGAAAGAAAGAAAGAAAGAAGGGGTTGGACAGCCATGACGGCCCCGGAGAGAGTGGACTCTGTGGGGATGCAAACAGTCAGGACAGTGGCTCAGGACAGTGGGCGACAGTGGCTCAGGAGGTAGAGCAGTCGTCTGGTAGTCGGTAGGTTCCCCGTTCGATTCCCGCTCCTCCCGGGCAGCATGTCGAAGTGTCCTTGAGCAAGACACTTCACTCCTAATTGCTCCCGATGTGCAGGTTGGCACCTTGCATGGTTGCCTCCGCCATCGGTGTGTGAATGTGTGAGTGAATGGGTGAATGTGAGATGAGGAACAAATAATCGCAAAGCGCTTTGGATAAAAGCTGCTATATAAATGCACCACTTACCATTTTGTGAGTGAAGTATCACAACAAGCGTGCATTTCTGCTGGTGAGAAGCTTGACTTAATTGTAACATGGCCATCCAGTGACAAAAGCTGATTATTTGGCACATCATTAACTCCCACGAGGTCTTTAAGGGGACAGGTATACTTTCTCCTCTCCGCCTGACTGATCCTGTGTGGAGCCGCTAACCACCATATTGCCTCAGAACCAGCTAACGAAGCACGACGGCAGAACATGGGCTCACAGAGAAAGGCTGCTTATTCACCACTTCTCTATGATTTATGCACGTGACGGTGGATTATACTCAGAGAGAAACAGAAGACCGTGTCTTGCCTCAGCCAAGGCTGCATTCCGTGCCTACTGAGAAGATGCCTATTCAGATTCAGATTCCTTTATTGTCACTTATTTCAGTACTTTACAGCAAGAAGAGTGAAATTATATTTGTTGTGGTCCCTCGACCATAGCAGCTTCCAATAATAAAAATACAATAAATTTAGCATAGAATAAAATAAGATGACTAAAATAAGATTATTATACAGTTCTAAAAAGTGTGCAGTGCAGATCAGGATGTAGATATTATACTATATAAAATTTAAATAACAATTTATATTGTTATATATAATAACAATTCGGTGCATCCTCTGTAGCCACTTCTACAGTATGGTGCCTTACATCAGGCCCTGGCACGCCCCTTAACCACACGGGTATGTGGCGCCGCCAATGCCAGACGTCATGTGACTTGGCCCAAGTCACATGACGTCTCACCAGCACAAAGCAAAACAACACCCTCACCCGCCCGGTTTCACTACCCCGTGCAATGTCCCATATTTCCCTCCCCCGCTACCATCGAATGTCTATCCCCCCCCCCCCCCCCCCCCCGTGCGATTGGACGACACAGAGCACGACGTCATGGGCAACTCCGTGGCTTCTCGCCCGAGTGTCACCGGCTCAGGGGAGAGAGAGGAAGCGGCAGGGCAAGCGCCTGGGGGTAGGCGCTGTGTGAGAGGGTCACGAGCCCCGCCCCCGTTGGCTCAGGTCGGCACGACGACGAGACCGCGCCTGCCAACAGACAACACGCAGAGGGGCTGAACTGTTTAGTCGGAATTAGAGATGAATTATGAACGAGAGTCACGGAAACCGAATGAGATTCCACTGACAACGGGGCGCGTTGATCAACCAAAGCCACTTATGACTCTCATCCATAATTCAAAACATTATTCAGACGAAATAGTTCGCTCTGATGAATTGAAAATGGGGGACCCTGATGTAAACAAGACGAAAGTCTTTCTCTGGTCTGCATCCCCTTAACAATTGTGTGTATTGAGCTGTACTGTATTGTACGCATTCTGCAATCTGTTAATAACATTTTCAATCAATCCTCTGTTCACATTCTGTTAGCATACGTGCAATCTCGTATTTTAATTCTGTGACTCTCATTCATAATTCAAATGTGATTCCGCGTATGCTAACAGAATGTGAAAACAATGTTTTGAATTATGGATGAGAGTCTGCTTAATCAAACGCTTCCAGATGGATGGAAAGCCCCTTCAAGAGCACTATTCTCTACAGCTAGCATGCTCCTCTTTCCTTCAAACCTCTCCCTTGCCTAAGTAAGAGATGTATCGACGTATTTCAAAGCACATCATTAATATTGTGAATACTGACGCCTCAAAACTCTCGCCTCCACCGTCTGTCTGTAAGTAAGTCTGTAAGTAAGTCTGTAAGTAAGTCTGTAAGTAGGGCCTCAGTAATAGAGGTTTCAGACGGGATGTGGTCTGAGCTGAACTCGCGAGTTGCCAATAAAGTCATCTACATTGCATGGTGTCGGGTTCAGTTAATCTGACCTTGAAGAGACGGTAAGAAGAGGGTTTTAGCAATCAGAGATTTATTACAGAGTGAATAAAACAATATTACAGAGAATACACACACACAGCTGTGGAGTGGACACGGTCAGTACTTAGCCAGAGCCTCGCAGAGAGTGTGTTGAACCTCTCTAACATATGGCATCTTATACTTTTTGGGGCCTGGCCTTCTTCAAATTCAGCAGCATGCAATACGACTAAACAAGGAAACAGGGTAACATAGCAAGGATCTAGAGTTACAGTCTTGTCACCTGTGGTTCAGTTGTGAAGGACAGACTGAGGGTTTATTAGTGCATTTCTACACATGGGCAATGGGCTGTTTTAATACAGTAAACAGCACATTTTGTAATAGTACACATATTTGTAGATGTTTGTCAGAAATAGCTGTTGACAATTGCCACAGAACAGAGGCTTACGATTTCCATACAAGGCATGAGAATGATAAACATGAATAAATGTATTAAGGGTGACAATGGTTTAAATTGACCTGGGATTGTCCATTTGGTTTGAAATGCGTTTGTTGAAATCACGAAATTGTAACAGTGCCAGTATCCACTTTCCCTCCTCTGCCTGGCCGACTGTTTTTCATTTCTATTGGAGGTGCGGGGATTTGTCACTCAAAGTACTTTGGGTGAGAGCTCACAGAGCTAATCTCAACGTCATTCTTGCATGGCTCAAGCCATTGGAAATAATGGGTTTCAGAGCACAGCAGTGCCCTTGTCACGTTGTATCTGAAAGAGCCATAAGTCCCGTGAATAAAAATCTTCAAACGTAATGGCCAGATTGCCATATACAGTACGTAAATGGTAAATGGGCCGCATCCATCACAACGTATGCCTCACATTCACTCATTCACTCGGAGGCAACCGTGCAAAGTGTCGGCGCACAAAGACACCTCGGCGCCCTGCCGGGAAATCGAACTGGGAACCTGCTGATTACCAGATGACCGCTCTACCTCCTGAGTCATTGTCGCCCTGTTACATAATTTGCTGTGCACATTCATGACCCCAAAAGGAAGAAATCGATTGATTTTCAATTTACAAATAAGCATTATCTCCTGACCCCTTGGTTGTACAGTCACACAATTCACAAGTACAATTTCGGGGCTACTTGTACTTTATGCAAGTATTTTCATTTTAGGGAACTTTATACTTTTACTCCACTACATTTCAAAGACAATATATCTTTTTTTGATCTACTTTTTCTCCCCCTTTTTCTGTGATTTTTTTTTCCCATCCCAATTTCCCTCTTGTGCCAATTCTCCCTCCCCTCCCCTGATCGTTGCTCACATGTGCCCCCCACTGGCCGGTCGTAGGGAGGATAGAAGCCCATCGCATGTCACATCTTTTCACCTGCCAGCGCGGACTCTCATTGGCGAGGAGTAACATGTAGGAGGCTCACACTGCCCCCCGCCATTTTCCTGTCTTTGCTGTGCAGGCGCCCTGACCAACCTGTAGGAGTCGCTGTTTACAACAACCAGACTACCACCCTTCGACTCCCCTCCCGCTAACTCTGCCAATTGAGTCAGTATGACGGCCGGCCCAAGCCGGAGGCAACACTGACAGCCGGATTCGAGACCGGTGTCTCTTGCGTTGGTGACAAGCGCAATGTCCGCTGCGCCACCCAGCTGCCCCATTTCAAAGACAATATTATACTTTTTACTCCACTACATGTATCTGAACCCATCAGTTACTAGTTACTTTGAAGAAAATGATTTTGCATAGAAAATATGGCAGATATGTATGAATGTATACTTTCACATTTGAAGCCTTCAAGAGGACATAATGAGAGCAGCATAACTGGACCACATACCACTTTAACACTTTAAGTGCCGAAAACGTGTTTAGGCGTCCTTCCCCGCCAATGCTCAAGTTGCCGAGGACGCCGTAACTCGTCTTTAATATCAATATTTCAAAAATCTGTGATCGGAATCATATTTTCCATCCGCAGCCTTCACACACAGTTCTGAGCTCCTCTCAATCCTCTAGCGGTTCAAGAGCGCCATCTGGTGGCCGATCGGCAGAAGCGCCAAACAGGAAGTTATGTGGATGAAGTGCTGATCACCCATATTACTTCCGGGCACTCGCTATAGGTCCCGGGACTCCATCTTGATACACTGGACATCGATCGGTTGCAAATAACTCGATAAACAACATGATTTGGACGTATATAGTATTATACAACCTGGAAATGGACCGGGTATTTCGACATCCCATAATGGAAAACTGTCTACCCCACGCTGATCGCCCAACGGCCCGCGGAGACTGGGGTGAGTTTTAGCGTGTAATATTACCGTGTTCGACACTAACTGCTATGATGAACATTTGACCCACATTAGATGAATGGTATAACGCTGCCCACGGAATTATAAACGCCCCCTCACCCATCCGGTCAACATCAGATGACGTGTAGTAACTTC
>NC_140168.1:24573581-25016081 GCF_963971535.1 Notolepis coatsorum | reverse complement strand
CATATCTAGATTGGAGCTTTAATTACAGTGGGGTGATCTTTACAGTGCAATCTCCTCCCAACTGTTAACGACCCTCCCTGGGCTCATACACTTTCTCCATGGCCTGGTGAATTAGGTCCACAACATCACAGACAGGAAAACCTTAAGAGTGTACAGTAGCAGCACTTCAACCTCGACTTCGCTGGACGAACAATGCCACTTACCCTTACAGAGATGTTATACACAAATGTGTAAGTGGCTTTTGGATAGAGGCGTCAGCTAAATGACTAAATGGAAAACAATTTCAGAACGAACTGAGTCTGACAGCGCTATGGGAGTAGTAAAATAGATTAGATTAGATTAAAATGTATTGTCAATATTACAGTACAACGAAAAGGGGTTTGGCGTCCAACCAGAGTGCAAATGTAACAGTAAAGTGCAACAACACTTATTATACAATGTGCAGGTGATTAAACTGGGTACAAAATATACAAATGACTTTAGTACTACTGAGTATAGTGCTAATCAGATGTATGTACCTGTACAGAGTTGTAGTATAATATGTACAGTGATACAGGTATAAAGACAGTATGGTAGTAGTCATACTGGCTCACAGCGTAACTAGTAAGAGTAATATGTACAGATATACGTAGATATAGAATCTACAGATATGTAAAAGGCTATGTGCAGGTATGTACAGACAGGTGTGGATAGATGTATATGCGGTGAGAATAAATATATATATATGCTATCATACAGAGCTATGGGTTATATTCAGGTGTATAATTAAGTAAGCATATAGAGGGGTTCAGACAAATATGTATATATATGCTGTACATATAAAAATGTAAATATGTGTTATATACAGCACTGTTGTACATGCCATCATACAGAGTATATAGGTAGACTATAGTATGTATGAGGTGGGTAGTTAAGATTATTATGATTACATTGAAGGGCAGTTGTTGACAGTAAATGGTAAATGGAAAATGGCTGCATTTATATAGCGCTTTTATCCAAAGCGCTTTACAATTTGTTCCTCACATTTGACCCATTCACTCACACATTCACACACCGACGGCAGAGGCAACCATGCAAGGTGCCAACCTGCTCATCGGGAGCAGTTAGGGGTTAAGTGTCTTGCTCACTTCGACGCGCTGCCAGGGATCAAACCAGGAACCTCCGGATTACCAGACGACTGCTCTACCTACCGAGCCACTGGCTATGGAGTCAGAGTTCAGTTCAGAGGTTATACAGTTTTGTTTGCCCTTAGAGGGACCCATTTATTTTTCAAGTTATGGATAATTGATCATATGGATAATGGATAATGGATAATTGTACCGTCCTCAGTATGCAGGGGTGTAAAGTACTTGAGTAATTGCACTTCATTACAATACTTTACTCTAGTATAATTCGATTTGTATACTTGTACTTTTACTCAATTACATTTCAGAGAAAAAAAACATACTTTTTACTCCTACATTTAAAATGCAGACCTACAAAGTATACAAAGTACAAATCTCGCAGGTCCAACCATTTTAATTAGTATATTTGTTTATCTGGCCCAACTGACGTTAACGCTATTAATCCTGCGGCCGCACTTCCCCATCAGCCAATCAATTCCCCATCAATGGGAAATTAACCCGCCCATACCCATGCTGATTGGTTCTTGTGCAAGACTAGAGAGCGGGGATCTTTGATTAAACACCTGCTATCAGAAGAATAGACAGTCAGAAAAAAAGTTGTAACTTTTACTTTTTAGTACTTAAATACATTTACAAGTAGAAACTGTTTGACTTTTACTCAAGTGTGTTTTTAGCCAGACACTCTGACTTTTACTCAAGTAAGATTTTGAGATGGTACCGATACAGTACTTTCACTTAACCTGTTAAGCTGTAGCCCTATTTTCAGAAATTTCGCCTAAAGATACATGCCTAAGTAAATGGAAGATTGCTCCACTTCTACAAGGTCAATTTGCATGTTCTTGGAACATCTAGGGACCTGGGGGTATGTATTCCCAGTGTCAGAAATATTGTGTCTGTTACTAGGCTTGAGTAAATTGTAATGAAAAAAAGGAGAATATAAATGATGATATTTTTTTGCATCTGTGCAATGGTTTTATGTGTGCATGCAGTATTATCATCAAGAAAATGAAATAGTACTTCAGAGAACGTGCTTTAACTATTTAATGAAAGAGAGAATAAATTAAGAAGAAAAAATTGATCAGATTAAATGCAGTCCAGTATTGGTAGATACATAACAATACAGTGTTGAATATTCCATCCTGTATTCCATCCTGTAAATATTCAACACTGTATTGTTATTTCTATTATAATTAGTGTATATACTTGACCACATCGTGCACAGTTGTACAGCCCCTGGCCTATTCCTATTTTAATTTACATTTTATAATTCTATTCTATTCTATTCCATTTAATTTTATTCCACGTTTTAATTTTTTATTCTACTATAATTGTCTGTCCGTCAACGTCGCACCAAAAACAACCAAATCAAATTCCTTGTATGTGAAAACTACCTTTCTGATTCTGATTCTGGTTCTGGTAGGGGCCAATACACACCACGCACTACTAGAACATCCCTTCCATCCGGTTGTGCTGTTATGGGTTTTCAGCTGAACCTTCTGCCAGGTTTCATGCGAGGAGTTGTGCTTGATCAGAGGCAGACAAACCAGTTATGAAAACCATTATCTCAAATCACTCGTTTAGAAAGAAGAAGTAGACCTAGATCCGAAGGGAATCAGCATGCAGCGTTTCTCCGCTCTGCACATGTACAGTAGAGAATCAGGCAATTAGTTCTTCTTCATCTAGGGCACGAAAACACGTCCCACTTCCCCCTGAATATCTCTCCCAAATCCCCCCGTATAGCGGAGAGAGTTCCGCGGTCGAGCTGCCCTCATTATCGTCAGAAACAGATCTAAAAAAACAACTTTCTCTTTTCCCCCTGTAACCCCCTGTAACCAGATACACCAAGATGAAGACGGCTACCAACATCTACATCTTCAACCTGGCTCTGGCCGACGCCTTGGCCACCAGCACGCTGCCCTTCCAGAGCGCCAAGTACCTGATGAACACCTGGCCCTTCGGAGAGATCCTGTGCAAGGTGGTCATCGCCATCGACTACTACAACATGTTCACCAGCATCTTCACGCTGACCATGATGAGCGTGGACCGCTACATCGCCGTGTGCCACCCTGTCAGGGCCCTGGGGTTCCGGACGCCTGTCAACGCCAAGCTGATCAACGTGCTCATCTGGGTGCTCTCCTCGGCCATCGGAGTGCCGATCATGGTCATGGCTGTGACCAAGGTGGCCGACAGTGGTAAGACGACGGTGGTTCGCGTTTTTCTTCCATCAGAATCAGACTTTACATTTACAAGATACAAGATACAAGATACTTTATTAATGCCACACAACTATGGTTGGTGGTAATCGTTTGCGGTACAGCATGTGATATGATTCCATGGTTTTCATCATATGATAATTTAAATAAATTTAGAGTTAATGTATCCTGTAGTTTAAACTCGTCTTGCAGGCTATTCCATGCAGATGGAACAGAAACCCCAAAAGCTTTCTTTCCAAGATCAGAATAAAAATGTGGGACCGTCATTAATGGTCCTGTGTTCGTAGCCCATAAGAACTTAAGATTTGGAATCAGAATGCAAGACAAGTAGCCAGGAAGTTGACCTAAAATGGCTTTGTAGATGAAAACATACCATGGCTACATTTACATTTAGTCATCTAGCTGACACTTTTATCCAAAGCGACTTACACGTTCTGTACAACAAGTCAGCAGGGAGGGTATAACTCCTTCAGCTGAGTAACAATCAAACAGTGTTGAGACTTGGGCGCTGCAGTGTTGAGTGCATAGTAGTAAAGACATACAGATGCAGCACTTAAAAAATCAAACCTCTGCTGCTCATCTGCTGCTCCTCTCCTGCTCCTCTCCTGCTACTCTCCTGCTGTGATGTTGTGACTCCTATTGTTCTGGACCGGGCCAGATTTCACACCTCCACTGCCTCCCACAGGCTGGGGAGATTTTCATCTTAAATTTGTATTCGTCCCAAACGCCCCAGCTCCATCTGATTCCTTAGCTTTTTTCACTGTTTACTTATCATGCATTGCAACACTAATATATGGGCAGTACCCCAAGTCAGACTGCCCATATAAAAGTTATCTTGGGGGTCTGAGGGCAGTAGTCCCCGACCCCCTCCCTGGGGAAGCACTTAAGTTAAGTACCCTCCCTTTGTTCACATTGGGACCCAGCCACCAGCCCCCGAAAATGTACACCAGAGTGCTAGTTCTTAAGTGGCACACAAGCAGCACACAAGCAGCACACAAGCAGCAGAAGATATCTGAATTTTCAGTGCTGCATCTGTACTGTATTAGCATAGTAGGTAGTAATATAGGCAAGGAAGATTATTTAGTGGAAAAGAGCATGATAGTAAAAGACAGTGAAGAGATTAGTGTTTTTATTTAGATATTGATTGAAGAAGTGTGTTATTAGCCAAATACAATCATTTGATTCACAATGAACGCGTGAGGAGTTTGCTTTAGTAGAGGCGTGTTGCTAAAACAAATTCCTGCACATTCATTGTATTTTGTGAATAATGTTTTTAATTCTGATTCCACTTGATTATAGAATCTTTAATAGAAAGACATCTCTGACTTCATAATGAAACGTCTCTCCACGGTAACGACTCATTAATCTTGTGTTATTAAAAACGTACATTCATTTAACGATCTAAATTGCATTTACCTAAATTGTCAGTATTTCAACACTTTTACAACTGCGTTTTTCACTCACAGCATCTATAAAGCCCAGTTTACAGTAATACACAGCAGCATGTATGTTGATATTGTAACCCCCCCCCCCCCCCCCCCCCTGTCATGTCAGTCACCTTTCCTACGCCGGCTAACCTCCGCCTAACCTCTTCCCCTCAGGTAAAACCATCTGTACGCTGAAGTTCCCAGACCCCGACTGGTACTGGGACACGGTGACGAAGATCTGCGTGTTCATCTTCGCCTTCGTGGTGCCCGTGATGGTCATCACCATCTGCTACGGCCTGATGATCCTGCGTCTGAAGAGCGTGCGCCTGCTCTCCGGCTCCAAGGAGAAGGACCGCCAAATGCGCCGCATCACCCGCATGGTCCTGGTGGTGGTGGCCGCCTTCATCGTCTGCTGGACGCCCATCCACATCTTCATCATCGTCAAGACCCTGGTGGAGATCGACACCAGAAACCCCTTTGTGATAGCCAGCTGGCACCTGTGCATCGCTCTGGGCTACACCAACAGCAGCCTCAACCCGGTCCTCTACGCCTTCCTGGACGAGAACTTCAAGAGGTGCTTCAGGGACTTCTGCCTGCCCTGCAGGCCCCACCCGTCGAGCGGGAACAGTCTGGCGCGGGGGGGCCGCAACACCACCAGGGAGCCCGTGTCCGTCTGTGCCCCCTCGGAGGGCGGGAAGAAGCCTGTATGACTAGGCATGGACCGGATTCGCCGCGGCTCTCGGCCCAGGAGGATCCAACAGGAACTGCAGTCTGAAGTCACCCAGATCTCCACTACTGAGTTCTGAAGAAAAAAAAGAAAAAGAAAGAAAAAGAAAAAAAAAGTTTCCACTCCCGTATTGTACCACAAGGGCTGTGCCATTCATTCTCCAGAGGCTTGTTGGACAAACCTTCAAAGGAATAGATTAAAATATCCAATTATGAGTCAAGAAATTCCCTATTATCCTGCTTTTCGTTGACCGTGAGTAGGCTCTGATGACAAGACGGAATCGTCCTTTTCCCCAATTGGAAATGTGATGCCTTACAAAGGGTTGATGGCAAACAGTGGGAGAAAATGATCATCAAAGGTGCTAGTCCAGAGGACCCATCACAATATTATTATTATGATCTCATATTTAGTCCCCTGTTTGAAATGTGTCGCCCCTAATGACCAGAGCACAAGCCTTATAGGGCTGGAAGCATTTCCGGCGGTGTGAACTCGATAAAGGCGCTTCTGTTGGGTTTACATCTTTTGTGGCAACGGATGCAGCATTGCCCAGGGGTCATCCATCAAAGAGCATCGTGAATTAAAAACAAACAAAGAAAAAACAACGACTTTGGCTCATATGTCAGAATGATGTGAAGTGAAACTAATTGTAACGAAAGATGAAGGGGCTCAAAAGGATTATTGATTAGACCTCCTTTATTATTTATGAAGAAAACTATCTAGCTCTAAACATGGATATCAAAGAGATGCACATTCCCAGACTATCATTCTCTATCATTCTGATGATGATCAACATTTTCAGGATCACTTTTTCTTTTTAATCTCCTTCAAAGCAGAAACAAAACAAATGCAACCCCTCTGCTGTTTGAACCTGAACAGACCCACTTCAAACAGCTTCAACACAGTCGGACACAACAAGGTCACCAGACGCCCCCCAGAATGGATGAGTAGAGGAATCTTGGTTGTTTATTCAATGTTTCAACCAACTTTGTTTTTTTGAACTGCACAAACCACATCGTTGCTGTGAGTTATTAAACATTGATGGGGGCAAAAAAAAACGGATGCGGTATGAGGTTTCACTCTGAAGTGCCTCGTTGCGTTGGTTGGATTTGTGGCTCTGTGACACGGAGGACATGAAAGTCAAGTCAAATCGTGCCCTCAGTGTCGGTTAAGTGCTTGGATGTAAAACTCTCCGGAACAATTCTGAATGACTGGGCTGTGGAAACGGTCCACGGTCACCCACTTTGACCCCTCGCTTGACCCCCACTTTGACTTTGCATTCCAAACGAACAAAACACATCTGTCAAATTAGATATCCTTATAAGGACCATACCGGTGTCATTTTGACTTCTCGCCATTATCAGAGATTGTAACTAGGGATGTTCGATATTGGCTTTTTTTACCGATATCCGATATACCGATATTGTCCAACCCTTAATTTCCGATACCGATATTAACCGATACAGATATATGTGGGGTTTCAACCCCCAAAAAACGGAATAATTTCAGGTAATTAACATTACATATCTCTTGTCGTGAAAATTAACACAACATTATGCATACTTTTGACAATAAATAAAGTAATAATTACTGAGATCTCCCAAAACATACAGCGTATATACCTATGGATAAGAAATGGCATGAAGAAAAAACTGGCTCCATAACCCTTGGTTCATCATTGGCTCTCTCACAGACCCGAACTGCAATGAAATTGGAAACATCCATCAGTAGAAGCGGTTAGGGTGATAATTGCCGTTCCTGATAGCGACTGTGTCAGTGTTAATATCGGAAACGATTTGGAGTGTATTGGAGTGATTTGGAAGCCATTATCTCTCCAGAGGACGTTTCAATGCAAATAGATATTACGCATTTCAGATTTTGCCCACGGTTTTGATCAACCTTAAAACAAAATGAGTCATTCTGCCAAATGTGGGAAACACATTGCTTATTAAGCCTGACAGACATAATAGCAAATCCACAGGGTGGTGGACGATATACTTGTGGTCATCGTTGGAGAGATTACACAAATCCAATGTGGACTAATTAAATAAATAAACAAATGCTGAACAAAAATCCTTAGATACGACCTTGTAGATACTCGAATACTTGGATTTTAACATTTCATTTAACTCTGATTTAACTGAGTGGCAGGTGATATTGACTTTCATCGGTGCCTGTGATTCTGTGTGCTTTCTTTGGGATAATGTTCTCCAACAGTTTGACACTCAGAAGTGGATTTCTTCTACTTAAAGAGTTCGAATTTGATTTGGTTGTGGGGTTTCAGGGCTAAACACAGATGGGGATAGTCAAGGACATAGCGAAACATTCTGGATATTTCTTGTACATGGATGATATTTTTGCAGTGCATTATAGTGTTCTATGTGTGTTTTCTTACAATGATTGTGGTGATTAAACTATGTACAGTATGCATGGTACCATAATTAAGTATAGCTTTTACAATGGAACATCTGATAGGAGGTCCTTTTAGGTATCATAATGTTTAAAACATGAATAAATACATAAATAAAAAGAAATAAAAAAAAGACATATAGAAGAAAGACATAAAACATATAACTTGACCAGTAACTAGAGAGGGACATTTGTCGTGACAAAATGCTTACCTAACAAACTTTGAAACACATCAAAGAAATTACGTGAAAATGACGACAAAAAGACTTAAACATTTATTTTTTAACATTTTTATCGGCCTGAAGTGTTTCCAAAACCTCACAGAGTCCACCTGATTCTCACAAAACCTGCCGCGTGGCATCGTGAAAGTTGCCAGGCCAAACCGTATGACTGCCATAACCAATGGAATCTTTGGAAAAGCATGTTGTGCACAGGAAGTGTCATGTACTTTGTCTGGTGTGCAAAGTCTTGTGTCATTCAGCCACACGGTGGCGCTATTAATAATAACGATATTAAACTTTATTTGTATAGAGCCCTTCATACAAGAATTGCAGTCCAAAGTGCTTTACAGCAGAAAATACAGTAAAATACACATTTAGCATTAAATATAATAGAATATAGAATATAGAATAGAATTCTAATTCTTATTTTTGACTACCTAAATGTTTATTGTGAGCGATCTGTAGTGCTGAATTTCCCTCGGGATCAATAAAGTACTTCTATTCTATTCTATTCTATTCTAATAAAAGCAATGCAGACAATAACAATACAACAAAATCTTCAGAAATAGCATAAAGATAGCAGCATAAAACATAAACAATACATTTGCCGCAATGACAGATATTGGCATGCTACTGCCTCACGACAGATGTCACTTGGTCAGATGGTGGCGCCGTAATCAAAGGTCAAAATGTGCTACTTTGAAAAGCCATTCTGCTCGTAACACAGTACATCCGACTGACACGAGACTTTGTACACGTGTCCAGCGATCCTTTTACAGTACAACACTGGCTTTTGCCGCAAGATAATTGCAGATGTATCCTTTACAGATACTGAATAGGGAGGTGTAGTCTGACGTCACCTTATAGTTTCCCGCGCGGTCCACCAGTATAGGGATTTATCATTGGGAAAATGTATTATCGGCTGTTGTAATGAACATTGACAAGCTTTCCATTTTTGCACAAAATGACTTCCCTTCTATCACTAACATTATTGTTTATAAATAAAATGATACGTAATTATTTTACGATTAATTGCGAATTGTTTCACGTTGAGCTATAGATTGTAGATGAATACACACAGAAAGGTACACCATGCCAATGTTCACGCTTTATTTGTTTTAAAACGAGACGATATAGAAATGTGGCCATTGTAAATACATTGACGTAACCACTACACCTCCCTATACAGTATGGACACAGTGCTCTGGCTCAAGCACATGTCCAGAAAGCTAAATGTCAGTAGGGGTTTCCTGCAGCCAACATTGTGTGTTTGTTTTGTCTGTATGTGTGTGTGTGTGTGTGTGTGTGTGTGTGTGTGCAGGGGCGGACCTTCCTACAGGCGATATAGGCGGTCGCCTAGAGCGCCACCCAGAGGGGGGCGCCAAAAAAAAAAAAAAATATTAATTTTTTTTCTGTGCAGTTTTGGCTCTATATCTGCAACCATTATTTTTACATTAAAAAAATTCTAACATAAAGGAAAATGAGCCAAAAATCTAAAACGGTCGGTCGGTCTGAGCCTCAGCTTTAGGTGTTCACAGTCAGAACATGCTAGAGCGCTGTGCATTGATGGGTATCGGTCAAGTGGTTATAGAATTGAACGTTGAGGAAAGAAAGACTAGCGTTAGAGAACTATGAAAAAAAAAAAGTTGTGGTGAATCTCGCCTAGGGCGCCAAATGGGCTAGGTCCGCCCCTGTGTGTGTGTGTGTGTGTGTGTGTGTGTGTGTGTGTGTGTGTGTGTGTGTGTGTGTGTGTGTGTGTGTGTGTGTGTGTGTGTGTGTGTGTGTGTGTGTGTGTGTGTGTGTGTGTGTGTGTGTGTGTGTGTGTGTGTGTGTGCGTGTGTGCGTGTGTGACCTGCTTGCCTAAAGCAACAGCAGCCCACCACAATGTAGTAAAATTAGATGACACTCTGAATGTCAACCTTTGGGAGACTAAACCTATTTTGGAGGTATCTTTTGGATGCAGCTGGTTGGGTAGAACAGTTGCCAATGTTGTATTTTTTCCCTTCTCTCTTGTGTTTAATCATTTCCTGGTTATCTCTGCGTGTTATCCTTTTTGTATCACTGTGTTTTACCATGCTTTGAAGTTGACGCTTATCATTTTCATGTTTTGCTATTTGCTATTTAACTGCTTAAACTGTGAATCTGAATACTGAAGCTTGTGTAAACATAATTCGCTGTACATTTGCGTGAGATGGTCATTTGATGTAGCCTTTAGCCACTGAGGGCTAAATCCACAAAGAATGGATTGCACGGAGCAAGTTGCACCCTTACTTACAATTCATTATGAAATGAAAATGGGGGACCCTGATGTAAACAAGACGAAAGTCTTTCTCTGGTCTGCATCCCCTTAACAATTGTGTGTATTGAGCTGTACTGTATTGTACCCATTCTGCAATCTGCTAATAAAATGTTCATTCAATCAATCACCTGAGTGTATTGACATGCAACACAAATATCCCTTCTTTAACATACATGGACGTTCCGTTTTTGAGTTGCCTCATGAAAACACCATGTCCAGTTACTGCAACACAATCTCATCAAACATAAAATAAAGTACTAATCGACCACAGAAAAAAAGGTACATAATGTACGTCATGTTATAGCCATAACTAATATATTTACATTTTGTATCGTTGAAAATCCAAAATAAACAGCATGACCGGGAGTCAAACTATGATTATGGTCACAGGCGAGTGCTCTCACCACTAGACTAAGAAACCCACCCACCCTGATACAAACACAGCAATGTGATGTTGATGATGATGATGATGATGATGATGATGATGATGATGATGATGATGATGATGATGATGATGATGATTCATTTTAATGTTTAACGGTTATGGTTGAGATATAACGTTAGGGTTATGGTTATGGTTAGGGTTATGGTTATAGTTCGTTTAAGGTAGCAGTGTGCTTAAGGTTAGGGT
Organism: Notolepis coatsorum; assembly: GCF_963971535.1. Taxonomy (NCBI): domain Eukaryota; kingdom Metazoa; phylum Chordata; class Actinopteri; order Aulopiformes; family Paralepididae; genus Notolepis; species Notolepis coatsorum. The sequence continues at coordinate 25,005,033 of NC_140168.1, read as the reverse complement.
TTGGGGCGAAGCTATCAGAAAAGTGTCTTGGTATTCTTGAGGTAAAGGCACATGAGTGAGTGTCCTGGGGAGCTCAAATGTTTTCTGAAAACGTTAAAAGCAAAACTATTTTGAATATGTAACATATGTACTTATTTGTAAATAAATACATAAATACGTCAATATATGACTTATTTGTAAATATGTAAATACGTCAATATATTACTTATGGCTATAACGTAACAATATGTACCTTTTTCCTGTGGTTGATAAGTACTTTATTTACACATTTTACATAAGATCGGGCTGCCAAGATGGTATTGGTTGATAATATCGGATGTGTTTCTCATGATTGGGACAGGAGCTAGTTATTGTAAACTGGCAGCATGGTCTTGGACACCGAGATTTGTACAGTACATGTGCTGCCATATCCCGCTCCTGTTCAGACTCCATGGTAATAGCGGCACGGTGGTGTAGTGGTTAACACTGTCGCCTCACAGCAAGAAGGTCCAGGTTTCCATGATGCCAGTTACCCAGGTGGGGTATCTCCCAGGCCTTTCTGTGTGGAGTTTGCATGTTCTCCCCGTGCTCGCAAGGATTTCCCCCCCGATAAGATAAACCTAATGGAAAAACATGCACAACAATAGATCGCTTAAGCCTTGACGAAGACGGACAGGAGCACTTGGATTGGTCCCCTGGCGCGGCTCACGTTGACGCCTGTCTGCTCCCGGCTGCCCTTGGGGGGGAAGGACGACGGGATGGGTTAATCGCAAATACGAATTGCATGCATGCATCGCATGTGTGCCGATTGATGACCTCTGAGCAGGTCCTAAATTATTATTATTATTATAATATTCTGAATATTCTGTAAACGTGAATAATCATGTGTGTGGATGAGAAGCTGCCTGTAAAGTGCTCATCCCGAGGGAACACCTTCAATCATCCGGGAAATCATCCCGGAATATGTGCATGTAAACACTCACGCATTCGTGCCATTACACCTTGCTGTTCCACATACAGTACTTGCAACCATGACCATGTGGTGTTAACGTAGTGCTCCTTACTGTAGCTGTATGCTAGCGCAAACATCCATTGTACAATGCATATATACAACAGCAAGAAAGTTGTGTCTCAAGCCTATAGATTATTAGTTTAAAGACAAAATAAAGAAAATGAACATACCAGAATATCTACGGATTCCATATTTGTGAGGGGGAAAAAACTACGGCTACACGATGAGAAACACATGGCGAAATCTTCCCACTAAAACAGAGTTATTGAAACGCCTGGGGAAAAAAGAGAAGGGGAGTGAAATACTATGATTTAAAATCCTCCATATTTACATTAATTATCATGAAAATCATTGACCTCATAATCAGTGTTAATTTTGGCAGCTATTTTAATTTTAGTTTTAGTCTTAGTGTCAAATGCTCCTTTTTCGTTTATTATATATAGCCACCTTCATTTATTTTTTGTTTAGTCAGTTATGGTCAACTACAGGTCTGAGCATTTTAGTCTTAGTCAGTTTTAGTCTCAATTTTGTCTTTTTTGTTTTAGTCTAGTTTTAGTCGCAGAAAACGGATGACATTTTTGTCTAGTTTTCGTTAATGGAAAAAAGGCATTTTATTATCTTGTAATGCAATTCTATGTACCGCTACAGTCAGTCAAATTCACATTAATTTCTATTGGGATCATAGATTCATGTAGACGCCCCTCTCCCCACTCCCCCCATAACGTAATGAGTTAAAGATGTAAACAGCTTTCTTACTGGGACTCCCATCAAAGGAAATTCATTTGACACCCTTACAATTCAAACTATTTGATAAACTTCTACTTTCAGCCCGGAAATGCATTCTGATAAACTGGATTAAGGATAAGCCTCCATCTATACAAATGTGGTATAGAGAGATCTTCGGTGTGCTACCCCATGAAAGACTCTGTGCAATGCATAGAGGTAACGACGCTTCCTTTCAGGAGGTGTGGGCCCCACTATTAGACTATTTTCCTGCTGAAATTTCTCGGATCCTTCTAAAGGCCCAATGCCCCATTGTATGGACAGACCTAGGATAGATTTTTTTTTTTTTTACGTCTACATGTGAATGGGCTCGAGGCATGTGCAATACTGTACAGTGCCTCTCCACTCCCGGAGAGTCAGCATTGCCTTGGCTTGGGCTGATCGCTATACTAACTCGTTTGGCTGAGTTAGGGGGAGGGAAGCCGTGGGTGGGTCCTGGGCGCGTGAATATTTTCGGCAACCAACTTGTGTTTACCGTTTCTCTGATTGGCCACTACGCCCATGTGACCGCGGCAACGTGAGAGAGCTGCCGCGCGGAAATAGGCTGTCTATTGCCTCGTGCTGCAGCGCGGAAATAGGCTGTCTATTGCCATTCTCTAAGACAAACTCTAACCTTAACCAGCTCCTTAACAGCGCCTAAACTTAACCCTTCTAACCATAACCAACTCCGAAACAATGCCTAACCTTAACCAACTCCGAAAGAATGCCTAACCTTAACCTTAACCATAACCAACTCCGAAAGAATATTGCCATTCTCTAAGACAAACTCTAACCTTAACCAGCTCTTAACCAGCTCCTTAACAGCGCCTAAACTTAACCCTTCTAACCATAACCAACTCCGAAACAATGCCTAACCTTAACCAACTCCGAAACAATGCTTAAAGTTAACATGCCTAAACTTAATGGCGAACGAATGCATGTAAAAAAAAAAGAAAAAAAAAATTAAGGGAATCGAACTTGCCAGCAACAGACCGTAGGATCCACACCAATGCAGCGCTGCCAATTGAGCTAGTTCTGGATAGTAAAAAAGGGGGGATTACTGCTACATAATGCTGCCGCGACGTGCCGCTCCGCTCTGCTGCTGCCGCGTCGCCGCGGGGGCGTGACTAGACGCAAGTTGGGCGTGGCTAGACACAAGTTGGTTGCCTTTAATATTTAGGCGTCCTGCGTGTTGTGGACAGCGACCCCTACAGTTCGGCCGGGGCGCCTGCACAGCGAGGGTAGGAGCTGGAGAAAGGTAGTGTGACCTTCCACACGTTACACTCTCCCGGTGAGAATCTGCGCTGCCAGGCTGGCTGCACATGTGTCGGAGGAAAGCATGTGACAGTCTCCGGCCTCCCGGACCAACAGTAGGGGGAGGGTGCGCAACAACCAGGAAGGGGGTTGGGAATTGGCATAACGACTAACAGTGGGATGGGAGAAAAATCGGAAAAAGCAGGGGGGAAAAGATAATAAAAAAAAATACTGTACAGTGCCCGTCTTGGTTTGCTTTCCTTTTTGCTTGTTTTTCTTTTTGTTTTTGCTTGCTTATGGTGTGGATGATGGCATAGATGAACTGGAGGAACCCCCCCCCCCCTGTCCCAATGTGTTTTTTTGTAATGTACTGTAAGTAACTGTAAGTGAATTTCTTTTTAAAACCAATAAAAATAATAAAACAAAGATGTAAACAGAAGACCCTCACCAGTCTTGAAATAACAAAAACAGTAAAGTGAACTGAACCTTTCCACAGCCCATGTGAGGCAGACATGACCCCTGGTTGTACAAAAATAATATATACATATAGAGCATAGAAGTGCTCCACATATATACACCATAAGACATAATCAAACCAATAGTTTAGTCTTAGTCGTGTGTCAACTACAACTACAGGTCTGAGCATTTTAGTCTTAGTCAGTTTTAGTCTCGATTTTGTCTTTTTTGTTTTAGTCTAGATTTAGTCATCATTTTCGTTGACAAAATGAACACTGCTCATAATGGAATAATCCATTCTGCATGAATGACTGTGACTCACTATGAGAGTCTAGAGTGCATTGGAAAAAGTACCACCGCAAAGTGCATCCCGACGTAGCCCTTCAAAATAAACACACCACTAATATCCCAAGGCTGCCCTGCTTTTGCAGAGTGTGCCGTGGACCGCTATCAGAAAATTACACTTTCAGCTCTGCATCTTTCCCCGGGCGGGGTCGTGCAGTTGCCACGGAGACCGGCGAGACCCACGACCACGGAGCACTCCGGTGCAGCAGTTGAAGTGTTTACATTTAATTATTGAGGCTTTGCTTCAATAGCAGCCACTTATCAATTATCCATATCGCCATCTCCTAGACAACAGAGGAGAGGCCCTCCTCCGTTAGTATGAGGACCACGCAGCATGGGAGGAGGTTCAGATCCCAGGTGATCAGGCAGAGCTGGTGTTGTCTTGGCAAGGATTTGAAAAAAAAGGGTTATTAAGAAAGTTAGCTAATGAAGTCGGGTCTTGAGCTCTGATCTACCAATCAGAAACAATCCTGAGTGACAATAATACACACACACACACACACACACACACACACACACACACACACACACACACACACACACACACACACAATAGATACATATAATACACACACAATACATTATATACAATAGGGGTGTAACGGTTACTTCTAATTTACATGCTATACTATTTTATTTTATTTCATACTTATCTTGTCTAGCAGTAAGAAGCATTTTGTACTTCTGTATGACAACTATTAAAGAAACTTGAACTTGAACGGCACACACAAAACATGGTTCGGTACGTATCTCGGTTTTGAAGTCACAGTTCAGTACGGTACGTTTTCGGTACAGTGGGGGAAAGTTTGCAGAACATGGCTTTTCATGTTTCACTCTGGGGGTGATGTAGTGTGCCGTTACTGCAGTGGAGGCTGCTGACCAAATTTTTAGGTGAAGCACAAATGATTATATTATATTTATAAAACATCCCCCAATGTGTGTGTCATAGTGGCTGGTGAGTTAAAAAATTGGGGAGGACGGGAGAGATAAAAAATTGTAATAAAGAAGTACAGACAGTGTGGTTATGAAGACAGCAGACAGACACTACAGTTAAAGACAACAGTAAATACCGTTGAGTAACTCTTGACACACACCTCACTTACACACATCACAACAATAGCTTAGTCAAGAAGGCAAATCAAAAACTATTTGTTTACAGCCAGATCAGACCATTTCTCACCCTCACTGTTTCAAACACATATCTACATGCAATTTTTCTTTCACCAATATCTTACTGTCTCCCAATTTGGTCCCTCACAACAAAGGAAATTATAGGAAATTATATGGGTAGGCGGGGTGGGGGAAACTGTACAACTGTACAAGCAAAACTGTACATTGGAATATCGACGAAACCATACTTGGTAGAAGAGGGTCTCGTGTATTCTTGGGTCAGGTAATTTACTGTACATTGGAGGGGGTTGGGTTAGGACATTACATTCACATCACTCAGCACTATAGGAAATGAACGACACACACACGCGCATGCACACACACACGCACACACAGAGGCCAGGCCACATCGGACCCACAGCCAATTCATTCATAATCAACACAGGCTCCAACTCAATATCAATAACCACGGCGCGTCGCATCGGCGACTGAGGAAAGACAATGCACGTGTGTGTGTGTATCCCGGTGTGTGTGTGCCGCTCCAATTGTATGTCCAGTTTGTTGCATGCTGAATAAAGACCCCCTGCATTACACACGCAAGACAAACGTGTCAAACGTCTTTCTCAGGTCTGCATCCCCTGCCTTAACAATTGTGTGTATTGAGCCGTACTGTATTGTACCCATTCTGCAATCAGTTAAATAAAGTTCTCATTCATTCATTCATTCATTCAGTAAAAAAAATAAAAGAGATACGAAAATTAGAAATATAGGCCTCTCTCTTATACATGCCTCCTCCTAATACAAGCCTGGTATCCACTACAGTTGAAACAAATACAAGCCGGGGTTACTATTAGAGGAATTACGGTATTCTATATATTTTTTAAAGTGACATATAAAAACGCCAATGTGCGTGCGTGCACGTGTGTGTGGGGGGGGGCCTCCACAAGAATCTGGCCCAGGGGCCTCTGAAGTCTTAATCTGGCCTTGGAGACCAGTGGATGCATTGCACAATGAATTATGTGCATATTCTGCCCATGCCAGTTGGTGACTCCAAGTTGTCGGATTGGAGGAGGCCAAGCAGCGAAGCGTACTCTCCATAGACTGGTTGGTGCGCTCTGTTTGCCCATTGCTTTCCGGGTGGAACCCTGATGACAGGCTAACCGTCGCACCCAGTATAGCACAGAATGCCTTCCAAAACCGAGCAGTAAACTGGGGTCCACGGTCCGACACCACGTCCTGGCAGATGCCATGAATTCGGAAGACATGGTCAACCACCAGTTGAGCGGTCTCCTGAGCAGATGGCAGCTTGACCAGCGGAATGAAGTGAGCTGCTTTGGATAACCTATCCACCACCACCATGATGACGCTGTGACCATCAGAAGGAGGCAGACCAGTCACAAAATCCATGGCGATGTGGCTCCACGGAAGACTAGGAATGGGCAATGGATGAAGCAGCCCTGGTGGTGCACAAAGGGCAGGCTGCCACAAATTCCCGAATGTCCTTCATCATACCAGGCCACCAGAACCTTCTGGCCAAGAAGTCACGAGTTCTGTGCACTCCGTGATGTCCTGTCAGCCGAGAGGAGTGGCCCCACTTCAACACCCGAGAACGAATGCTGTTTGGTACAAATAACCGACCCGGGGGCACCCCACCCGGATCTGGTTCCAAACGTTGTGCCCTCCGCACAGCAGAGTCAATGCTCCATGTCACAGGAGCTAGGATCTGTCCTGCAGGAACAATGGGCTCAGGAGGACGGTCCTCTTCTGATCCATCATATAACCGGGAAAGAGCATCCGGCTTGATATTTTTAGACCCGGGACGGTACGTCAGGAAGAAATTAAACCGAGAGAAAAACAGTGACCACTCAGTGAGTTTCTCTGAGCACCCTGGATATATTCCAAATTTGTATGGTCTGTCCAGACTGTGAATGGGTGTTCAGCTCCCTCTAGCCAATGGCGCCACTCCTCCAATGCCAACTTGACCGCCAACAGCTCTCTGTCCCCAACATCATCGTTTCTTTCAGCCGGCGAGAGCCCACGTGAATAGTACGCACATGGGTGTACCTTACCGTCGGACGATGAGCGTTGAGACAGAATAGCTCCGACTCCAAGCTCAGAAGCATCCACCTCGACGATAAATGGCAGGGATGGGTTAGGAGTAATGAGGATAGGCTCAGAACTGAACCTTCTTCTAAGCTCAATAAACGCTGCCTCAGCCTTGGGAGTCCACTGGAAATGGGAAGGTGCTGTCTTCCTGGTGAGTGCAGTAATAGGTGCTACCACTGAACTGAAATTACGAATAAAACGACGGTAGAAGTTTGCAAATCCTAGGAATCGTTGCACCTGCTTGACCGAGACGGGTGTAGGCCAGTCTGTCACTGCTGACACCTTCTTGGGGTCCATTTGAATCCTCCCCTCAGATACAATGAATCCCAGAAAGGACACAGAGCGGACATGGAAGGCACACTTCTCAGCCTTCACAAACAACCGTGCATCCAAAAGGCACCTCAAGACCTGCCTGACATGTTTGACATGGTCAGAAATGGACTTGGAGAATATCAGAATGTCATCTAAGTAGACGAAAACAAACTTTTCCAACATCTCCCTGAGCACGTCATTGATTAACGCCTGAAAAACTGACCAAATGGCATCACCAGGTATTCGTAGTGACCATTATGAGTGTTGAACGCGGTCTTCCACTCATCCCCTTGGCAGAGGCATTGCGGAGATCAAGTTTGGTAAAAATGGATGCCCCCTGGAGGCGTTTGAACGCCGAGTTCATCAGGGGAAGGGGATACAGTTTTTTTTCCAGACCTCTGTAGTCGATGCAGGGTCTCAGTCCTCCATCCTTTTTCCCCACAAAAAATAATCCAGCACCCGCAGGTGAAGTGGAAGGTCTAATAAAACCGGTAGCCACAGCCTCCTTGATGTAGGTGTTCATAGCTGCGCTTTCGGGGGCCGACAACGAGTACAAGGAACCACGAGGGGGAATAGAGCCCGGCTGCAATTCGATGGCGCAATCATAAGGTCGGTGCGGTGGCAGGATTGTGACCCTTTGTTTGCTAAACACCTCACTGAGGTCAGCATAGACAGTGGGAACTCCCTCTGGTAACGGGTGTGACTCCACGCTCATGATGTTGGTGCTCTCCATGAGGGGGTCAGCTATACAAGTAAGTGAGGAGAATTCCTCACACAGAGCCTCTAAACTGTCTAAACTGTCCTCCGCCAGAACCTCCTCACGAGGGAGTCCCAATCAAACTGTGGATCCCATTCCAAACTCCCATCCTGATCGCTTGGAGTGCAATGGTTGAGAGAGTGGGCTCTGGAAACCAAGACCGCCCACTGCTTCAACAGGATCACAACCACTCTCACTAAACTGATCATAACTCGTGGGTGATGGAGGAATTTGGAAACAACGGTGACGGTATTGGGAGCCCCACTGCATGACAGTGTCCCTCTCCTCACCCCAATTTATCTGTGGCTTGTGTTTACTAAGCCAAGAATGACCCAGCACAATGGGATACGTGGGGGAATCCACCAAAAAGAATCGAATGCGCTCAGAATGGTTCCCATAAGCAACCCGCATAGATAAATAATTGGTTCTTTTGGTGACACTGCCTGTACCCAATGGCCGTCCATCAAGCGCTGTGACACTACAGGGCTTATGGAGGGAATGTACAGGTATTTTAGAGTCCTCAGCCCATCTGGAATCGATGAAACTGTCCACTGCCCCTGAGTCTAAAAAGGCGTCAACCTTAACACATTAACTGCCACGCAGTTTGCCCCTCTCATACCACTCTCTGCCACCACTCTAAGCCTATGGAGATGTTCACCTTCTTTGCAGGGCTATAACTTTTTAAATTGTATTGCTAAATTGACATTACTATGGCCCATTCAACATCGATTATCTATCGTTCAGGATGTAAGAACGTTATACTTTTTCATTCATAGATTCATACGAAAATACCGTCTATAATATAAATATGTTTTTATCGTTTTCTGCAGTAATTCCTAGAACACTAGTTATAGGCCTAAACGCATAATATAGATTATCGATTGCAGTTTATTCGTGATACACGCTATATTAAAAAATCCAACTGAATACGATCCTAAACGTTATGACTCATCATGTGCGGATGAACGGGGGGAAGGGGGCGTTTATAATTCCGTTATCGTCAGTAAATGCTTTATGTAGTATGGGTGATATATTGATCAGAGCAGTTTGCATTAATAATAATAAACAATCACGCTGAAAGTAACATTACTGTCCTCTTACCGTTCGCCGATGAGACTGGAGGAAAAAGATCCCACTTATTTGACGTAGATCGACTAGATCCATTTCCGGTTTGTATGGCGAAATAAATGCCCAAATCATATCGATTATTGAGTTATGGCAGCGATCCATATACACGGATGTGTGTCTAGAGTCCCGCAACAATATGTGACTGCCGGACGCATTTCCCAGATGCACGGAGATCACCAAAGATCCATTTCCGGTTGTAACTCGCCCGATCATCCACCAGGCGGCGGTATTGAAGCGTTGCACGGTTGTGCCGAGTCCCACTGTCTCAGCCGAGGCTGGGTGAGGGAATTATGAATACCATGGCGAAAAAATGAAATATGATCTCAATAACGTTGTACGCCGTGGAATGGCGGAATTCGCATGACCTTGAAACCCGTCGTAAGCCGTTTTTGCCGGTGGATGTGTTAACAGACTGCCTATTCCAGCCTAAAACCACAGGCAAAAAGGTTCGAAAGGGGGTGATGTGATGTCTCACTAGTGTCTCTCGGCCCACTAGCGAGACTGACCGTTTCCCTTCAGTTTCAGTACCGGCACCAGTCCACATGAGAACCAGTCTGCCTGGAGTCACGCACAGAAGTGCTGTCCACCTGCATAGGTCCAGACGAGCTGGCCACTGAAGGTTGTGGAGGAAAGGACGAAACTTCCTCCAGCGGGACACGAAAACGTTGGCCCCGCCTCTCACGGTCTCTGATCCGGTTATCAACGCGTATGGCGGTAGTGACCAGTGTGTCAAAATTGTGTGGAGATCCCACAACCGCCAAAGCATCTTTAACCTGATTAGATAACGCGTTGCTGAACAAAGTGATGAGTGGTCCCTCAGGCCAGCCTGTAGCCCCAGCTAGTGTCCTGAAAGCGATGGAAAACTCAGCTACACTACTGGCGCCCTGGCGCATGCACGTCAGCTTCATGGCGACCTCTTTATCGTAGAGTTCATGATCAAAAACGATCTCCATCTCATTCATGAGTCCCTGTGAGTCGTTTAAAACTGGAGCCTGAGCCTGTATGAGTGGAACAGCCCAATCGAGGGCAGGTCCCTCGAACAGGGATAGAATTAGGGCAACACATGAATCCTCAGACTGAAAACGAGAAGGCTGGGCTCTGTACACTATTTGGCATTGTGCCAGAAAACCACGGCATTTACCTAGCTGACTCCCCATTAAAGCGTGAGGGGAGCTGGACTTTAGCCTCACAAGGTAATGACCGGGGGCCTGTGAGTAGTGCTTGAGAGACATTAGGTGGGCTCTGGTGAGGGGGAGGTAATTGTGCATTGGCTATGCGGTCAGCCAAATCACGCATGGAACTATCCATCTTGCGCAATCCTTCATATATCTCCCCATGCTGTTGCACCATGAGAGCTTGTTGTTGTAATTGTACGATAGCTTCCTCATGTGAAAGCAATCCTTGACGCTGCGCAGCTAGTGCTTGTTCGAGACCTGTGCTATCTGCTGACCCAGTCATGGCTTTTTCATTCTTTGAGGGCTGTGTGTGTGTGTGTGGGTCATGAGCAGATAACAGGGACTCTTAAAGTTATCCGTGAAACGGACAACCACTAGACTTGCTTACGCAGATATTTTAGGAGAGGGGGAAAATTAAACAACAGAAAACCACCTTTACAGGTGGAAATCTCAAAGTGAGTAAGTAAGAAAATAAATCAAGTCCCTAAAAACAGGACTACTCTCAATAAAGAGGTATAGTATAAAAGTAAATAAGCCACAAGGACACCTCCTAATAAAGGAGTTTATATTGGAAAAAGTAAAACAATAAACCTCCACTAAGGGAGTTTATGTGTAGAGTCACGTGAGTAGCCTAAAATAAGAATGACTACCATAAAGCTCAATTCTGAATCAGCGATCAGACTACACTTCAATATAATGAGCGTGACCAAAAGGACAGCCAACACTAGGAAATGAAAAAGCAGTTGACACTGCGATCTCCAAACTTAAATAGACTCCACATGGCCATAGGCACAGCTGCACTGCATCAGGTGCAATCAAGCCCACACATTGAGTGCTCAGAACATTGAACTATCCACACACAAGCACACATGAACACACACACGACACGCACGCTGTGCACGCTCACACACGAGCAGCCACTTAACACTTTAACATGAGCGGGCACACACTCATGTCGCACACACGCACACTTATGGCCAAAGGAAAGGACACTTTAAATTAGAATAACAGGAACAGTGTATTGCACTACAAAAGCTAACTAGCATGTCCCATATGCTCTGTAAATAACTATGTACAGATACCGAGATGTCACTCCATGTTACCTGTTACCTGTTACTGCACAATTTTGTTTTCAATTTTTTTATTCTATTATATGTTGTACCACTGTATTGCACATCGTTGCGGGCAAGACCACCCGCATTTCATTGTATACCTGTATGCCGTGACAATTAAAACTCTTGACTTGACTTGACTTGACACCTGCCGACCCATGAGGCAATTAACCACAGGGAACAGGGATTGACAGCTATCCCTCACAGAGAGGTGAAATAAAGCAAAAATAGACAGCTGTCCCTCACAGAAAGGTGAAATAAGGCAAAAACCATGACATGACCATGTGGTGTTGTGTGAACAGCGCACTGGCCATGTTTAAAGTGATGTAGTGTGTAGGCTGCTCGTCTCTCCTCTGCAACTTTGCATACATTCCTTTACAAAAATGTACATAAAAAGACTACATCCACAATAAATATACATCATAGATAATAAAGCCACAGGTGAAAATAACCTGCCAACAGGGTAACAGCTGTATTTTCAAACCCAATTCACAATTCCTTCCTTCCTTCCTTCCTTCTTTCTTTCTTTCTTTCTTTCTTTCTTTCTTTCTTTCTTTCTTTCTTTCTTTCTTTCTTTCTTTCTTTCTTTCTTTCTTTCTTTCTTTCTTTCTTTCTTTCTTTCTTTCTTTCTTTCTTTCTTTCTTTCTTTCTTTCTTTCTTTCAGGTCATTGAAAGGAATGCAGATCCGGAGGAAGTGCTACTCAGCTTCCTCAGGAGGAAAGGTTCTATTCTATTCTATTCTATTCACAGACTTTAGGTCTTGTTGAGCAATCTTAAAGGAACACGCCAACTTTTGGGAAATTAGCTTATTTGCCATCTACCCTGGAGTCAGACAAGCAGATACAAACCATTTTCTTCTCTGTGCATGCATTAGGCTTAGGGAACAGCCGCACCGTTAGCCTAGCTTAGCTTCATTCACTGGAAGTAGGTGTGCCAGTGTAGCCTAGTTCCAGCCAGTCACGAAATACACTCCAAATTCAACTCCAAAACGATGAATGATTTATGATGGTGATGATGATAATGATTTATGATGGTGACTGACGATGATAATGATTTATGCTGATAATGATTTATGATGGTTACGATGATAATGATTTATGATGATGATAATGATTTATGATGGTGATAATGATTTATGATGGTGATGATGATGATTTATGATGGTGATGGTGATGATGATGATGATGATGATTTATGATGATGATAATGATTTATGATGGTGATGATGATAATGATTTATGATGGTGATAATGATTTATGATGGTGATGATGATTTATGATGGTGATAATGATTTATCCCCCATTGGGGTAATTCGGGTGTCAAAGCAGCATGGGGGGGATACATAGCGGTTACTGTTAAGTAAGTTGCGGTCACAGAGGCACTTCACTTAGCAAAAGCGAAAGGCCTCTCCTCTGTCCTGATTCTCCTAGATCTATCTGCAGCCTTCGACACAGTCAACCATCAGATCCTCCTTGCGGCCCTCGCAGGAATGGGAGTGGCTGGCTCTGCGCTGACATGGCTGACATCATACCTCAATGACCGCTCTTACCAAGTGTCATGGAGAGGGACCCTGTCGGCCACCCGCCCCCTGCGGACGGGTGTCCCCCAGGGCTCGGTCCTAGGACCCCTTCTCTTCTCCCTCTACACTAAATCACTGGGTAACATTATCACGTGTCATGCCTTCTCGTATAATTTTTATGCCGATGATACTCAACTCTTCCTCTCCTTCCCTCCCTCAGATATCCACGTCTCTGAGCGGATCTCGGCCTATCTGTCCGACATCTCCGCCTGGATGACGACCAACCACCTCAAACTGAACCTAAGCTAAACAGAATTGCTCCACCTGCCAGCCAAATCCTCCCCCCTGACAGACCTTTCCATCACGGTCGAGAATGCAGCTGTGAATGCGTCCCCGACCGCGGGGGAAAGTTTGGCTTTCCATGTTCTACTCAGGGGTGATGTAGTGTGCAGTAACTAATTGTACTTGTAGGGCTGTCAACAAATATTATATATTGAAATTAATAATCGACTTGTAAAAATAAAAAATAATAATTATATTAGATTGTGAAAAAAACAGCCCCCGGTGGGCGGTCGTTAGTGGTTAACATACCGTTGTATTCGTTTGGTACACTACACAGCTGTTCGGTTCGGTACGGTACACACTGAAACGGTTCAGTTCGGTACGGATACGTGTACATTTACACCCCTAATATACTAACCTACACTGTAGCACTCAACACTTTGATGAACATTGTTACTCAGCTGATAGATGTGTGCCCTTCCTGATGACTTGTCATACATAACTTGTAAGTTGCGTTGGATAAAAGCGTCAGCTAAATGACTAAATGTAAATGTAAATGTATACACACACACACACACACACACACACACACACACACACATACACATACATGTATACAATAATACACACACACACACATGCAATACATTCAATAATACATGCAATGATACATCACTGTTTGTCTTTGGTGATTGTAGATCAGGACTCAAGAGATTCATTTCATGAAATATACATGACAGCGCATTCTTTTAACTTTCTAATGAGATAGAAGGACGGCACCACAAGATTGGGGGTTTCAGCAAAAGAAAAAAGAAAAAGTTCTGTCAAAGGATTAGAGGGGAGCAAGATAATGCATTATGTATGTGTAATGTACGTGTGATGAATAATAACAAACGGTCCAACAATTCCCCCCATGGCAGCAGTGTTCAGTGTTTCACTGTGATTGTGCTCTACAATCGTGGAAGAGATTCAGCCACTGTCCAGGGAACTGGAGCCTCAGCGATGTGCATCTTTCTCACAATGTCCCGATGTGTATCTGTAAATTAACCCTTTCACTATCACACTACAGACGGTTAACCTTTCACTACCACACTACAGAAGGTTAACCTCTCACTACCACACTACAGAAGGTTAACCTTTCACTACCACACTACAGAAGGTTAACTTTCACTATCACACTACAGAAGGTTAACCCTTTCACTACCACACTACAGATGGTTAACCTTTCACTACCACACTACAGATGGTTAACCTTTCACTACCACACTACAGAAGGTTACCTTTCACTAACACACTACATAAGGTTAACCTTTCACTACCACACTACAGATGGCTAACCTTTCACTACCACACTACAGAAGGTTATATACTCGTACTGGCATCGCGTCCCGCTCTTAAGCCATACCGAGATATACCTCATCTCATGTACCTAGTGTACTCCATCAACGAATAAAAACCAATACACCCAGCACCTGCCAGGCCCCGCCCTAGTGACGTACTATATAGCACTAGGCGTGGTCACCACTCACTCTTCCTCTATTTTCGTTTCCATCATAGCGGATGCGTGCACCCTATGCAACTAGTTGATATGAAAAGTTTAGAGAAATTAGGTTGAGTGCTTACCGAAGATTTGCCTACCCCTGAAATCTTCGCGGCATGTTCTGGCGGAGCTCGTATGGGTTCTGCGACTCTGCAGCGGGATGCATTTCGATGCATCTCAGCGTCGAGTTCTGTAGTCTCCTTGTCTTGTTGACAGCAGACAGAGGGACGGCGTGTGAGGTGTAGCTATCGAGCTACCTCACACAAGGTAGGACTTGCGCCACTAGGCATTATCGCTGGTGTTAGTAAATGCTGCTTGTTGTGAGTTGTATATCTGCGCCAGGGGCAGGATGTTTGGGTAAACGTCCCTCTGAGGTGGACGTTTCCCAGGCTGTCCTGGAGCGCGCTGCTAATACTAAATGCTGGGTCACTGTTCTACTGTTCCCCGCTGTGGGATGTCACTAGGCATGACAATGCTGGCGTTTGTGATGTGCTCGAGTTGTCCCGGGAGACAACCGAGTTTGTGTATTGGCGCAAGCGGCGGGATATCTGGGTAAACGTTGTTGTTTTCCCCGTTATCCTGGAGCGCGCGGCTAACGCTATGCTATATTGGGCTACTGTTTCTGTTCTGTCTCCCTGCTACGGGAATGTCTGTCTATACTACAGTCTTCCCTCCTCTCAACCATTCATGCTGACGGTCAATCGGTGTCTACTGGGGGAGTATTGCGGGGGGGCTTTGTTTACCTTTCATGGGTAAATGGGCTGAGGTCTAGGGCTGGTGTGCTGTTGTGAATATTATGAATGAATGCGGGACTGGTTCTCTCTGGTCCGCATCCCCTTAACGTTGTGTGCATGGGCTTGCCCATTCTACAGTATATTCGTGGTGTTAGTTCATTTATTCATTAACCCCTTCATGGTGCACACCACAGTGGAGGTTGCTGGTTGCAACCACCACTGGTGCTCCGTGTTAGCATCAGTCCTTTGCTTTTGACATGTTGAAACAGTGCCCCGCCCGGCCGACACCATGAGGTGGGTCGGCCCAGCGAGTGGCTGGTGGGCTGCTAAAGCCTGTACCGCCACGGTATGGAATTGGCAGCGATTAGTAACTGTGTTCGAATTGCTGTTTTTTCTATCAAAAAATGGTGTCTGGTGGCAGGGCCTTGAGGGCCAGCCGACGTCGACACATCGCGCGAGGTTGTTGACGTTATTAGCTTTGACCTAGCCGCAAGCTATAACCGTTCAGGGCTCCCCTCTCCGCAGAGGATCTTGATCTTCCGCTGGAGCGCGGGCGGTATTTGTCCTAGGCCCCACACCGCCTCACGGCGCGCAGCCAGAGGTGAGAGCACGGCCTCGTCAGCGGCTATGGCGAGGCCCTCGACAGGCGGCCATGTTTTCCCCCGCCAGAGGTATCCTGGGCATTGAATCGACAGGTGTCCACAAGGCCGACAGCCTTGGCGGCCGAGGGATCGGCCATGTTGGATGAGCTCGGCTTGGAATATACAAGCCGTCGCCGTCCTGCCGCGAGCAGCCCCTTCTCCGATCACTCCCTCCCCCAACATCAGCGGAAAGGGGGCTCTGATTTGTTTCCTTTGGCTGCGGGCCGCGAGCCTTCGTTGAAGCGCATGCGGCCCCACGTTTCGCTTCTCATGGGGACAGGGGCTGACACCCAGTTGATGGCTGAGCCTGGGTCTGTCCGTGAGAATGTTGTGCTATCAAGCGGCTCCCACACCATAAGCTGTGTTTGGTTGAGCCTGGTGTTACAAGTGTTGTCAGCAGGGGGGCTCAAAACCTTTTTTTGAGGCACACAGTGCAGGCTTCCCCGACCTCGCCTTCGCCAGGCCGGGTATCATGTTGGTGCCTCCCACTCCTGAAAGATTGGCAGTGGTCTCGCAGGCGCGCGTGATTTGGGTGGTAGTAATATCGCTGCAGGGCTACAGTGTGTAGGAACCCATGGGGGCCTCACACCTTGCATGTCCGGCTGCAGAACAACTCCTCAGCATGTTCTGGAGGGGTGTTCAGTGGGGAGCTTTTGGCACCTAGAACTGATGTCAGCTTCCCCTGTATCAAACCGGCCCTTTCTGTCGGGGTCCCCCCTTGGGTGCGATTGCCTCGTGGGTAGTGTCAGGGTCGGATGTCCCGACACGGAACGCTCTGCTAGCACGGGTCCAGGGTTGGCTACGCACAGCGGGTGGGTCCGGGCCGCCTATCTACAGTTCCTAGCGGACCTGCGCCACATGGCGGCGGGTGCGTTGGGAGTGTCATCACATATGGCTACAGCAGTACCATATGTCGAGGTGGATGGAGAAAACGCTGAGGCGGGGACTTGTATTTACACAACCCCACCCGTTTTCGGGTTTGGTACAGACCCTATTGTCAGGGTCACCAGCAGTGACAGCTCTGTGGACGAAGCAAGCCATCGTCGTGGTGTTTTCCTCCCGGTTTTCTCTGGTGCCTGAGAAATCGGGAGGGGGGGGTGTCAGACCCATGTTGGATCTATCCCATGGGAAGGTTCAGCATTTTTTGGATCGTCTCCTACCTGTTGAACACTGTCAGGTGGGGGTCTGGTTCTCCTCCATAGACCTGTAGGATGCGTGTTCGCATCCCCGATCTTCCGTCTAGGGCAGGGGTAGGCAACCCTAGGCACGCGTGCCTGCATAGGCACGCGGGGGCATTTTCATAGGCACAGGGGGCAGCATTAAAAAAAAATAAAATAAAAATATTTTTAAAAAATATTATAATTTTTTTTTTTTTTTTGCTTTGAAATATTATAGTGAAATATTTTGCACTGTTGTCGCATTTATCTTGTTGAAATCCTCCCACAGGTTCTTTTTACTACCACATATTTAATTGAGACCCTTTATTTGTTTATTATTTCAATTTAGCTGGAAATACATTCAGTAACATTTGCAGAGCCTTATAACAAAAACATTATTACGGTCACCATTGTGACCAGTGGGATTAATCAACAAATTGTATTATTTATTTTTCTATTTCATTGAACATTGCACATTTTTTTTACTCAAAATGTGAGTATTACCAAGTCAACTTGTGTTCTTAAAACAATGACAATAAACATAGTTTTATTAGGTTGAAATAATGTGGTTGTGTACTTATTTTTCTGTTAACTTATTATGGATTGAAAACTGAAAACTTTAATGCACAGTAACTGAACTCAATATTTTAAAGTTCTGGTAACTTATTATTATAATTTTTTTTACAGTGTAGTCTTGCGATCAATCAAAACTTATTTACACGATATACCTCACATTCACCCTCCATTCACATCCTGGTGTTCTCCATTAGGCCTGTAGGTGGAGCTATGACAGCACACGTACAGTACACACACCGATGGTGTGTGATGTGTCCAAAAATGAATGGGCAAATGTGAGTGAAATGGTCGTACTGTATGCAGCTGTTTGTCTGCATTGCATTTCCCCCCCCCCCAACTCAGATTTAGGGTTGATACAACCATCATAATAATATTGTTAATAATAACAATAACAATAATGATGTAATAATGTAAAAATTATCATTAAAAAGACCTGATTATGAGAAAAAAAATTACGATGCATGGAATATTGTTGAGGCACACTAGTTACAACTATATTTCAAACAGGCACTCCATGTCAAAAAGGTTGCTGACCCCTGGTCTAGGGCTTACCTACGCTTCCTTGCAGGGTTAGCGTATGAGTACCAGGGGCTGCCGTTCGGCTTTTCTCTGGCTCCCCGCATCTTCACCAAGTGCGTGGAGGCCGCACTGGGGCCTCTGCGTCGTCAGGGGTTACGAAGTGTATTCTGCCCTGACGACGTTCTGGTCCTTGGCGGTCAAGGTGGATCGTCAGGTCTCATACCAGGCAGGTTTCCTACCTGCCTGGGGTTGCTGTAGACTGGAAGTAGAGTACTCTTCTTCCCAGTCAACGGGTGGAGTGCTATGGGCATCCCTCTCAGAGCGTGTTGCGACACGCTCGGGAGGTTCCGTCCTAGGACGGTTACGGCGCTGTCCGTGATACGCCTGCTCGATATGAGGGCATCTGCTCATTCCGTGGTCCCTCTTGGCCTCCTCTTCACCCCAGGAGGAGGTTACGGAGGTGGTTCTTTTCCAATATGAAAATAGACCTGGTGAGAGGCAAGTGGAAGAGGGGGCAGCTGGCAAGCCATGCTGCCCGGTCTGCGCTACGTTCAATGTGTTGGTATTGAAAGCGGTCATTCTGGTCCTCAAACGGTGTTGATCAGGACGGACAATACGACGTCAGCGTCGTATATCGACAGACAGGGAGGAGTACGCTCCCCCCGTCTGCACCGGGCGGCGGGCGGCTGGCTATGGGCGTTCTCCATCTGCGCGGCCTGAGGGCTCTCCACATCCCCGGCAGGCTGAATGTGGGTACAGGTGTAATGTCGTGGGGCGGTCCTCACCCTGACGGGTGGGGATTACGTCCGGACATAGTCAGGCAGGTCTGGGACCGATGCCGTGTCGCCTGGGATTCTTTCCCCCATACATCTGTTAGGTCAGTTGTTGGGGCGGGTACGTTGAGGAGCGCAGGTCCTTGATCCTGATTGCGCCGGACCGGGGCGCAGCTGTGTGGTTCCCGGTCCTGATCCAGCTCTTGGTATCCCGTCATGGCCTGTTCCTTGGTCATCGCGGGCCCTCTCTCAAGCGCACGGGTCTCTGTGTTAGTTCCCTGTGCTGGGCCAGCTGCTGGTGGGTTGGCTGGTGAGAGGGTGAGTCTGGAGAGGATGGCTCCTTCTGTGGTTGGTACCATCCGGAACGCGCATGCTCCCTCCACTATCGCGGGTTACGTAGGTGGCGTATTTTCCAAGAATGGTGTAAGGCCACCCTCTTGTGAAGCGTTTCCTGCTTGGCGTTCGACGCCTTAAGCCGGTGAAACGCTCTTTGGCTCCGAACCGGGATCTTCAATTGGTCCTCGGTCGGTTGTCCTTGGCCCCGTTTGAGCCTCTTGAGCAAGCGCTGTTGGAACAGCTGTCGTTCAAGACTGCGTTCTTGCTGGCCATCACCTCCGCTAAACGCGTGGGTGAGGTTTGTGCTCTCTCGGTACGGCCAGAGTGCCTGTCTTTTCGTTCCGATAGCGGTGCCACTCTGCGGCCTAATCCAGCCTCCGTGCCTAAAAATATCCGGAGTGCTTTCCGCTCCAGGAATATTATGGTTCAGGCGTTTCATCCGCCTCCTCACGCTAGTGAGTTGGAGGCCGGCCTTCACCTGTCATGTCCGGTCCGGGCTTTGGGGGTTTACCTCAGCCGTGCTCAGGGCCTCAGGGCTACCGATCAGCTCTTTGTCTGTTACGGTGGCTCTCGTGCTGGTAAGGCACTGTCGAAACAGCGCCTGTCCCATTGGTTGTGCGAGGGCATTGCCCTTTGCTACACGTTGGCCGGGCTGGTTCCCCCTGTGGGCGTCAGGGCGCACTCCACTCGTGGGGTGGCGACCTCTGCCGCTCTCCTGGGTGGGGCCTCGGTGGAGGACATCTGTGCTGCGGCTTCATGGTCCTCACCGGGTCCCTTCGTAAGGTTTTACCTCATGGACATGACCGGAGGTTCTGTCTCCCAGGCGGTTCTGAGGTCTGTGGCCTCTCCTGCTTCCCGTCCTTTGGTGGGGTAGCAGGCGTGTGTGGGTGTGGGCCACAATGTGTTGTGTCACACGTGGTTCCGCCTGTGCTGTGCGTTCAAGAGGTTCTAGTTCCCTCTTGTTCGCACTCGGGTGGAGTTGACTGCCGCCCGCTCTTCATTAGGAAGAGTGGGGTGACGGGACTCCCCTTCCCCCTGATGTGGGCTTACGGGTCCTCAGGGGGTGCATTTGTCGGGCCTCGCGTCCGCTCTACCCCATATCTCGGTATGGCTTAAGAGCGGGACGCGATGCCAGTACGAGTATATAACGATAGGTTATGTATATAACCTAGTTATATGAGTACTGGCTAAGCGTCCCGCTCTTAGCGTGCCCTGAGTTCCCTTGGGGAAACTTTTCTTTGGAAACAATTTTCCGAGGAAGAGTGAGTGGTGACCACGCCTAGTACTATATAGTACTTCAGTAGGGCGGGGCCTGGCAGGTGCTGGGTGTATTGGTTTTTATTCGTTGATGGAGTACACTAGGTACATGAGATGAGGTATATCTCGGTATGGCTTAAGAGTGGGACGCTTAGCCAGTACTCATATAACTAGATTATATACATAACATACATCGTTAACCCTTTCACTACCACACTACAGATGGTTAACCTTTCACTACCACACTACAGATGGTTAACCTTTCACTACCACACTACAGAAGGTTACCTTTCACTACCACACTACAGATGGTTAACATTTCACTACCACACTACAGAAGGTTATGAATGAATGAATGAATGAATGAATGAATGAATGAATGAATGAATGAATGAATGAATGAATGAATGAATGAATGAATGAATGAATGAATGAATGCATGCATGAATGAAAACTTTATTTAACAGATTGCAGAATGGGTACAATACAGTACGGCTCAATACACACAATTGTTAAGGGGAAAGACGTTTGTCTTGTTTACATCAGGGTCCCCCATTTTCAATTCATATTGACATTTATGACATACACAACATACATGACATTTATGGCATAGGGACATACAGGTATTTAGTACTGATACATTTGTGACATAAACGGTATTCAAATATACAGTACTGTTACCCATAGATCCTGACAGAGTATATACATATGATGGGGAGGGGACTGTACATTAGGAGGGGGTGGGCGGGTGGGAGAGAAATATACATACGGTGGGGAGGACACTGTACATTTGGAGGGGGTGGGTGGGTGGGAGAGAAATATACATACGGTGGGGAGAGAATGTATACATGCGGTGGGGAGGAGACTGTCTATTAGGAGTGGGTGGGGGGTTTGGACATTTACGGTGGCCTCAAATTGCAGCCTCCCGTAGGTGCTCTTTGAGAGTGGTTTTGAAAGTGGGTAGTGATTCACATTCCTTTACAGCTGTGGGTAGGGCGTTCCACATTGATGTGGCATAATTGCAAAACGTGTTTAGTCCCTTGTTTGAGCCGAATCTGGGTTTAACATGATTTGTAGAGCTTCCTCTGGTGTTGTGGTCGTGGTATTCACTGACCTTTGGGAAGTATTTTGACATGTACATGGGTACCTTAGTCGTATAGTGTATCTTGTAGACCAGGCCCATGCATTGCAAGTTGCTGTACTCTGTTGTCTACTCTAAGCCATCCTAGGTTGTCAAAGTGGGCAGGGGTGAGGTGGGTTCTAGGGGTAAGGTCAAGTAGTAGTCTGACCAGTTTGTTTTGTAATGTTTGTAATCTTGTTTTTAGCGCCTTTGAGGTGCTTTGGTACCATGAGGTGCAAGCATAGTCGTAGTACCCTTGAATGAGTGCTCCTGCCAGAGTCTTCAGGGTATTCTTGTTTACCAGAGAGGAGATCCGGTACAAGAATCTAGTTCGTTGGTTGACTTTTTTTATTACATTGGATGCCATTTTGTCACAGGATAGATTTGCCTCTAGGATGGAACCTAGGTAGGTAATTTCATCTTTCCTTGTGACAATATTGTCACCCACTGTAACTGAGAAGCCGTCGGTCTTGCTGAGTTTGTTATTTGAACCGAAGAGAATGGACTCTGTTTTGCCCATGTGTAATGATAGTTTGTTATCAGCGAGATGCCAGGGGCCAGCAACCTCCGGTAAGCTTTCAAACATTATGACTCTGATCTTTTCATCCTACTAGTTATCGTATGGTGCACGCAGCCAAGTACGCTGGGACGAAAATAGAGGAAGGATGTTTGGTGACCAGAGTCACTGCTATATGGGCGGTGCCACCATGGGGGCGGAGCCCCATACAGGTGGGGTGCATGTCGTTTTTTGTTCGTGGGAGATACAATAGGTATCATAGGAGATAAGGATATCTCATAAGGCTCAGAGCGGGACGCGAAAGCAAATACGGCATATAACTAGGTTATCTACATAACCTATCGTTAATCCTTTCACTACCACACTACAGAAGGTTAACCCTTTCACTACCACACTACAGAAGGTTAACCCTTTCACTACCACATTACGTTCTGTGTCTCGAGAGCTCGCCCACATCAGCGCCCCGAGGAATTCCTCCAAGTGACGTCACAGAGAGGAGAGCAGACCTCTAGTGAACTGCAGACCCTATTTCCTACAACTATTGTCAACTGTAGGAGAGGTCCGACTCCAGGGAAGTTTAAGAAACGATTGAGTAAATAGTGTGTGCTGTTCACTAAAGGTCTGCTCTCCTCTCTGTGATGTCACCTGGAGGAATTTCTCGGGCTGAGATTCTGAGCTCTCAAGACACAAAACACGTTGGCGAAGTTTTGAAGCTTAGTTTGGTGATAGGCGAATGATTATTATCTCTATATTGATACAGTGACATGATGCTGGTAGTTTATAATGGTAGATTATATTATATTATCCTTTGTTGTACCCAAGGAGATATTGTCAATACCACAAGACAATGCATTATGGAAGAAACACAAACATTCAAGAATAAATCATGAATAATACAACTACAAAGTATATATATATATAAATAGTAAATGGTGCATTTATATAGCGATTTTGTCCAAAACGTTTTACAATTGGTTCCTCACACTTGACCCATCAACTCACACATTCACACACCGACGGCGCAGGCAACCGTGCCAACCTACTCACCGGGAGCAATTAGGCGAGGACACGCTGCCCGGGAGGACAGAGAATCTAACCGGGAACCATACGATTACCAGACAACCACTCTACCTCCTGAGCCAGTCGCGCCCCCCCACATATATATATATGTGTGTGTGTGTGTGTGTGTGTGTGTGTGTGTGTGTGTGTGTGTGTGTGTGTGTGTGTGTGTGTGTGTGTGTGTGTGTGTGTGTGTGTGTGTGTGTGTGTGTAAGGTGTGGTCTGTCCATGGACTGTTCTCCCCTGCTCAGCCTCTCCCTGTGTCAGTATGTGTTCTCCTTGTCCCTCTGTGTTTTTTCTCTTCTCTCTCTCTTCACTGTCTTGTATTAGATTCACTGTTTAGCGTTAGTGTTTGTAGCCTTCTTGTTTTGTCCCAGTGTCTGGTCTTTGGTTGTCTTGTCATCCATAGTTGTAGTTCATTGTTTTGTTTCTTGTAGTTCGTTGTCAGTCTGTTTCCCATCCCCTCTCCAGTTGTAATCATCCCCGGTGTTTCTTGTTTGTCATTTGCTTGTGTGTATTTGAGTTCCTTGTTTCCTGTTCTCTGTCTATCTGTATGTCATGTATGTCATATATGTTACGATGAATTGAAAATGGGGGACCCTGATGTAAACAAGACGAAAGTCTTTCTCTGGTCTGCATCCCCTTAACAATTGTATGTATTGAGATGTACTGTACTGTACCCATTCTGCAATCTGTTAATAAAGTTTTCAATCAATCAATCAATCATGTGTTGGTCCATTGTCCCATGTTACATGTGAGGTTTCCCCAGTGTTTCATGTTACTTGTTAGTATTTTTATTAGTAGCCTTTTTGTTTCCCCTTTGCCTGTGCGGCGGAGTGGTATATAGTGAAAAGTCCCAGCACTGTTATAGACCACTGCACTTCCGCGTTACATTGAGCTCATGGGAGAGAGAGCGGGGGAAGAAAATTAATGAATGTGGACGAGAGCCTTGACATTAAGTGGTTGTAGCCACGGCTGTGGGGGTGCTGGAGACATGATCCAATAAACGTTTATACGCCTGAGTCTTCTGAACCCGGAGAGACCAGTCCCAAGTCGATCTGCACTTTCTCTGCCAAGCTATAGTCACTTTTCCGCACCTACTCCCAAACTCTGCATGCACAGATTGCCCACGGAGTCTCTCTGGATTGTCCAGAGATCTAGGTTTATCAATCTGCGCATGCAGAGTTCGGGAGTAGGTGCATAAAAGTGACTATAGCTCGGCAGAGAAAGTGCCGATCGACTTGGGATTGGTCTCTCCATGTTCAGGAGACTCAGGAGAGGTTGAAAAAGAGAAAGATGGAGCTGTGCGGGCATGTTCTGAGAGGATCCAGCGGGGAGATGTTCAAGAAGGTGGTGATGGGGAAGGTGGATGGAAAGAGAGGAAGTGGAAGACCAAGAAGAGGCTGGGTAGACAACGTCTGTGATTGGAGTGGAGTGAGAAGCAGAGTCACGGAGTTGGAGAGAAGAAGTGGGGACAGAATGGGTTGGAGAGTGATAGGCAACCTTTGGAACGAAGAAGCCACCTGATGATGATGATGATGATGATGTAATCTAATCTACACGTGTACAGATTGCAACTGGAATTGCATTGCAACTGAGCAACACAAGCGCATACAGAGCAGATACTGTACACTGTACACTGTACACAGACAGTGTACATATAGTATAATATAGTGCAGGCCACTGATCTTCCCATAGTAATGTGCCATAACGTGTATGTAGCCAATTGTGTCGATGGATGTGCATAAAACAAAACAAGCCTGTCATCCGTTCAGGGCAGGTGTGCAAATTACATTCATAATTTAATATTTACAAAAAACAACATCCAGGAAGTTTTGCTTGATTTGCTTGATCCTGAAGTGGTACAGACAGCCATGGGGGGTGTAGACAGACATGGGGGGTGCAGACAGACAGCCATGGGGGATGCAGACAGACAGCCATGGGGGATGTAGACAGACAGCCATGGGGGATGCAGACAGACAGCCATGGGGTAGACAGACAGCCATGGGGGGTGTAGACAGACAGCCATGGGGGGTGTAGACAGACAGCTAGGGGTGATGCAGACAGACAGCCATGGGGGATGTAGACAGACAGCCATGGGGGGTGTAGACAGACAGCTAGGGGTGATGCAGACAGACAGCCATGGGGGATGTAGACAGACAGCCATGAGGGGTGTAGACAGACAGCTAGGGGTGATGCAGACAGACAGCCATGGGGGATGTAGACAGACAGCCATGGGGGGTGTAGACAGACAGCTAGGGGTGATGCAGACAGACAGCCATGGGGGATGTAGACAGACAGCTAGGGGTGATGCAGACAGACAGCCATGGGGGATGTAGACAGACAGCCATGGGGGGTGTAGACAGACAGCTAGGGGTGATGCAGACAGACAGCCATGGGGGATGTAGACAGACAGCCATGGGGGGATGTAGACAGACAGCTAGGGGTGATGCAGACAGACAGCCATGGGGGATGTAGACAGACATCCATGGGGGATGTAGACAGACAGCCATGGGTGATGCAGACAGACAGCCATGGGGGATGTAGACAGACAGACATGGGGGGATGTAGACAGACAGCTAGGGGTGATGCAGACAGACAGCCATGGGGGGATGCAGACAGACAGCCATGGGTGATGCAGACAGACAGCCATGGGTGATGCAGACAGACAGCCATGGGGGGATGCAGACAGACAGACATGGGGGGTGTAGAGAGACATGGGGGGATGCGACAGACAGCCATGGGGGGTGTAGACAGACAGCTAGGGGGGGGGTGTAGACAGACAGCTAGGGGGGATGCAGACAGACAGACATGGGGGGATGCGACAGACAGACATGGGAGATGAGAACCATGCAGCCATGAGCCATCAGAACCATCAGAACCATACAGCCATGAGCCATCAGAACCATCAGAACCATACAGCCATGAGCCATCAGAACCATCAGAACCATCAGAACCATGCAGCCATGAGCCATCAGAACCATCAGAACCATACAGCCATGAGCCATCAGAACCATCAGAACCATACAGCCATGAGCCATCAGAACCATACAGCCATGAGCCATCAGAACCATACAGCCATGAGTCATCAGAACCATACAGCCATGAGCCATCAGAACCATACAGCCATGAGCCATCAGAGCCATACAGCCATGAGCCATCAGAGCCATACAGCCATGAGCCATCAGAACCATACAGCCACGAGTCATCAGAACCATACAGCCATGAGCCATCAGAACCATACAGCCATGAGCCATCAGAACCATGCAGCCATGAGCCATCAGAACCATACAGCCATGAGTCATCAGAACCATACAGCCATGAGCCATCAGAACCATACAGCCATGAGCCATCAGAACCATACAGCCATGAGCCATCAGAACCATACAGCCATGAGCCATCAGAACCATACAGCCATGAGTCATCAGAACCATACAGCGCTTCCTATTGCCACTGTAAACTAGTTCATATTTACAGACTGAGAATCACATACTATGCACACTGTAACTGAGGGGTACAATTCCCTGACTGTATTAATCAAGTATTGATATCATTAAATCACTACCGTCTATGTACTACTGGCCAATACTGTACACAAGTATATTAGATTAGAACACTTCCACAATAACACGGTTTTCCACACAGAATACTCGTTTACAATATTTATTACATAAAGAATAGTATTACATAATATACTTTGCTTAGATTGCGCTTATAAGGCAAATAGAATGTGCATAGGCGAGTCAATAGTGAATATTAAGAATTATCTAGGGATATTCTGGGAAAGGGTGTACTACCGGTTGTAAGCCAGCAGGGGGGGGGCAATGCTCTATGAATGTCAATGGTCCACGGAGCTTCAGCAAGACACCTGGAGACGGTGTATTTACTCCCTGAGTCAGCGGGGAAAGCAGCCTGGTAATCCCAGGGTGCGCTCCGCGCAGATGAAGGTGGAAGTCGTGGAGTCTCTGGCACGACAGAGACGGGCTTGAGTGATGTCCCCACGGGCACGTGGATCCCACAGCAGTGGGTGTAGACGGTTCTCTGCTTCCAGCAGCTTGGTGAAGAATGAAGAATAATAGTCCTTGCCGGGAAGGTGGCACTGCTGGCGGGGTGTAAATCCTCCGTGGTGCTGCTGGTCCGGTGTAGATATCCTCCGGTGCGTGGTAGTGCACGGTTAAACTTGACGTTACTATACTATTAGCACGGGCAATAAGTGCTCTATGTAGACGCACAATTACTCACTCCACGTGGTCTTTGACTCGTAATGAAGGTTTACTAATAAATAGCGAACGATACATTGAACAAATGTATTAGGATAACACGAGGCTCTATCTTGGGGCAATGCGAGCCCTGCTCTGCCCACGTTGTGTAGTGGGTGAGACGTTGCTTGGATAACTGGAACTGAACGAGACTGAACTAAGAGGCTAAGAAGGATAAGAGAAGTTCTACTTTACTTGCGCCATATATATATGCGCTGTGAACAAATAGTACCATTCGTATTTCAGTAGCCGTATTCATGGGCAGAAGCTGGGCATGTACAGACATATCTCGTCGGTACCTTTGAAGTCAGCTCGAGGGGGTAAGGCAGTGGCGCCGGGGGATCGCTTCCAATAGGAGAACGAATATTATGGTCTGTCCTGTAGACTAAAGGGATATTCAGTGCATATTGTACAAGGAATATACAGGGGATATCAAACGATATACAAATATTATACATGGGATCTCAGGCAATAAATATATATATTCGGTTTAATCTGACCCTTTGTAACAGCCGCCCCCTAATTAGTCCCACCTAATTAGCTAAGCAGAGACAGATTAACCGCACTGTCCACTACTCAATGTCTGTGAGGGGTCGGGCAGTTCACAAAGTCAGGGGTCATGGTCGTCATTAGGCGAGTCGGGGAGCCTTGGCGACTCTATCAGCCTCGCCACGGGTCGGTTGTAGATCCGCCCTTGGCCGAGCACTTCTGCCACTCTGACCTTTCCGTCGGCACCAGTGGTCACTTTGCTTACGCGGCCGGCCGGCCACGCAGCTCAGGGTGGTGACTGGTCTATGGTCATGACAACTGGATGGGATGAAGGGGGGCTTAGGAGGAAGCGGGCCTGAGATTGCTCTGATCTGTGCTTGGCTGTGCTTTCTCCTCCTCCTTCTGTTTCTCTTGTTCGCTCTGTACCCCGTGTGAGGAGGGGCCGGTCCCGGCCGCCCCGTCAAGGAGTCGCTTGGGGTGCTGGGTTCGGGGTCAGCTACGTCTGAAGCGCAGCTGAGGGGGGTGGAGTTCCGAACTCCCTCTGGTACCCACGGTTCTCTCACGGGCCTCTCGCTTAATGTCAATAGCCTCTGCTGTACGGGGGAGAGGCCGGTGTCTTCTTCTGTCTCTCTGGAGTGGAGGCAACTAGTGGTTGCTGTTCGGTTGAGAGATTTAGCGAGGGGGCCTTGTAGTGTCCACCCTAGGCGGGTCTCGACTGCTGCAGGACAGCCTCGGGTTCCGGTATGGACCCGGTCTATCGGGACGATGAGGTCTGCATGGTCGGAGCCTATCAGCAGGGTCGGGGTGGCGCCGTCTATGAGCGGGATAGGTAGTTGACGCAGGTGCACGTATTTATCCATCAGCTGTGGGATGGGGTAGGTGCACTGTGATAGTCCTATTTCTTGGCTGGTGAAAGCATTTGTAATCCTATACCGTCGCTCTGGCTGCCCGCTTGCTGCGATAGTGAAGGAGACATTCTCGCCCTTTATCGTCTTTAAATCTCTTCTTATTGTCCGAATCGTCATTTGGTTCTCGCTCCCCCGCAGTCCCAGCTGGGCCGCAGCGGACGCGAGCAGAAGGGTCTTCTCTGACCCGTCATCAAGGACGGCGTAAGTGTCCATGACTTTGTCCTCGTGGCTCAGGAGCACCCTGACCACTTTGAGGAGCACACGGGGGGTCTCGCTGTGCTGGTCAATGTGGAGCACTCCTGTTGGTCGGTTGTCTTGGACCTTCTGGTGGGCTCCGCACCGTGCTGCGCGGTAAGCGGCGCCCGCCTGGGCCGCCTCACGCCACTGGTTCACTTGGACGGGGTTCAGTGTCTTATATTCAGCGCACTGTGCCAGCCAGTGTCCGCCGTCGCAGTAGGTACAGTAGGGAGCGGTCTGGGGGCTCTTCGGTGCTGGTGCCACCGCCTCGGCGTGGTACAGTACCGCGACGGGCCCACTCGGTTGTCCTGGCTGACGCTTGTTGAGGTCGTGCAGGACCTCCAGGTGGGTGCCACCGCACCTGCTGCACTTCCTTTTCAAGTGGCACTCAGCTGCTAGGTGGCTGCGCGCGCAGCGGAAGCAGCGGCGGTGGTCCTTGACCCACTGGCTCACATCATCCGTGGTCAGCTTCTTGAAATCTTCGCACTGATGGAGCCGATGTTCTCCCTCACAGTACTGGCACTCAATCTTCCACTGGTCCTCTTTCGTCGAGGGGGTGTTGTGGTTCTGGTGCTGCGGTACTGATTCGGCTTGGTGCATAACAGTCACCGATCTTCTTCCATCATTTATTCTCCTGGGTCCCTCTCTGGGGCTTGGCATGCTCCGCCCGAATGTATCTAGTCATAAGCTGCTGACTTCTCTCGCCAGGAAGTCGGCTAGATCAAGGAGGGATGGCTCGGGCCGTTGGGATCCCGGTAGTCTCTCTGCCGCCTAAAGCGCTCCTGTCTTGCGGGTGGCAGCTTCTCCAAAATCCTCTCAACGTTAGAGTTGGCGTATAGCTCATGCATGCCCTTTTCCCGTTGCGCTCCCAGCATCCCTACCAGGGACTGCACCTTGATTGACAGGTCGTCTAATGAGCGATTGTCTGTTGCTGGGGGTAAGCGGTCAATATGCCTTATCTCTTCTATTACGTAATCCCATATACGTCCATATCTCTGGTCCAGCGCCGCTAGGGCCGCTGTGTATGGTGTCGAAGAGGTGGCATAGGCCAGCGCTATATTGTGCGCTCGCGGTACTTTCAGGTGCTTCAGTAATATTGCATACTTGTGGCGTTCATCAGCGACATCCACCATCATTGTCTCTAGGCACATCCGGAGCTCCGTGTACTGTGCTCGACTCTCATAGGCGAAGTCGGGAAATGACGGCGTGGCAATGTATGATGTCATGGATGACTGGCACATCGGTGAGCGTTGGGGGAGAGGCCTCCTAGGCGAGTCTCCTCCTGCGTGTCGTCTTGGGCTGGTACTTGGTGGGTACCGAAGGTCGGGTACCCAGGTGCTGTTCCTCGGGGCTGACGGTGCGTCAAACTCACCCGTGAGTTGAGTCGGGGGTTTGTAGCGCAGGGCCTCGGGGCTGACTTCTGGGCTGTACTGGACCTCCTGGTCCTGAGTACGTTGCTGCTGGTCGGGGCTGTACTGGGCCTCCTGGGCCAGAGTACGTTGCTGCTGGTCGGCTTGACACCCTTCCTCTTCCTCCTCCTCTTCCTCTGCTAGGACCTGGAGTCTTCTGTTCAGTCTCTCGGCTTGGTTCGGTTCTGTACCCCGGTTGCTAGGTCTCGTATGGACCAGCTGGGGAGGGGGTTCGGAGACGTGGACAGGATCCTCCTGTAGGCGGGGTCCCGGGTCGCTTCGTCGGGTAGGGGAATGTGTCCTAGACCCATGTCTTGACGACCTCTGAGAGCTCCGTGCGGAGTGAGGGGGTGTCGCCATGGCAACCAGTTTGTCCATCAGCTCCGCCTGCAGCCGGTCGCGCTCTGCCTCGCGCCGGGCATGGGCTGCGTCGCGCGCGGCTTCGCGCTGGGCATTGGCGATGTCGCGCTGCGCATTGGCGCTGGCCTGGGCAGCGTCGCGCTGTGCGTTGGCGACGTCGCGCTGGGCATTGGCGCTGGCATGGGCGGCGTGGAGCTGTGCATTTGCGACGTCGGCGCGGCTTCTCTCGACGCCGCGCTGGGCATTGGCGCTGGCATGGGCGGCGTGGAGCTGTGCATTTGCGACGTCGGCGCGGCTTCTCTCGATGTTCTCTTCTGTCTGGAGGCGTCTGGTCTCCAGTCTTATTCGGTCGTCTTCGCTCCTTTGTTGCGCCTGGAAGCGCTCTCGCTCGCCTGCGAAATGTTCGCGCTCGCACGTCTGTTGCGCTTGAAGTCGATCGCGTTCGGTGGAGGCTGCCAGGGTGACGATGAGTGCCTGCGCCAGCATCTTGTCCGCCTCGCTGGGGGAAGACGCCGTTCGGGGCGATCGGCTCCCGGCAGTACTGGTTGGAGACCCGTTCTCCTGTTGCGTACCGAGGAGATCCATCCCCTGGGTGCGCGTCTCTTTAGGGTTGTCTTCCTCCCGGAGCTGATCGGGGGCTATTTCTTCGTTATTGTCTGGGGGTAAAGTCGTGTCAGTTCCTTCCTGGTCCCCACCGTGAGCTTGGTCAGTTACATTAGCACCCACTAGGGCCTCTGTGGTCGGGGTAACCTGGTTGTTAAGGTCAGACATAATTTTACTTTCAACTTTTTCCGCGTTTAACTTCCCTTTAAAGCTAGGTATTGGACTGACAGAGTATGCCTCTAGGTAGGGAGGTGGCTGCCGTCTGCGCTGCGGGCGATCTAGCTTAGGAGAACCGTTTGTGGAGTGTTCGTCATCGGCCATGTCAATATTAATATTATATTAATATTACGCTAATTATTCTCCGGCTATCGAAGGACCAATTGTAACTGAGGGGTACAATTCCCTGACTGTATTAATCAAGTATTGATATCATTAAATCACTACCGTCTATGTACTACTGGCCAATACTGTACACAAGTATATTAGATTAGAACACTTCCACAATAACACGGTTTTCCACACAGAATACTTGTTTACAATATTTATTACATAAAGAATAGTATTACATAATATACTTTGCTTAGATTGCGCTTATAAGGCAAATAGAATGTGCATAGGCGAGTCAATAGTGAATATTAAGAATTATCTAGGGATATTCTGGGAAAGGGTGTACTACCGGTTGTAAGCCAGCAGGGGGGGGGCAATGCTCTATGAATGTCAATGGTCCACGGAGCTTCAGCAAGACACCTGGAGACGGTGTATTTACTCCCTGAGTCAGCGGGGAAAGCAGCCTGGTAATCCCAGGGTGCGCTCCGCGCAGATGAAGGTGGAAGTCGTGGAGTCTCTGGCACGACAGAGACGGGCTTGAGTGATGTCCCCACGGGCACGTGGATCCCACAGCAGTGGGTGTAGACGGTTCTCTGCTTCCAGCAGCTTGGTGAAGAATGAAGAATAATAGTCCTTGCCGGGAAGGTGGCACTGCTGGCGGGGTGTAAATCCTCTGTGGTGCTGCTGGTCCGGTGTAGATATCCTCCGGTGCGTGGTAGTGCACGGTTAAACTTGACGTTACTATACTATTAGCACGGGCAATAAGTGCTCTATGTAGACGCACAATTACTCACTCCACGTGGTCTTTGACTCGTAATGAAGGTTTACTAATAAATAGCGAACGATACATTGAACAAATGTATTAGGATAACACGAGGCTCTATCTTGGGGCAATGCGAGCCCTGCTCTGCCCACGTTGCGTAGTGGGTGAGACGTTGCTTGGATAACTGGAACTGAATGAGACTGAACTAAGAGGCTAAGAAGGATAAGAGAAGTTCTACTTTACTTGCGCCATATATATATGCGCTGTGAACAAATAGTACCATTCGTATTTCAGTAGCCGTATTCATGGGCAGAAGCTGGGCATGTACAGACATATCTCGTCGGTACCTTTGAAGTCAGCTCGAGGGGGTAAGGCAGTGGCGCCGGGGGATCGCTTCCAATAGGAGAACGAATATTATGGTCTGTCCTGTAGACTAAAGGGATATTCAGTGCATATTGTACAAGGAATATACAGGGGATATCAAACGATATACAAATATTATACATGGGATCTCAGGCAATAAATATATATATTCGGTTTAATCTGACCCTTTGTAACACACACATTACATTAGCTAAATATGTAAACAATAATGTTAAAAAGAAAATGTATAACAATAAAAAGAGCTTATAATATAATCTTACAGAGTATGAATAAGGCAAGAAGGCAGAAGGTGGATTTGTATCAAGCTGACAAGCCCCTTGGCTGGCTGACGCGTGGCCCATTGTGACAGGAGGCAGCAGCAGCAGAGACAGGCAGCAGCAAAGAGTGGCAGCTAAACCCTTCCCTCCCTGGCATCTAGAGGGCTGAGCCCATGGCTGAGATGCTGCTTAGTGCTGCCAGCCAATCACACACATGGTAGGAGACAATATTTCCGTACAGTCTTTCATCCTGACCAGACAGACACTGAAACTCTTTCACACCAGTCACACCAGTCTGGTTTGATAATAATAATAATAATAATAAAATGTAACACATGAATTTTCCTCACTTGCAGGACTATGACGATCAGCGGAAAGTTCGACACGGTTCCAGAGCCGAAATCCGTAGGTCAAGTCACATGATCTTCATATACGCACATGGGATGCTGCAATGGCTCCCCGCCCACTCAGACTTTGCAGTCTGATTCTAGTGCTGTCGAACTGAGAGTTCATCATCTCCCACTGGATGAGCCGCAGAAATCCCAGGTGTCATCCGTTGTTTCACGAGAAATGAACGGAGCAGCATCTGACAGAGATCCACCATAGCGTACGTCTTTGCAATCATTTAGCCGCCGCATGGGCGACACAACAGGGGCTGACGCGTGCCCAGTCATAGGGGGGGGGAGGGGGATCCTGGCTCAACGTGAGGTTCAGCCATCGCATAGCGCCGGTCCTTGCTGTATTCCTGGTATTCCACATTTTGGCGCCGAGATGATTTTATTCTTTTTATATTTGTATTACGTTTATTTGAATAGGGACAGTGCACATTATTCAACAGTAATGAGACAGAGTACCCCCACTGTAGATATGCCAGTGTTAGCTGGGTAGCTAGTTTTCAACTGCAGTCCCTAGGCAAGATGTTATATGCCAGGTAAAAACAGAATAGATAGACATTTTATATATTTTAAGAGCATCATTATAACAGTATTTTGATTTAACAGCATATTTAAAAAGTGGTTAAGTCGACTATAAAATACACAATTTGCCTGTGGGGTAAATACAGAATAGGATGGGAGAATACAATACAGAATACAGGAAAACATGCTGAGACAGAACAGGGCAAGACAGGGACAATGTAACATCAGCAACATGTACTAGGCAGCAGTGGCGGCTGCTGACCCAATCTTTTGGTGAAGCACAAATGATTATATTATATATTAAATTATATTTTTAAAACATCCCCAAGGCTGAAACACCCCCATTCCTCCCAGGTGTCAGGCTCCTCATTCGGTTCCATTCATTTTGGGGACCATGTTTAAATATCATATATTTTATGCTGACGCACACATGCCAAATTCTCCACGGATTTAAGAGATAGCTTCAGTCACAGTCTTCTTGTAAAGAGATAGATTCAGTCACAGTCTTCTTGTAAAGAGTTCATAACGTCTAGAAGATGCTAAAGTCTCCATAATTTCCTCTCTTATTGCATGCAGCCAATAAGGTAAGTTTTTGGTGTTGTGTTTGTTAGCTATGTAGGCCCAAGCTAGGTAGCTAAAGTGCTAACAAAATGTTTGCTAAGTGAGTTATTATTGCAGAAGGACTTAATGTGTTTTGTAGATTAAGTTAATTTGTTTAACAATATTGCAAAGAAATGTGACACTAAGAGACTAAGTAGAAATAATATGGATGTATGTTGTTATTGTTTGATCTTGATTTATTGTATTTCATGTATGTTTTTCACAGTTCTCACGGTCCGGATTTAAATAAATCCTACCAGTACTTTAAAGAACGTGTTTCTGTCATCATTGCATAAGAGGGAATTACAGTAACGTTGTCCGCAGAGTAGGTCATGTTGACAGTCTCCGTTTGATGACAACATTCTTTTTTTTTTATCTATTTTTTCGTATTTTTCTCCCATCCCAATTTAGTCGTTATGCCAATTCCCTTCCTGGTCGTTGCGCGCATTTCCCCCCCACTTGCCGGCCTGGAGAGGGTTGAAGACTATCACATGTCTCCTCCGATACATGTGGAGTCAGCCAGCCTCTCTTTTCACCTGACAGCGAGGACTCTCACTGGGGGAGTGTAACGCGTGGGAGGATCACACTCCCTCCCCCACATCCCTTCCCTGCTGAGCAGGCGCCCCGATCGACCAGTAGGAGTCGCTGTTTACAACGACCAGGATACATACCCCACCGGCTTCCCACCCGCTAACACTGCCAATTGTGTTAGTAGGGATGACTGACCAAGCCGGAGGTACCGCTGACAGCTGGATTAGAACCCAGTGTCTCTGCGGTGGTAGGTGAGCGCTTAGTCCGCTGCACTACCCAGCCGCGCCTAACTTTCTACAACATTCTAAAGCCAGCGCAGTGGTATATTCATGGTGATTTAACCGTGAGTGTATCATGAATATATATTACAGGACATACCTGTTGTTGTATAATTAAGTTTATAGAATTGGCCATAATCCAAATACTTGGGCATAGAGATATTCCCCACGCTGAGTCAAACTACTAAGTACAACTTCACGGGTACTTATGATAAAATACGCCAGGATCTAGACAGGTGGTCGTCCCTTCCTAACTCCTTACAAGCCCGGGCTTCCATAATCAAAATGAACGTCCTGCCTAGGATACATTTTGTTAGCTCAATGCTCCCCCTGCCCCCTCCAATAGACCACTGGCGCAAGGTACAATCGATGGTATCTAAGTTTATCTGGAATAACAAACGCCCGAGAATCAAAAGAGCTACTACTCAACGTAGGAAACAAGATGGGGGCCTCGCAATCCCTGATTTTAAGCTTTATTTCTGGTCCTTTTCACTGAGACCTCTGATGTGCTGGCTAGACCCTGTAGAGGCTGTATCTTGGCGCTCCTTAGAAGCGGCGGCGGTTTCACCGCTAAGATTGCAGGATGTAGTGTACTCCACTGTCCCTATTTCGAAATGCCGACTGAGGTATGGACCGATCATAACTCACGTGATCCAAACGTGGCGTAATGTACAGAAGTCGTGTGGGGTTAAATGCCCATGGCACCTGGACTCTCCAATTTTTTATAATCAGCAACTACTTGTTGGGCACAAGCCGGTTAGTATTCCTCAATGGCAAAGGAGGGGAGTTCATACTCTGGAGGATATTTATGATAAGAACGGCCTTCGGGCGTTTCAGGACTTAAGAGAATTTTATGATCTTCCCGGCGAGTCCTTCTTTCTTTACCTTCAACTAAGGTCAGTGCTGAGGGCGCATGGCGTGCCGTGGGCTCAAGCTTTGCAACCACACCCCTTCCTCAGGCTCATAGTGGACAGGACGACCTCCAGAGGGTTTGTCTCAGACTTTTATACGCTCTTAATTCAATCCACGTATAAAAATTTGTCATTGGATACAATCTGGCGTGTGGATATCCCGGAGTTGGCCCCCGAGTTTGACTGGGATGATGTTTGGGCAAATGTGGCATTGTCTTCCCGCAACCCCAATCACCAGCAAATTAATTTTAATTATATTCATAGGACCTATCTTACACCTAGGAAGCTATTTGCTATGGGACTGGTAACCGACTCTCGGTGCACTTTGTGCTCTCAAAGGGCCGCTGGCACTTATATGCATATGTATTGGGATTGCCCACCAGTGGCCCGCTTCTGGAGGTCAATAACGGACAAACTTTCAGATTTGTGTGGCTTAACTATCCCATTCACAGCTGTTACGCTACTCCTGAACGATATAACGACACTACCCGCGTCCGTACAACTAAAAAGGGTTGTCCTAGCGGGCGTCACAGCAACGAAGAAGCTAATAGCATTGAGATGGAAGGAGCCTGAGAAGCTCACAGTGATTAACTGGTCCCTAACACTGTTGGATGTGATTTATCTTGAGATATCCACGGCGCGGGTGATTGGGGTGGGGCAGGCTGGTATTGACCTGTGGTTTGCAACAGCTGAGAAGGTCAGGACCGCCGTGTGCGGCTGAGCGGGGTTGAGGTGCTTGTTCGGGGGAGTCCGGCGGTCTCGTGGGAGGGGGAGGAGGAAATGTCTTGTCTGTCTTGTCTTTTGTCTTGTCCTTCTTAACTTTAACTGGGGGAATTTTATTGGGGGGGAGCTATTTTGCTATTTTGCTATTTCTTCACTGTTTGGGCACTTTTGCACGGTTCCTGTGAGTCTATGGAACACTCTGTAGGTTTTTGTTTTTCGAAAAGGTTCATTGTTTTGTATTTCTGGTCGGGTACTCAGGGGCAGCGTTTTTCTACCACAGGATCTTAAGCCGTTTTGAGGCTGGGATCCAACCACTGTGTGGCCTGGTGACAATTGCCACATTGTTATGCAGCTGGAAATCTCTGACATCACTGATATGCACGTTTTGAGATGACTCAGTTTGGTGAGGGTGAGGGTTGTGAGGGGAATTGGAAGAGTGCGCCAATATGAGAATTAGAGACATAAGTCTTATTGATATAGAGCCACACGGCCGGGAAACGGTACTGAATACTGGGAAAGGCCAATTGTAAGATAGTACCCCTTTAAAATTAAAATGTTGTACTCTGTTTTTATAAATTGTTATTTCTTTTATTATTATTGTTCTGTTATCTCCCTGTGAAGTTCTGTGTATTGTTATTATGGTTATTGTATTGTGTTGTCTTGTTTTCATGTTAAGTAATAATAAAAAAAAAATTATCAAAAAAAAAGAATTGGCCATAATCCCCTTTAACATTCTAGAGATGATTCCATGATCAGAGTTATCAGAATAGTTTCAGAATTCCAAGCTAGAATTCTAAGGGAAGGAAACTTGGGAAATGTTTTTTTTTATTCAACAGATTAAATTATTTGATCTGTTCTTTTCATTCTATAGCCTGTCAGTTTAGGCAATGAGAAAAAAAAGAAACCTGTCCTTTACTGACATGGGACTTACAGAGAAGAGTCTCTCTGCACAGTATGGGATTTGTTTGATTCTTCTACAAAAAGTAGGGCTGTCAAAGTTAATGCTTTAACTTTGGAGATTAATTCAAATGATTTAAAGCATTAAAATAAATTAATCTAGATTAATCTATGGAGTGAAGAATCTTCAATTTTAGCGCCGCGGATATAAGAAAGAGGTCTAGCTGAGTCAATTTGGATGGTTTTTTGTATTTCACAGGAGAGAAACTATTCAAAGAAAGCTATTAAAATATTCTTTGAATCTAAATATACTTTCTTTGTGTTGATTTTACATGAATTCCATGATTTTACTCAAGTAAATATCTGTTACAAGTTTCTGTCTTAAGTAGAAAAATGCTATTTTTAATCTAGATTAATTATAGAAAATGTTGAGATTAATTAGTAATATTTTTTAATCTATTGACAGCACTAATAAAAAGTCCTAATCCAGAATGTATTTGCATATTAATATGCAATTAATTAAAAGACATTTTGAAAATACATCATTCCAACACACCTGCGTTGTGGTCTGTTTGTGTGTCAGTGTACAGTATAGTGACAATTACAGTAAATCACATGTTTAGAGGCTCATAACACCTTCAGCTGTTGTCCTCACGTCTAGTAGTCACAGCATGTCAGAGTCTGTCTATCAA
The DNA here is from genome assembly GCF_963971535.1 of Notolepis coatsorum. Classification (NCBI taxonomy): domain Eukaryota; kingdom Metazoa; phylum Chordata; class Actinopteri; order Aulopiformes; family Paralepididae; genus Notolepis; species Notolepis coatsorum. Next base: position 24,965,949 of record NC_140168.1, on the reverse strand, counting down.
CGGCTCTGCCACTTTGAGAGTGGAAAATAAACTCCATCCCCGTGCTTTAGAGATTCAAATGACCTTCGTTTATGTTTGAATTGTGAATTTGGCCATCAGAAAACCATTGTACGGTAATTACTTACGATCAGTGACGCACCCTTCGACTTCGCTGTCCCTCCAGCTATGCTCCCAAGGTTATCAGTATACTGGCAGAGTTTTGCAAACTCTGAATGCCTAATCAACCACACTGATGGATCTCTACCCTCTCAAAGTCACAGGATCTGGTCTCACTTGTTGTTGTTTTTTGCAGGTTTTTCCTTTCCAAGCTTTATAAAAATTTTGAACGGTTCTTTAGTACGAACAAAGGCAACCGAGTCATACTTGGTGGGAGCTGTTATTTTAATTATTCGTCATGCCCATTTCGAACAAACAAACCAACAAACAGCCTGGACACACATTGCTACATTGTCATGCAGCGAACACACAAGATGGGCGACACACACACACACACACACACACACACACACACACACACACACACACACACACACACACACACACACACACACACACACACACACACACACACACACACACACACACACACACACACACACACACACACACACACACACACACTTTCCTCTCTGCGCCGATGAAATTCCCTCTCCTTCCCTCCAAGGGCAGCCGGGAGCAGACACGGGTCGTGACGTGGGGCCGCGCCCGGGGTGCTCCTCCTGTCTGTCTTCTTCAGGGACATGACAGCGCTAGCCATCTGTTCTGCATGTTTTTCCATTGGGTCTATCTCTTTTTATGGAGGGGAAACCCTTTGCAAGCACGGAGAGAACATGCAAACTCCACACAGAGAGGCCCGGGAAGATACCCCACCTGGCAACCCGGCAATCTGGTGGATGTTGTTGTTATGAATCTAGTACATTTGAAGGGGAATGTATTTAGGGCACCAGTACAACAACATGTCAGGTGGGTTCAGGCAGAGCAGCGGAGACCGGCTGCAGGAAAGGATATGCGCGTGAGAAAAGAAATGAGCCAAAGTGGAAAACGCAGCAGCAGTTGAATGCACTTCAGCAATAAAAACAATGATAAAGCGGAGTGCAATACAATGACAATGACAACAATGATAATGATGCTGATGATAAAATCAGGGATATCTTGTGCACCTTAATATAGGCCTATATTTCTTCATTCAAACATACTTTTTAACGATTTGAGGCTTTGTTTCCAGGAGCTCTAAGTATCTATGTTTGAATCTGATCCAAATCTTATCCTATCATTATCCTAGTGATCATTCCGTGGATGAACCAAAGGTTTTGATTTAAGACTGATAAACCCCCACCCCCTAAAAATGGCTCCTGGAAAGAAACTGAGCCAAAAGATCCGGCTCCCTTCAAAGAGCCGCATTTACCATCACTAGTTTCCCTACATTATCTGTTGTGTTAGCTAGCTGGATATAGCTAGCTAGCTTATTCTTTTGCATATAGCATTCAATCATGTCTTAATCTTAAAAACAGGAGGTTTGCTCTTGGGGCTGTCTGCCCAAAAGATCTCCCATGTCCTTATGTGGGCTGGTTCCTGCAGCCCAGGGGGGTCTGGCCTGTGGCAGTGTTCCACAGAGGCATATTACAATAAACATTTATAAGATGTATCTTTAATGTATATGAATTATATGTTCCCAGCATTATCACAGTGTACTCTTTGTCTATATTTTGATACCAAACAATGGTTAAGGATAACATGATACGTGTATTTACCAGACTGAAACTTTGTTACTGAGACTTACATTCTATAAAGATTTACAAAAGGAGATAAATTACATATTCTATTATCTTCATAAACAGTTGACATTCATTCTAATGACATTCAAATATCCTTTTATCTAATAAGTCAGATACCTTTTACCTTAATCTAATATATGTATACATGTGAATGTTACACAGTTCTACTTAAGAATCTCTGACCTCAGCCGCCACCCTCAGCCTCCAGGAATGTGGCCCCTGAGTCACACACAAACAGTTGCTCGAGTGGGAGGTTGGTTGACTGTTCCTGTTTCTGCTGTTATCTGATGCCGCTGAGGTGTGATATTTTAGTCTCTTTGTCTTAGCGCTGACCACATTTGCATCGTCATTGTCTTGTTAGCCTGAGCATACAGTTCACAGGTTCCCACACTGAGCGTGGAAAGATCTAACCATTCAAGTATCCTATTATGTAATGCTACAGTTCAATATTAAAGCATTATTTGAATTAACTATTATAACAGATATTTGCAGTTTCAGTGATAACCCAACAGTCTGCTTGTCTCTTATTCTGTAATTGTATGGATTTAAACAGTTCTACACATTAATATCCTGTTCCACAGAGGCATATTAGTTCCATTTAGCCTCTTGCTCCTTGGTTCAATGCTTACACCCTTTAAATGTGGTGTAACAGTTGACTCGTGGGGGGTGGGTTTCCTGTGGTTACCCACCTGTCTCCAAGACTCTCCTTAATCAGCTGTTCAAACCACTTTGCTCTAAAATGGCTCCCATTATGTTTTTGCATTATAGTTACTTCATACAGACACCTTGGCTATGAAATGCACAGTTTCCTCAAGTCAATGTTACCACATGTTCACTCCACCATGCAGGTTATATTGAATTTTAAGATACCGGAGACCTTCTCCTATTTGTACCTGGGTAACTTACCTGAGGAATTGGTAGGAGGAGACAGATATTTGATACAAATATTTTTAGCAGCAAGTAAGAAAGCGATCACCCGTCTCTGGTATCAACAAGAACCTCCAACAAAAGAAAAATGGTTGGCCATTATAGGTGAAATATACACAATGGAAAGACTTACTTTTATTCTCAGATTACAGGAAGAGAAAGAAGTACTGGGAAAAATGGGACTTTTATATGTTAATTACGACAACCAGTGGATGATGTATAGTTGTAAAGAATATTCACCATACCTATAGGGAAAGTAAGAGAATTGAGAACTCAGCATGTGAAAAGTATATTTTTGTAAAGTGACACTAATAATGCAACCCGGGATTGTGTTTCTGTTATGTCTTGTTGTTTGTGATTGTTTGCTTATTGTGAAAAACAATAAAAAAAAAAAAAGTGTAGGCGTGTCCACAATTAAGGTCGTCTTCTTGACCACCTTTGTATTCATATTCATTCGTCTTCCAGTAGGAGAACATGATTGGATCATTGAATTGGACATTTCTTTAATCCACAGAATGGAGTTCTGCATCATAAGATGTTCTGTTACTCAAAAGTCTTGGTCTCACATCCAGTGGCATTTTCAAAGTATTGGTCTTGACTCTGGCCTAATCTCAAGCCGCGCCCTCTTTCTTGATCCTCCAATCCCAAATGTTGCTTCCCTCGGACAAACAGTGTCAAGACTTTCCTGCCTCCAGTCTGTACACACACCAGGCAACTAGCCACCACGCTCCTGCATCCAGTCTGTACACACACCAGGCAACTAGCCACCACGCTCCTGCATCCAGCCTGTACACACCAGCCAACTAGCCACCACGCTCCTGCCTCCAGTCTGTACACACACCAGCCAACTAGCCACCACGCTCCTGCCTCCAGTCTGTACACACACCAGCCAACTAGCCACCATGCTCCTGCCTCCAGTCTGTACACACACCAGCCAACTAGCCACCACGCTCCTGCCTCCAGTCTGTACACACACCAGCCAACTAGCCACCACGCTCCTGCATCCAGCCTGTACACACACCAGCCAACTAGCCACCACGCTCCTGCCTCCAGTCTGTACACACACCAGTCAACTAGCCACCACGCTCCTGCCTCCAGTCTGTACACACCAGCCAACTAGCCACCACGCTCCTGCATCCAGCCTGTACACACACCAGCCAACTAGCCACCACGCTCCTGCATCCAGCCTGTACACACCAGCCAACTAGCCACCACGCTCCTGCCTCCAGCCTGTACACACACCAGCCAACTAGCCACCACGCTCCTGCATCCAGCCTGTACACACCAGCCAACTAGCCACCACGCTCCTGCATCCAGCCTGTACACACACCAGCCAACTAGCCACCACGCTCCTGCATCCAGCCTGTACACACCAGCCAACTAGCCACCACGCTCCTGCATCCAGCCTGTACACACCAGCCAACTAGCCACCACGCTCCTGCCTCCACATTCTGTGGGGAGAGGGCAGGATTTACAGTAGATGACAGAGGCAGTGTCACGCCTGCAATGGATTTGAACACATTTTGACATTGGAGCTCTTTGTGTGTAACTGGCTTGGATTAGAGACTAGAGGATGGGATTCCATGCAGTATAGACGGTTTCACTGGAATTATGTTGCTATAGGGAAGTGTTTGGACCCGAGTGCATTTCCTGTCAGTTATTGTATTAGCAAACAATGCAACAGGAGACAAACTTGGGTCCCTTTTAGAATGTTACTCTTGCACTTTGAAACGTCCATAGAGGATTTCATCCGCTAGTCATCTCCCAACTGATACAAAGACATACTGGAGTAAACAATTATTTCCCCCAAAGATCAAATCTGTCTTTTCACATCTATTATACAGAGAGATGGGGAAGTAATAATAATAATAATAATAATAATAATAATAATAATAATAATAATAATAATAATAATAATAATAATAATAATAATAATAATAATAATAATAATAATAATAATAATAATAATAATAATAATAATAATAATAATAATAATAATAATAATAATAATAATAATAATAATAATAATAATAATAATAATAATGATAGATTTCATTTATATAACACACTTTAAACTCAGTGAGCTCTCAAGGTGCTTCACAGCAGAAGGAAAACTAAATAAAAAATGTAATAAAAAGGTTTAAAACAAGAACACATTCAAATGAATAAAAATAAAAAGATAAGAATAAAAAGGTTTAAAACATAAAAACATTTAAAATGAATAAAATAAAATAAACAAAACATAGGAGCAGATAAAAAAAAACAGGCCCTATTGGAAGGCAGAGCTAAACAAATGGGTTTTAAGGCTGGCCTTGAAGGCAGCAATGGAGACTGAGGCCTTGATGGACCCCGGCAGCTGATTCCACAGGCAAGGCCCCAGTGTGGAAAAAGCACGGTGCCCCATGGTCGACAGCCTAGTGCGTGGGATGGCGAGGAGGTTTTGGCTGCTAGACCTGAGTGACCTGGACGCAGGTTGAGGGAAGAGGAGGTCCTGGAGATAGGTCGGGTGAGACATTCTCTTCAAATGCTGCATTCTTGCGTTGCTCTACATCAGGGGTTCCCAAACTTTTCAGGCCGCGACCCCCAAATAACGGTGTCAGAGAGCCGCGACCCCCACTATTATAGGAGGTAAAATAAAAATAAATAAAAAAAATACATTATTTTTTTTAATAAATGGAAATGTATGGTTGAAACATGCACACTACACTGTAACTGAGGGGTTACAAAACCCGGACTGTATTAAAGATTGTTTAGATTAAACCACTACTAAATATTATTACTTGCCAGACAGTACAGTTAGTTAAATATGGCAGACACTCAATAGACGGCACGGGGACAAAGAGATCACGTTTACAGTATTTTAATAGCAATATCAATATACAACTGAATTAGTACATTGCTCTTTTAATAGTGAATGATAGTAGAATGTCAGAGTATCAAAGTCAGGGGGAATGAATAATTCCTAGGTTAAGAATACTCGACCGGAGCTCTGCATGGAGTGAGAAGGCGATACAGGGCAAGCGAGGGGTATAGCTGGAGACAATGATTTCCCCCACGGAGTGGTAAGCTCCAGAGGAATTGAAGAATAGTCGGATATTCCTGCGGTCACTGAAGAAAAGGGGTTCTCGTACGGATCCAGTCCTTGTAATCCAAGTGCCCGATGGCAGGGTAATAGCTCGTAATCCAAAGCCCGACGGCAGTGATGATAGCTAGCTAGCTTCGTTGGTCCTAGAAGCTAGCCCGATGAAGATCTTCAGGTGTAGTGAGATCCAAACGCCAATGGTCTTAACTATGCTCTTCTCCACGTTACTTCGCTTACACAAGTCACTATAATACACCAACAATGGTTCTACAATATTAGGGTCGTATCTAAGTAGCTACTAGCTATCCGTAACGATACACCGCGGGTAGGCTTCCACTGCTCACATGACCACTCGTTCTGCTGTTAGGTTACTTCACACTTCACCTCGTGTTCTGATACTCGTTACGTTAAGTTCACCCACAGCTGCACATTAGATTAGGTTCACACTACGGCTGCTGCGCCTTCTACAATATATATACTCAGAGTGATTTCTAGAGCGCAACCGAATTACTTGTCCGGAATCAATGCGCCGGCTAAGGGCATGTCTGAACTTGCCCGGACACGTCTTCTTGTCTGGGGGGCGCGACTGCTGGCGCCGCCAATGTCAAGGGCGGTGTCCAATGAGGCGAGCGAATAATACTATGATTCAAACGGAAGCCTAAAGGTATATAGCTTATATATATAAATAATATACAAGTTATACAAAATAATAAACGTAGATTCTCAGTGTTAATCTGGCCCTTCAGAACAGCCGCCTCCTAATTAGTCCGCACCTAATTAGTAAATAAATGGGCACAGATTAATATTAATGTCAAGTCAACTTCTCCATACTGTGTTATGGGGAGTTGGAAACGATCTACAAAGTCAGTGGGTCATGGTCGTCGTCAGGGGAGTCAGGGATCTCCGGCAGCTCTATCAACTTAGCTACATGTCTGGTGTAGGTCCGCCCTTGGACGATGACTTCTGCCGCTCTGACCTTCCCATCGGAACCAGTAATCACTCTGCTTACACGGCCGGCCGGCCACGTAGCTCGGGGTAGTGACTGGTCTATTATCATTACGACGGTATTCACTTTCAGGTTGTCCCTGTCCTTTACCCACTTCTGACCGGCTTGAAGGGATGGTAGATAGTGTAGGAGGAAGCGGGTCCAAAACTGGTCGGCCAGTACTTGGCTGTGTCTCCACATTCTCCGGCCGTTCATCTCGTCTTGTCTGTACACCGCCTGAGGAAGGGCAGGGTCCAGCCGCCCCATCAAGATGTAGTTAGGGGTGACGGGGTCGATGTCCGCTACGTCGCTTGAAACGTAACCGAGGGGCTTAGAGTTCAAGACGCCCTCGATCTCTGTGAGGACCTTCATCAGGACTTCCTCAACCACGGTCTGGGCCCCAAGTACGGTGTACATAGCAGTCTTTATGGAACGGACCTCTCTCTCCCACGTTCCCCCGAAATGGGGGGCGTTCGGGGGGTTGAACTGGAATGTGATCTGAGCAGGAGCGAGGCGGATCTTGAGTTCTTCACCCATAGCCAGGAAGCTCTCTCTCAGTTCTGTGTCTCCTCCTCTGAAGTTTGTCCCTTGGTCGGACAACAGCACTGATGGGGTTCCTCTCCGGGCTTGGAATCTCCGGAAGGACATGAGGAATGAGTCCGTACTCATGGTCTGGAGGATTTCAATGTGAACAGCTCGGGTGGTCATGCACTTGTACACGATGCCCCACCTCTTCTCTGTCCCTCTTCCTTTTTTGACGTTGAATGGGCCGAAGCAGTCCACGCCCGTGGAGTGGAAGGCCCGCTCGCCGAGTCGGAGGCGGCACGGAGGCAGGTCGGCCATCATCGGAATACTAGGCTGTGCCCTCCACTTGCGACAGGTTGGGCAAGTCCGTTGGAATCGACGTACAGCTTCTCTCCCTTGGAGTATCCAGAAGCGCCGTCGGATCTCAGCAAAGACTCTCTCGGCCCCCGCGTGGTGCACCACCTCGTCGTACTTCTGGATGATCAGCTCGGTTATCTTGTGTCGGCTGTTGAGAACGATGGGATGCTTAGCATCTTCGGTCACGTCCGGGGCCCGTCTCAATCGACCACCCACCCTGATGAGGTGCTGGGCGTCGAGCTCTGGGGCCAAGGTGAGGAGTCGACTGTCTGAGGGGACTGGCTTTTTCCCTGTCAGGCAATCTAGTTCTTCTGGGAATGAGTCTCTTTGGGCTCTCTTTAGCAGAAGAAGTTCGGCTTCTTTGTAGTTCGATGCGTCGAGGTCTGTGGTGGGGGGAGTCTCCGGGTGGTGCCATAAGAATGTCCTTTTCTGAGCACTCTCAAGAGTTAAACAGTCGTCTAGGTTCGGGTCCGTTGGAGCCGGGGCTTGCGTCAGCCCGCAGAACATAGACTTCTTGATCTCTGACTCATCTTGGTTCGCCTCCCGTGGTGTGGGGGTAGGCCACTTCTCCTCCGGGAGCTTGAGGAACTGAAGGACCGTCACTGTAAGGGTTAGAACGTGTGAGGTCGTCTAAGGACATCCCCCGTGTGATGACATCCGCTGGGTTCTGCTTGGTGTCAACGTATCTCCAACATGCTGCTCCTACCAGGTCTTGGATCTCGGTGACTCGGACTCCGACGAAAACCTTGTACCGACAGGAGTCGGACTGGATCCAGGTGAGCACGGTCATAGAGTCTGACCATAGGGTGGTCTCACGCACCGGTATGGTGAGTTCACGTTGTATCATTGTTGCGAGTTGCGCGCCTACCAGAGCTGCGCAGAGCTCTAGTCGCGGGATCGACTGCTGCTTGCGGGGAGCTATCCTCGAGCGGGCCAGGACGAAGGCTACATGGACTTCTCCTCCCTCTTCTCGGGCTCTCAGGTAAGCCACCGATCCGTACGCCACTTCAGAGGCGTCACTGAAGACGTGCAGGTCTATCTGACACATCTCCAGCCGCACTGTAGGGGGGAAGTAACTCCGTTGGATGGTCACATCTCGGAGTGAGTCGAGTTCTTCCTCCCATTCTCTCCAGGTGGAAGCCAGGTGCTCGGGTATGGGGTCGTCCCAGCCCTGCTCCTTGTCCCACAGTTCTCTCACCAGCATCTTCGCCCGAGTGGTGTAAGGTAGGATACATCCCATTGGGTCGTACTGGCTGGCGAGTGTTCGGTACACACTCCGCCGAGTGGTCGGTAGAGTCTTGGACCTTCCCTGATCCGTGGTCAGGGGTGTGTGTTTGTAATGAAGCGAGTCCGTTTTGAAACGCCAGACGAGGCCCAATGTCATTTCTTGCGCTTCACCTGGGGTGGTCGCCATCCAGGTCTCGCTGCTCGCGGCCTTGGTCTCTGGGGGGAGGCTTCGGAGGACTTGAGGGTCACTGCTGGCCCATTGCCTGAGGTCGAATCCACCTTTGACCAGTGAGGCTCGTAGCTTCAGTAGGATGCTCTCGGCTTCTTCTGGCGTAGGTACGCTCTGTAGGCAGTTGTCCACGTAGAAACTCCTTTCCACGCTGTGTCTGACCTCCTCGTCGGCTCCGGGGTCTTCGGCCACGTGCTTCTGTAACGCGAACGTGGCGCAGCACGGGCTGCAGGTGGTGCCGAATGGGAGTACCTCCCATTGGTATATCGAGGGTTGTTCGTCGTCGAGCCTCTCTCTCCACAGGAACCTCAGCAGAAGCTTGTCTTCCTCCATCAGTCGTACTTGTAGGAACATTCCCTTGATGTCGCCGCTGATGGCCACTTTGTCCTGCCGAAAACGTAGCAGTACGCCGAGGAGGGAGGGGCCGAGTGTCGGGCCGGGCAGGAGCAGGTTATTCAGAGTCTGTAGTCCAATCTGATAACTGCAATTGAACACGATGCGGTTCTTTCCATTGTGGGTGACCTTATGGTGGGGCACGTACCAGGACTCAGTCGTCTTGTCTGCCTCGTGGTCATCGATTTTCTTTATATGGCCAGCCGTGATCAGCTTTTCGATCTCGGCACGATATATCGTTGCTTGGGGGGGGTCTTTGGCGAGACGCCGCTCAGTGTTCTGTAGATAGCGTTGTGTCACTTCCTTTGACGCGTGCAGAGTGGGCATCCCCTCCCGCCTCAAGAGTGGGGTCGCGTATCTTAGCACTCCGTCGACCTCGACCCTCGTAGTCTTCTGCTTGAGTAGAACTATGGCATACTTGTCCTCCTTTGACCGAACCATTTTGCGTTCGTTCTTGAATGGCAGCGAGTCTAGTGTCCATAGTCTCTCAACGTGCTGCAAGAGGGTAGTGTCTTGGTCGCTCACCTTGGTGTAAAGGCAGCGTGTGGACGTTGGTCGGTTGGAAGGCCCGGAGAGAGGGCCCTGGAGCGTCCAGCCCAGTCGGGTCTTAACCGCGGCTGGGCAGCCTCTGGGTCCGATGTGGACCGCGTCCGTTGGGACGACAAGGTCTGCGTGGTCGGAGCCTATGAGCAGGGTCGGTGTAGCGCCGTCGATGAGCGGTATGGGCAGTCGGCGTAGGTGTGCGTACTTCTCCCTCAGCTTTGGGATGGGGTAGTCATAGCGTGACAGACCTATGTCGTGGCTTGTGAACGCCTTGTTGATGCTGTACTGCTTCTCGGGCTGATCGATCGCTGCTATGGTGAACGAGACGTTTTCACCCTTTATTGTCTTTAAGTCTCGACGAATGGTACGGATTGTCATGGTCTCCTCTGGACCCCGCAGGCCCAACTGGGTCGCGGCGGAAGCGAGGAGGAGAGTCTTCTCCGACCCGTCGTCGAGGACGGCGTAGGTGTCGAGTACCTTGTCCCCGTAACTGAGGAGTACTCGTACCACCTTGAGGAGCACCCGGGAGCTCCCGCTCTTCACAGGGTCTATGTAGAGTACTTCTGCTCTCGAGCTGCTTTGTGTTGGGCGGGTCTCCGTTTGTTGCTCTCGTGCAGGGCTTCGAGGTGGGTGCCGTCACACTTGCCGCACCTTTTCTTAAGGCGGCACTCAGCTGCCATGTGGCTGCGCGCGCAGCGGCGGTTTGCTTTAATCCACTGACTCACGTCTTCGGCGGTCAGTTTCTTAAATGCGTCGCACTGTGACAGCCAGTGTTCGTTGTCGCAATATTGGCATGCAATCTTCCATTTTCCCTTAGCGGGGGGGGGGGGTTATGACTCTTTTGTCGTGGCACCGACTCGGCCTGGTGCATCACGGTGATGGGCCTGCTTTGGTCTTTAAACCTTCTCGGTCCCTCTTTAATGTTCAAGCCACCCCACGCGAAGGTGTCGATCCTTAGGCTGCTGACCTCCCTGGCTAGGAAGTCAGCAAGGTCCAGGAGTGATTGTTCTGGGCCATTGGGGTCACGGTGATTCCTTTGCCGCCGAAAACGTTCTTGGCGGGATGGGGGGAGCTTCTCTAATATATGCTCCACGTTGGAGTTGGCGTACAACTCGTGCATCCCCTTCTCTCGTTGTGACCCGAGCATCCCTACCAGGGATTGTACTTTGATGGATAGGTCGTCCAGGGCTCGATTGTCTTTAGCTGGGGGGAGACGTTCAATCTCACGTATCTCCTGAATGACATAGTCCCATGTACGTCCGTAACGTGCGTCGAGGGCCACCAGGGCATCAGAATTGGGAGTCTGTGAATTAGAGTATGCCAGCGCTATGTTGTGCGCTCTGGTTACCTTGAGGTGCTTAAGGAGGATGGCATATTTGTAGGACTCGTCCTGTACTCCGGACATAATTGTCTCTAGGCACATGTGCAGTTCGGTATACTGCGCTCTGTCTTCTCGCGTGAAGTCCGGGAATGTGGGTGTCCCAATGTAGGATGCCATGGATGGCTGTGACACTGATGCGCGTAGGGGGAGAGGCCTCCTTGGCGAGTCTCCCCGTACGTGTGGTCGTGGGTTCGTGCTGGGTGGGAACCAGAGGCCGGGCCCCCAGGTACTGCTCCTCGGTGCTGTCTGTTGCTCAAACTCCCCCCTGGGACGGGTTGGGGGTTCGTAACGCAGCGTGTCGGGGCTGAGATCGGGGCTGCACTGTTCCTCCTGGTCTGAGATGGGTTCGTGCGTGTGGGCTTTCTGTCCTCCCTCGTCCTCCGCTAGGCTTTGTAGTCGCTCGGTTAGCTGCTCTGCAACGTAAGCAGGTTCTTCCCGTAGGCTGGGTCCCGTGTAGCTTGGTCGGGGAGGGGAAGGTGCCCTCGACCCGTGTCGTGATGATCTCCGGGAGCTCCGGGTGGAGGAGTGGGGAGTCACCCTCTGGAGCGCTTGCTCCATCATTTGTGCTTGTAGATGGTCTCGTTCCGCCTCGCGCTGTGCATTGGCTGCGTCACGCTGTGCATTGGCGCGGTCTCGCTCCATGGTTTCTTGAGCCTGGAGGCACCTCTCTTCCAGTCTGAGATGTTCGCGCTCACTCTCTCGTTGCGCCTGGAGACGTCTCTCTTCCACTCTGGAGTGTTCACGTTCACTTTCTTGTTGCGCCTGGAGGCGGTCACGCTCACCCTGGAGGCGGTCTCTTTTGGTTGAAGCTGTCAGCGTGGCGATCAGGACTTGCGCTGATAATGGTGATCTGGAGTTGGCAGGGCTTGGCGATGACCTGGTCTCTTTACGCGCTCCGAGGTCCATCTCAGGGGCGCTGTACTTTATCTTCTCCCGCGCTCCGAGGTCCATCTCGGGGGCGCGGTGCTCTTTTCTCCGGTGCGCGCGGAGGTCCATCTCGGGGGCGCATTCTTTATCCTCTTGCGCTCCGAGGTCCATCTCGGGGGCGCGTTCTGTACCTTCTTGCGCTCCGAGGTCCATCTCGGAGGCGCGGTCTTTATCTTCTTGCGCTCCGAGGTCCATCTCGGGGGCGCGGTGGTCTATGGGCATAGTCAAGTCATGTCCCGATTGTCCCCCCCGTGAGCTAAGTCAGTTTCACTTAAACCAGCTTGGGTCTCTACCGGTGGGGCTGACAGGTCGATAAGGTTGGGCATACTTAAGCTACTAATTTTATCCTTGCTTAACGTCTTTTTAGATAAGCTAGGAGGTAGATCTACAGCGTAGTTCTCCAAGTGTGGAGGGGGCTGACGCTGGCGCCTAGGGCGCTCTAGTGGGGGAGAGCCGATTGGAGAGTGTCCGCCGCTGGCCATATTATTATTAATATGATTATTATTACTGATACCCTCCGGCTCGAAGGACTGAGGGGTTACAAAACCCGGACTGTATTAAAGATTGTTTAGATTAAACCACTACTAAATATTATTACTTGCCAGACAGTACAGTTAGTTTGATTGATTGAATACTTTATTTTGACACAAATCGTAGGACAACAAAACATTTTAAAAGACAAGACAATAACAGTGTCAACAACGCTGGTCAAAAATGGATAAAACACAATAAAGCCAAGGCTTGTTTCCATTGTGGTCCATACATGGAACATAAAAAGGCACAGAAACACAAATGGACATGTACCCTAGACAGGATACATCCTAAAAATGTGTATAAAAAACACCTAACCTGACAACTCATACAGTTAACTAATGTTAAAAGAAAATCCGCAAACCCTTAAAAGCAACTCGTGATAAAAGAAATAAAAGACAAGTTATGATAAAAGAGATAAAAAACATTTTAAGACCAATTTGAGTTGCTGCTGAGCCATGTTTTTAGGGCGGATTTATATCCGAGAGGGGAGTTCAGGAGTTTTATGAATGTTGGCAGGGCATTCCACATTACCGTAGCCGAGTAAAAAAATGCATCTTTCCCCATGCATGTCCTGACTCTCGGCGGGACCAGGTCCGTGGGGCTTCCTCTTGTGGCGTGTTTGTGGACATCTCCTACTTTATTAAAATTATTTACTAGGTACTTGGGGACCGTTTCTTTCAGTACTTTAAAAACCAGTAGCATTTTAAGCTGGTGTACCCTTTCTTCAACCCTAAGCCATCCCAGACTGCTAAAGTGGGCTGGCGTTAGGTGAGTCCTTTTTTTTTTTGACCAAATCTTTTTATTTTCATATTTTCAAACAAGAAACAACACAGCACAATAATGACAATATTACATAACAGACATCCAAGAACACAAACTAACACAACAATGACTAGACAATAAATTAGACCTATTATATATCGCAGTGGTTCCCAAAGTCGGGGTCGCGACCCAAAGGTGGGCCGCGAGCAGCCACGGGTGGGCCGCGAGATGATTAAAAAAATAAAAAAATATCCATTTTTTTTTTTTATCTTTTTTTTTTTTTTTTTTTTTTTGTCAGGTCACTGAACTTAGAAGCAGGCCAGGACAGTGTTTCTAGTTGTATTCTAAAATTCTATTCTATTGTATTCTAAAATGTGACTATATGGTTTTATATTAACTTAATAAATAAACAAAAACGAAAAATCTACTTATTTCAACGAACATTTCAAACTAAATAACAGATTATGCACATAAAACGCTGAAAACAACCGAAGCAACAATAGCATTTTAATGAGGCTATTATTATTATCATTATTATTTTGCAACAAGTTAGCCCTCTCATAAATAGCACATATAAATGAATAACTAACTTGAACTAACTTAATAGGATTGAAGTGATATTTGGCTTAAAAAATAGGTCGCCTGGCAAAAAAAAAAAAAAAAAAAAGCCAGACGATGTGCATTGGGCCGCGGCTCTCTGACGCCTTATTTTCTGGGCCCTGGCCTGAAAAGTTTGGGAACCCCTGATATATCGGATACACAACCAGTCAATACAAGTTGTCACAAAGAAAAAGGATAACAAAATAAAATCTTTACTATAAAAAGTGCTTACCGAGCCCCCTCCACCTCCAGGTCCAGCAACCGCAAGCCACAGTCCCGGAGGACCCACAGCCCGGCCCCCCCGCGAGCCAAAGCACCACGCCTCTTTAGCGCCCCGAACCGCAGAGACCCCGAACCGCGGCCCACCCCAGCCAGAGCCCACGATCACCAGACACAGATCAGAAGGGGGTCAGAAAATATACATAGGACCAATATTGAATGAAAAATAATAAACAAAACAAAATTAAAAATACAAAAACACCATAACCATCAACATACATGAATATTCGCTCTATCTTCCCCCCCCCCCCCCCCCCCCCCCCCTCAGGACCCCAACGTGAGCCATCAATATAATACCTTATCCAGTACTTCAGTACTCTCCAGAGTCATATGTGTTCTTTTAGTTTTTCCACCACGGCCCACCAGACCGCAATATTGGCCTAATTTTTTATCAAATTTTTCTTAACATGAAAACAAGACAACACAATACAATAACCATAATAACAATACACAAAACTTCACAGGGAGATAACAGAGCAATAATAATAAAAGAAATAACAATTTATAAAAACAGAGTACAACATTTTAATTTAAAGGGGTACTGCGTTAGGTGAGTCCTAAAGTGAAGGTTGTGCAGGAGTCTCACTAGTTTGTTTTGGGAGGTCTGGGCCCTGTTCCCCGTACCTGGATAACTGAGTTAGCCGGATAACTTTAACTGGATAACTGAGTTAGCCGGACTTTCCGGTTCCCCGTACCTGGATTTTCCAAATCACCATGACAACAGATCCAAAAGTTTGAGCCTGGTCGAAAGCAGAGTTTAAGTTCAAGTTAGCCTGAACCATCGCCACGCCCCCGCAAAGAAGTGACAGCCCGTTTCCTGAAATTATTCCCACAGTCTACGATCTGCATTATACCATTCTGAATTACGTTTTTGTGCTCCATTCTTCCAGAGGGGGCTTTTGAAATGTAAAATAGACCCAAAATGCTGATACTAAATTCACTTTGTCCTAAATAATGCACGTTATATATACCGTGGCGCTCGCTCGTGCGATGTACACATTATGTGGTTATTTTAATTGTAACTGGGATTAAGATGTCTGATGAGATGCGCTGTTTGACGGATTTGAGAAATTGAATGAGCCGTTGACGTCACATTAATGAATGAGGATAAAGAGATAAAACTTCCTTCAAAACAAAGAATATTCTAAACACGGGTCTCTCGTTCATTAATGTATAAACAATAAATGTATCCCATCTGGCACAGTGGCTCAGCGGTAGTGCTCAATCCTGGCAACCCGGCGACCGGGGTTTGAATCCCCATCTTTCTAATATAAATTTTTGGAATATAATATTAATGATTATACGCAAAGGTAGCATAGTTTTAAGTTAAAATATTATAAATCTACATGCATTGAGGATGTCATTCTTTATATAGCTCTCAACGTGCACCAAATTGAATTATTCCTATATTGCAAAAAGAAGGAGACGACTGGGTCTCGAACCCCGGTCGTCTGCATGAAAGTCAGAAGAACAACCCGTTAGAC
This sequence comes from Notolepis coatsorum, assembly GCF_963971535.1. Classification (NCBI taxonomy): domain Eukaryota; kingdom Metazoa; phylum Chordata; class Actinopteri; order Aulopiformes; family Paralepididae; genus Notolepis; species Notolepis coatsorum. Next base: position 24,949,939 of record NC_140168.1, on the reverse strand, counting down.
CACAGAGAAGATAAGTTAAAGATCGACCATACATCAATCAATGGGTAAGGGAGCCGTATCGTTATTCTGTATGACAGTTTTACTAATTATTTTCGCTAGCAAGATCTCATTTGATTATTCAATCCAGCAGGCAAGTTTAAAGAAATATAATCTGATTGATTGAGGTAATGAGGGACTTGAAATTAGCCTATAGATAACGCATTTAACTTGTCGGCGAGGCGATTGAGCCGTACTGCAATATGTTAATAAAGTTCTAAATCAATTAATCAATCAATGCCGCTAGAGAATCAGATTCTCTGCTATCGATACGTGCTGGCTTTTCAACTGAAGCGGCCGCGCGCATTTAGCCTGGGTCGCAAGTCTGGCTTGAGTTAACGAGACTGAATCCACCTTCGAGGAACAGGAAAATCCCGGCTTCAAACATCGGGTTAACTGAAGCTGGATAATGACATCTTGATCGACTTAGTTGAACCAGGTACAAGAAACAGGGCCCAGGAGCTTTGTCTTCATTTGTTTTGATATGTTGCTGTACCATGAAGTGCAAGCATAGTCAAAGTGACATTGGATGAGGGCTCCAGCTAGGGTCCTCAGAGCGTTTCTATTTATGAATGAGGAAATTCTAAATAAAAATTTGGTTTTTTGATTGACCTTAGTAATAACTTTTTGTGCCATTTTTTCATTAGAAAGTTTGTTATTTAAAATAAAGCCCAGGTAGGTGACCTCCTCTTTATCCTCAATAACGTTTTCACCTACTCTAATTTTAAAACCCTGGGATTTCTTTAGGTTGGCGTTTGACCCAAAGAGTATAGCCTCTGTTTTTCCCAGATGTAGAGACAATTTATTGTCACTGAGCCAAGAGCAGATCTTTTTCATTTCACTGCTCAGGACACTTTCCACTTTAGACTTATCCCTGTCAGAGACCAGGAGTGCCGAGTCGTCAGCAAACAGGAACAGGTTGCAATCGCATGCCGATTTCATGTCATTAATATATATTAAAAACAGTTGAGGCCCTAAAATGCTTCCTTGGGGGACCCCACATGTCACTGGAAGGGACGAGGACAAGGTGCCATTGATGTCTACCACCTGTTCTCTTCCCTCCAGGTAGGACTTGACCCATTTGGCTGACTTGCTATCAAAGCCTATCGCTCTCAATTTTTCTAGTAGGATGGAGTGGTTGACCGTGTCAAACGCCTTTTGCAGGTCCAACATTACCATCCCGCAGTAGTTCCCCTTGTCCATCTCCCGTTTTATATAATCGGTCAGGTACAGTAAGCAGGTGTCAGTGGAGTGTGATTTTCTGAAACCTGATTGGAACTGGTACAGTCATGGCCGCCTAGTTATAGTTGAAAGTGGGGGTGCAAGTTTTTTTTTTTTTTTTTTTTACCTTTTTTTTTAACTTTTTTTTTTTTTTTTTTTTTGCAAGGGGTGGTTTGGAGGGGGTCCGGCACGACCCCCTCCACGGCAGATTTTTTTACATTTAATGAACACCTGTATGTGCAATTTCCTGCAATATAGAGCCTTCAATCTTGACCAAAATAAAGCTGCTCTTTTCACTATAAAACTCAGTTTATATTGCAGTATGATAGCTATAATAATAATAACTTCACTGCGAGGGCTCTTTTAGCTAACGCTAGCTAGGCACGTATGATAGCCAATTACTATTATAATAATAATAATAATAACTTTCCCATCCTCCCAAAGCCCCTCCGGCCCCGTTCTCATCCGCAGCACCAACAACAACAACAACAACAACTAATTGACGCTATCAATAGCCCCAGTGAGCGCGGCGGCTGAATGAATGAATGAATGAAAACTTTATTTAACAGATTGCAGAATGGGTACAATACAGTACGGCTCAATACACACAATTGTTAAGGGGATGCAGACCAGAGAAAGACGTTTGTCTTGTTTACATCAGGGTCCATACTTTCGTGACTGTGCTCAGCACCGAGTGAATCCACAGTCACTTGCTCCTCAATGGGAAACCAACCTAGATTTACCATGAAGGACTGGTTCTGGCCGAACCGTTCGTTATACAAGTATCACAGAGACATTACAAAAGGTGCTCACAGTTGCACGAGGGGTTCGCACAGAGATACGGGATGGTTTGAAAGCTCGGCGTTGCTAATAAATATTTTTAATATTCTTTTATAAACTGCTCAAAGCGGCATTATTTCCGCCGTTGGGTGATCACAGCGCCTGCGCACCATCCCGTATCTCTGGATTCACTCGGTGCAGCGCCGAGGCTCACTATACGAGAAATATTCAGTTTCAATCTGTTTGCGCATTTAGTATACAGTCACAGTGTTCGACTTACGTGATGATTTGCTCCATTTTGATGTAAACGCCGAAGAATAATCCTCACAATGTTATCCAATATCCAGCCTGAATTTTTCAAGGGCTTTCGAAAAAGCCGCCTCCCCCAACATGTCGTATACGTCATGCCGACGAACCGTGGCCCGTGGGCACTGGATCAAACCATTAAAGTGGGGGGTCACACAATCTTTGGAAACTTAAAAACTTGCTATTAAGTGTCATTGCGTATTATTAATTTGATTGAAATTACGTAGTTATGGTTAGATAATATTTATATATTGGGGGGGGATATATCAATGATCAAAAAGTGAGGGAGCAAAGAGACAAGTTTGCTCCACCAAGTTCAATACTGGTAGAGCACCCGCTTCGCCTGCTCTTATACGTAGGCGTCTATGGGTACAGTAGTCTATGTTCAGTCAGGTAGTTGTCTATCTGCTCATATACCAGCCTCTCAATTACCTTTGATATGGAACAAAGGATAGAAACGGGGTGGTAGTTACCTGGATCTAGTTTGTTTCCTTTTTTAAATAGAGGGGTTACCCTAGCAAGCTTGAGTTCTTGCGGGATGTGACCCTGGTTGATGGAGAAGTTGGTGATATGGGCTACAATGGGAGCTATGATGGAAGCAGAGTCTCTGAGAAATCTGGTGGGAATATTGTCATGGCCTGTGGCTTTTGTTGGCTGCAACATACTGAGCTTTTTCATAACCTCTTCAGTAGTTACTTCAGTCAATTTAAAATCATTTTCACGTACACCCAGTTCCTTATAAAAGGCCTGGATGTGCTGTATGCCATATCGGCCAGAGTGGATCGGCAGTTTGTTCACCAAATATGTTAAATATGGCAGACACTCAATAGACGGCACGGGGACAAAGAGATCACGTTTACAGTATTTTAATAGCAATATCAATATACAACTGAATTAGTACGTTGCTCTTTTAATAGTGAATGATAGTAGAATGTCAGAGTATCAAAGTCAGGGGGAATGAATAATTCCTAGGTTAAGAATACTCGACCGGAGCTCTGCATGGAGTGAGAAGGCGATACAGGGCAAGCGAGGGGTATAGCTGGAGACAATGATTTCCCCCACGGAGTGGTAAGCTCCAGAGGAATTGAAGAATAGTCAGATACTCCTGCGGTCACTGAAGAAAAGGGGTTCTCGTACGGATCCAGTCCTTGTAATCCAAGTGCCCGATGGCAGGGTAATAGCTCGTAATCCAAAGCCCGACGGCAGTGATGATAGCTAGCTAGCTTCGTTGGTCCTAGAAGCTAGCCCGATGAAGGTCTTCAGGTGTAGTGAGATCCAAACGCCAATGGTCTTAACTATGCTCTTCTCCACGTTACTTCGCTTACACAAGTCACTATAATACACCAACAATGGTTCTACAATATTAGGGTCGTATCTAAGTAGCTACTAGCTATCCGTAACGATACACCGCGGGTAGGCTTCCACTGCTCACATGTCCACTCGTTCTGCTGTTAGGTTACTTCACACTTCACCTCGTGTTCTGATACTCGTTACGTTAAGTTCACCCACAGCTGCACATTAGATTAGGTTCACACTACGGCTGCTGCGCCTTCTACAATATATATACTCAGAGTGATTTCTAGAGCGCAACCGAATTACTTGTCCGGAATCAATGCGCCGGCTAAGGGCATGTCTGAACTTGCCCGGACACGTCTTTGAACTTGTCTGGGGGGCGCGACTGCTGGCGCCGCCAATGTCAAGGCCGGTGTCCAATGAGGCGAGCGAATAATACTATGATTCAAACGGAAGCCTAAAGGTATATAGCTTATATATATAAATAATATACAAGTTATCCAAAATAATAAACGTAGATTCTCAGTGTTAATCTGGCCCTTCAGAACACACACGTTCAAACGCACACACACTAATAAGCATTGGAGGCTTTTAACCAGGGCCGGACTGGGGAAATCATTCAGGCCAGGAAATATAGTGCAAAATATAGCCCCAGTCAGGCCACTTTTTAAGCAGGGGGTCTGGGGGTCCCCTACCAGGAAATGTCTTGTTACAAAGACTAATTTCCTGCATTCTGGTGCAGGATTTTTTTTATTTGTACCCTTTAAATGCCAGTGTTTGTGATGGCATCACAAATTATTGTTAAAAAACAGGCTAGCATATGTATGATTAGCAACAACACTGATTTTGATGGATTGTCTGTTTTTTTGTAATGTCAGATTGAAAATAATACAATATTTTATTCAACTTCAGCCCTGATCATAACACCACATATTAATTTTATAATTCTAACCCTTTAAATGCCAGTGTGTGTGATGGCATATATTTGCAATATATCAAATGCAAAGTAGATTTGTCTGGGGGGGATTATTACAGGCTAGCATGTGTCAATGATTAGCAACAACAGTTTTTTGTAAGGGTGCCGCCTCCACCAATCACATGCGGCTCCCTTTGTGTGTGTGTGAGAGCAAGAGAGAGAGAGAGAGAGATAGTTCTCCAACTTGTGTGAGTTGCAGTGATCTCCTGGTTGTTCCCCACCTAGGTTATCTAACTATTGCGCTGCTGCAACTAGAAACACTGGCCTGCTTCTAAGTTCAGTGGCCTGACTTTTTTTGGATTTCTTATTTTATTTTTTTAATCATTTGGCGACCCCCCCCCCCCCCCCTGGGGTTTTGCTTTCCTCAGGGAGGTAATTGACTGGTGGTAATTGACCTGTCTATCTGCCCTAATTGCATGATTCATTGGCACGTGGTGTGTCTAGTTAAGGTGGCTTTATATGCTCTTCCGTGTCACTACAGACACTGTGAGTCAATCAACAGACTGCCCGTGAGTAGTGCCTATGTGAGTAACACTTATCGCTCCTGCCATGGAGAATAAGTCTGTTAGCCATTTGTATTAATTGCTGTGTCTTTTCCTTATCGCTTGTATGACTTTATTGTGTGCATATGCACCACCGTCGCATTTATTTTGTAACATGTTTTGGAGACATCGTTTTCTCCCCTTTGCTTTCTCCATTTATTGTATAGATAAGTTATGTGTTTTTGGAGACAGATGTATCTCCCCTTTTATTTATACGCCTTCGTCTGCGTGTACCCTTTTTCTACTCTAAATAAAAGAGTACCTTTTGTTTGAAAACCAACACCTGCCTCTCGTCTTATCCGATCTGCACTGCACCTGGGTCCTACACATCTACCACCTCATAACATACAGCCCTACAGTATGTTCCTACAGCTCTATGCTCCTACAGCCCTATGCTCCTACAGCCCTATGTTTCCACAGCCCTATGTTCATACAGCCCTATGCTCCTACAGCCCTACTGTATGTTCCTACAGCCCTATGTTCCTACAGTCATATGCTCCTACAGTCATATGCTCCTACAGCCCTATGTTCCTACAGCCCTATATTCCCACAGCCTATGTTCCTACAGCCCTAAGTTCCTACAGCCCTATGTTCCTACAGCTCTATGTTCTCACAGCCCTATGTTCCCAAGTCAAGTCAAGAGTTTTATTTGTCACGGCATACAAGTATACAATGAAATGCGGGTGGTCTTGCCCGCAACGATGTGCAATACAGTAGTAACAACATATAATAGAATCCAATAAAACAACATTGTGCAATAAACAAGTAACATAGTAGGGCATATCGGTATTTGTACATAAGTTATTTACAGAGCATGGAGGACAACCTATGTTCCTACAGCCCTATGTTCCTACAACCCTAAGTTCCTACAGCCCTACTGTATGTTCCCACAGCTCTATGTTCTCACAGCTCTATGGTCCTACAGCTCTATGTTCCCATTGTCCTACTGTATGTTCTCACAGCCACATGTTCCTACAGCTCTATGTTCCTACAGCTCTGTTCCCATTGTCCTACTGTATGTTCTAGGGATGCCCCGATCGATCGGCCACCGATCGTTATCGGCCGATAATCAGTATAAATATGCGATCGGTGATCGGTGATAATGCTTTATTTTCAGCCGATCGTCAAAACCGATCTCATTCGCTGAGTTCTGTCTCAGACACCGGGAGCTGCACTCACTCCCACACAGTGGTGCAGCGTCTGCTCCCTCGTCTGCTCCCTCCAGCCCCTCCCGCGCGCATGTAAACACGGGTCTAGTCTAGTGGGACGGGAGGACGGCGTCTCCCTGAGTTAACGTTAGCTACCGTTACAAAATGACCCAGTCAACCATTCACTTCCAGTCCAATACATGATGAGGCATTGTCTAACCGAACGGTATCTAGCCGGCCAACTACCGATAGCTCCTGACATCAACAAACGCTCCAGCAAGTCTAGTAGAGACTTGTATGATACCTCAGCTGTAGCCCACGTTAGCTGACGCCAGCTCACTGTTCAAAACGAAATGTCCCACTGAACTAAATAGTTCACAGAGGCGCTGTATCAACGTTATATAGCCGGCCAGCAGTAGCCACAGATAGCTCCTGATATCAATGTTTTATAACACTCATTCGATGCGTATTCGAGCTGAGGGCATGTTGTTGAATATGATCAATAGGTCTAGCTGCAGCTCCGGAGAATCCTGGCCGTAGCTGCAGGCTACTCGAGTATAGGGTCCAGCTGCAGCTCCGGAGAATCCTGGCCGTAGCTGGAGGCTACTAGAGTACACACAGACAGTGGAGCTTGTTGCGTGGTGGCGATGTCTCGCAGATAATACAAGTACAAGTCTAATTATATAATATATATATTTTATATAAAAAATTAAAATAAAAAAAAAGTATATAAAATAATTTTAATTTTTTTTAATCAAAAACGATCGGTATCGGATCGGTATCGGCCAATATGGCTCACGACGATCGGTGATCGGTATCGGTGGCAAAAAACGTGATCGGGGCATCCCTAGTATGTTCTCACAGCCATATGTTCCTACAGCTCTATGTTCCTACAGCTCTATGTTCCTACAGCTCTATGTTCCTACAGCTCTATGCTACTACAGCTCTATGTTCCTACAGCTCTATGCTCCTACAGCTCTATGTTCCCACAGCTCTATGTTACCATTGCCCTACTGTATGTTCTCACAGCCATATGTTCATACAGCTCTATGTTCCTACAGCTCTATGTTCCCATTGTCCTACTGTATGTTCCCACAGCCACATGGTCCTACAGCTCTATGCTCCTACAGCTCTATGTTCCCACAGCTCTATGTTACCATTGCCCTACTGTATGTTCCCACAGCCACATGGTCCTACAGCTCTATGTTCCTACAGCTCTATGTTCACACAGCTCTATGTTACCATTGCCCTACTGTATGTTCCCACAGCCACATGGTCCTACAGCTCTATGTTCCTACAGCTCTATGTTCCCACAACTCTATGTTCCCATTGCCCTACTCTACTGTGTGTTCCCACAGCCATATGTTCCTACAGTTCTATGTTCCCACAGTGCTATGTTCTCACAGCCCTACTGTATGTTCCCACAGCCATATGTTCCTCTTTAATTAGAATTATATATTTTTTTTATTATTATAAAGTTTGATTTTGTTAAGTTATTTTTACTTCATCAAAACAACTCAACTGCAGTTTGATTGATATTACCTGGAATGCACAAAAGGGGCGGGTTTCGCCATTTATCGGCATCTTAGGTGTTACATGACCGGGCGGGGGACCCCAACACACTCTGTCAAACATAAAAGCAACATTCTACAGCCTTGGATGGCTTTTAATCTCTGTGCAGCCATCCGTGGTGAAGACAGCAGGGTGCATTTTCACTATACCTTCATTCCCACTCACCTCTCCGGGGGACACATGCTAACTGACAGCTGTCAGCAGTAAAGCAGTTTAGCAGCAAGCCATCTGCCACCTAACTCTCTCTCTCTCACCTTTCCTCAAAGAAGAGGGAACATGAAAGGCAACTTTTCCTAACCTATCCCCCAGCGTGGACGTAGACTCCTCCTCCTTTCAGGGTTCAAAGACACCCGGCCTAATTATGAGTGCTCTCTAGTGTGCCTTGGCTTGGAGTAACCAGGGGTGTAAAGTACTTGAGTAATTGTACTTCGTTACAATACTTAAGTACTGTTTTGGGGGATTTGTACTTTACTCGAGTATTATTAGGTTTGTATACTTTGTACTTTTACTCCATTACATTTCAGAGAAAAAATACATACTTTTTACTCCTTACATTTAAAATGCAGACCTACAAAGTACAAAGTACAAATCTCACAGGTCCAACCATTTAATTAGTATATTTTAATTGTTTATCTGGCCGAACTAACGTTAACGTTATTAATCCTGCGACCGCAGGTAAACAGCCAATCAAATCCCCATCAATGGAAAATGAACCCGCCCATACCCATGCTGATTGGTCCTTGTGCAACACTAGAAAGCAGGGATCTTTGATTAAACACCTGCTATCAGAAGAATAGACAGTCAGATCCGCATTATGCTGTGGTTAATATTGTGATATTATTCAGGGTACTCCAGTATTCTGTCTTCTGTCTGTCTTCAGCATTGTCTATCGCAGAACACATTACATTGTGGGCAGAGTGTATGCTTGGTTTCATTCCAGCCTTGACTAAACACCAGCTGATGATTTCACTAATTGGCTCACCTCTTCAACTAACTCACCTGGTGCAATGTATAGTTAAAATGAAAACTTGGCCCACGATGGAATGAATTTGAGACCCCTGGTCTATCCCTTTCAAAAAAAATGTACTTTTACTTTTTAGTACTTAAGTACATTTAAAAGTAGGACTTTTTGACTTTTACTCAAGTGTGTTTTTAGCCAGATACTTTGACTTTTACTTGAGTCAGATTTTGAGACGGTACCCATACTTTCACTTAAGTATAATTTCTGGGTACTTTTTACACCCCTGGGAGTAACCAACATCCAACATTCATAATAAAAAGTTTTCACAACAGCATTCGTAACATTTAACACCCATGTGTAACAGCGACACGGTCCCACCATAAATAAAAGTATTTCATCGACCAGAGGAAAAAGGTTACACAATGTACATTATGTAATATATTTACATTTCGTATCAGCAAAAGTCCCCCCAAAAAAGTGCAATCAGGAGTTGGAACTAATGATGCTTGTGGTGGGGGGTGAGTGAACTCACCACTAGACCAAGCCACCCACCCTGGTACAAACACTGTAATACTATGATGAGAGAACGTTAGAGTTAGGGTTATGGTTATGCTTAGTTTAAGGTAACAGTGTGGTTAAAGTTAGGGTTAGGGTTATGGTTATCCTGTAGTAAATGTGCTACGCTTTATATAGGCATTTTCACTGTGCGTCGCGGTGTTTGCAGTGGCTATATCTATATTCTATTTTATAGCTATTGTTAGATCCTGATCAAACTGGCCAGTACCACGTCTTCGTCTGTTTGGCTCTCCATCCAATTCCTCTGCGTTGTGTCATTTTAATGGTCCTGACGTCTCAGATACTGGCTGATAAGATCCTTATCTCTCCCCGTTAGTACAATCCGCAAACCATAATAATTCTCCACCTCCGTAAGAATCCGACACTTCGACAACGTAAAATACCTTACAAGGAAAAGCGTTGTTTATTTGATAAACAGAAACCTCAGCTCAGATGTTAACAGATTGTATTGTCCTTGAAGAGTCTATTCTAATGATCTTTCGGTGTGTTCAGTCTATTGTCCTTTCAGTCCAATAGTGGTCAGGCCTAGTCGTTAGCCAAGACCATCCTCGTGGTAGCCGAAGCTAATGATGATGTGGCATTCTTCCCCCCCCCCTCCTCTCTGTGATGAGAGGAGAGAGTATCTTGGTCTCTTCCCTCCTGTGGGATTCGTTTCTTTGGTCTCCCAGATTTCTAGTCTGGCCCTACCCGGAACCACCGTCAGCTTTATAGGATCTTCGTCATAACTATGATAGCCCACCCCTTTCTGGTTGTCATGTGCCGCGTTGTCATGACAACTGCGTTAATAACCTTTCACACCATTAAACGTTTCATTCACTGTTGCATTAAAGAGGTCACCCCTCTCCCTCGCTCTGTACCGCTCCGTTATCTTTGTTCTTACAAGGAATGTCAACATTCGGCTGGCTGCTAAACATTCTGCTGGCTACTGGACCACTGTTCTATCACCGTCTTCCATGCACATTTCGATCTCACCGTTTTAGCTGTGGTCATCTCCCCCCAATCTATACATCACATACATTGAAAAAGCACCCCAAATCCTTCATTCCCCCCTTTGATTCTTAATCAACCTTCAGAATCAACAGACTACTTGGTTTTTCAATTAATTATACACAAAAATAGACTCATAACAATGAGGGCCCCGCCGTCTGCTGTTTTCCTTTTGTTTTCCATTACCCGCATCACACCCAAACCAGAAAGGATAAACAACGGTCATGGAGGAGAGAGAGAGAGAGAGACAGAGAAAAACACAGATTGCAACTTTTCAGACGACACACCTAAACCCTTCGGCCCCCCTATTAGGTACCCCACGTCCAAATCAGAGCGCTCCCTTCCCTCTTACAGTACACCTCCCATCTTGGGCCGGTCCCGTCTTCTAGGGCAAGGGCCCCTTTCAGTGACGGCTCCTTTCCTGAGCTGGTCCCCCTCCCAGGGCGCGGTCCCCTAGGCAAAAATGTCTCCCCTGGTCTGCTACTGCTCAGTGTCTCTGGCTGTCCTCCCCACATCTGCTCCTCCACCGCCGCCATCTCCTCTCTCTCGTCGTGGATGATCTGTGTACCAGGCTGCGGTGCCTGGCCCCTGCGGCTTCCTCCTCCTCCAGTCTGTCTCCTGGTCGTCTCCACCGCTGTCGGTGTCTCCCCCCGCTGAAAGCAGAAACACAACACCGGCAGTCGTCTGTACATTCGACTTCCCTTGTTTTGCTATTAGTCTACCACCTTCTCCACACCTATTCTCCATCTTACAGGGCGGTTCCCTGTTTGTTGTCTTCCGGCGTGACACTTGCAACTAAACCGATTCCCACTTTTCGACGCTGGCTATCTTCATCCCAGTTTGACCCCCAGCGCGCGCCAGTTCTTCTGGTGACGTGTCTTCAAGACTCTGCCTATTAGGTGTGAGAAAGCCCCACTAGAATTCAAACTCCCTCTTTATTCCATAATTAACCCATTCAAATAACTGCACCTCCTCTCTGTGCAATTATTATTTAATCCATTGTATGATTAAACTCTATTTAATTAACCTGTATATCTATATTATTATTATAATAGATCCACTCTCTGTGCTGCAGTAGATTCTCTAACTTGACTCACTCCCCCACTCCGCCACTAGATGGTAGTACAGACTTATATCTAAATATTCCCCTATGGGTAATGAAAACTCCCCAGCACTACCCCCCATCCGCCACTAGATGGCGACCTACTCCTCCTCTATGGTGTTTTAGTTGACGTGTCACTTCCTGGTTCTTATCTGTTGTTATCTCCTCTGGTGCTCACGGCCATTTTGTCTCGGTGCAAATGGCTACTCTCTCAAACAAACGGCCGCTGCCCTTCCTTCCAAGGCCTAAAAACACTGCTGTTTTCCTCCATATCAGGGGACGCTTCTCCCGGACTAAACTCTTGCTTATCGGACATAATACACAGTTTAAGGTAAACACCCGATCGACTTTCCTCCCGCTACGACAAATTCCGGCCGTCTTGAGACCACAGCGACCAGTTTAAGGTGGGCCGTCTCAGGCGACAGTCTTGTCATAACAATCCCGCCATAACAATTATTTTGATCTGGTTCAAGCGTCCCCCCCCCCCCTTTCCTCATCTCGCATTTACCCTCCTTAAACCAAAACTGTGCAGCCTGCCTCGTTTGCTTTTCATTCTCTGTAGATAACACCCTCGATTTTCACCATGGCTCTCTGCTCATATTATTACAGCTGGCATTCTCTGTGTCAAACTAGAAATGTTTATGGATGCACTATCTGTTCGTTTTTATTTGGCTTAAAAGATCAAAACAACCACGTGTGCACAGTGAACTCACATCTTTCTCCTAAGCGCTGTTTCTCCTACAGCGCTGGTCCGCCTCATGACCGCTCGACTCGCCGCTCTCTCCCAGGGCTGGCCGGCCTTGCTCGATCATGATTCTCCCACACACGATGACTGTTGTCCACTGTCGCCCCATTATTGAAAAAGTCTTTATCCGTTGTTCTTATCTCTTGCAAATCCGGCTACCATCGGCAACCAACTGTTCCCGTTGTTTTTATCTCTTGCAAATCCGGGTCACTGCACCAACTGTTAGATCCTGATCAAACTGGCCAGTACCACGTCTTCGTCTGTTTGGCTCTCCATCCAATTCCTCTGCGTTGTGTCATTTTAATGGTCCTGACGTCTCAGATACTGGCTGATAAGATCCTTATCTCTCCCCGTTAGTACAATCCGCAAACCATAATAATTCTCCACCTCCGTAAGAATCCGACACTTCGACAACGTGAAATACCTTACAAGGAAAAGCGTGGTTTATTTGATAAACAGAAACCTCAGCTCAGATGTTAACAGATTGTATTGTCCTTGAAGAGTCTATTCTAATGATCTTTCGGTGTGTTCAGTCTATTGTCCTTTCAGTCCAATAGTGGTCAGGCCTAGTCGTTAGCCAAGACCATCCTCGTGGTAGCCGAAGCTAATGATGATGTGGCATTCTTCCCCCCCCCCCCCTCCTCTCTGTGATGAGAGGAGAGAGTATCTTGGTCTCTTCCCTCCTGTGGGATTCGTTTCTTTGGTCTCCCAGATTTCTAGTCTGGCCCTACCCGGAACCACCGTCAGCTTTATAGGATCTTCGTCATAACTATGATAGCCCACCCCTTTCTGGTTGTCATGTGCCGCGTTGTCATGACAACTGCGTTAATAACCTTTCACACCATTAAACGTTTCATTCACTGTTGCATTAAAGAGGTCACCCCTCTCCCTCGCTCTGTACCGCTCCGTTATCTTTGTTCTTACAAGGAATGTCAACATTCGGCTGGCTGCTAAACATTCTGCTGGCTACTGGACCACTGTTCTATCACCGTCTTCCATGCACATTTCGATCTCACCGTTTTAGCTGTGGTCATCTCCCCCCAATCTATACATCACATACATTGAAAAAGCACCCCAAATCCTTCACTATGGAGACAATACTATGGCTCATTTGTCAGTAACAACAGACAGTTCAACATGTGAAAAAGAATGCGTTATAGATACTTTGTAAATGGTATACAAATATAGTTATAAATGATTTAATAATCGTTTATGAATGTATATAAATGGTTTGTTCATGATTAGTTCATTATCTACAAATACCTTATAAATGTATTATAACAGGGTGTTATTATAAAGTGCTACCTACATTTTTTCATGTATACGTTCGCGTGTTATCCCGTGGTGAATATTGTATAGTTTCAGAGTGATCCTGGCTAATTCCTGAAAACGGCGCTATGGAGCGATATGTGCATTTTGCTAAATGCGTTCGTATTGCTCGCCTGGACATGCTACTGTTTCCAAATCAAAGGTATATAATAGGTATTATGTTTCATCATGAATGCATCAAAGGGTGGGGGGGGGTAATTCTTTTATGCTCTGATCGTCATCAACGGCATTTGTTTTGAATACTACATACGTGTTACGAACGGGTAAGTGACTTCCAAGTTGTCGAGAAGAAGAACGAGACGGAGAATGTTTTACTCTTCCAAAACAGCTGTACTGTTTATTAACAGGGAAAAGCGTATAATATAGTTTACAGGGAGAAAGACAATATGTCTGTGCTTGTCCAGCTGTAGGTCTGTCCGTAGTATTAGGTGAAGCTCTAGCAAGGAACAAGGAATAGAGCAAATGTTAAATAGGTCACATACTTAACATTCCACGCTGACAATGAGTGACAGCAGTCTGTCAACCAATGACAGCACCCAGGTGTGACAGACAATTAGTGACGACAGCAATCAGTGGTGACAACAAGGTGAACCCATAACAACAAGAGTGACCCAGGTAGACAGTAGGATACTATCCTAAGGAGGATAGTCTCCCGAACGTTACAGTATCCCCCCCCCCGACGAACGGCACCTGACGTTCACCTAGGGGCCTCGGGATGCAGCCGCTGGAAATCATCGATCAGGCTGGGATCTAATATGTCCCGTTGAGGCACCCAAGAACGCTCTTCTACCCCGTACCCCTCCCAATCCACCAAGAACTGAAACCCCCTACCCCTCCGCCTACAACTCAGGATTCTCCGCACCGTATAGACAGGCTGACCGTCAATAATGCGGGCGGAGGAACCGCAGGGAGTGGCGGGGACAAGGGCGATGAGAGGAATGGCTTCAACAGGGACACATGAAACGTCAGATGGACCCTCATAGAGGCCGGAAGGCGTAGCCTGTAAGCCATAGGATTCACCCGACGCACCACTTTAAAGGGGCCTATAAAGCGAGGAGCCAGCTTCCTGGACTCCACCCGGAGAGGGAGATCACGAGTGGAAAGCCAAACCCACTGTCCCGGACGGAAAACCGGAGCCGGACGACGCTTGCGGTTAGCTTGCCGCTGAGCCTTAACCGAGGCTTTCTGCAGCGCCGTCCGCACTCTGCTCCACGTCCTGCGACAACGAGCCACATGTGCCTGGGCCGACGGCACCTCCACCTCCTGCTCCTGTTCGGGAAACAGAGGAGGTTGAAAACCATATTGACACTGAAAGGGAGACATACCAGTAGAGGAGGAGAGGAGGGTATTATGCGCATACTCAGCCCAGGCCAACCTCCTACTCCACGTCGCCGGACACCCAGCAACGTAGCACCTCAACCTGGAGAGAGACAAAAGAGGGAGGGGGGGAGGGACGGATGAACTCACGCCAGCGTCAGCGCTGACGCCGCTTCCCATGGAGAGTTCACCCGTAGCCCAATTAACACTTTGAGCGCCACGCCTGGTTTTCCTTTTTACCGGCTGAATGCCACCATCGGCGCCAATGTTAACGTTAATATCGCCTAATCTATGTTTTAAATTAATTGTCTAATCTGCCCATCGCATTATCAAAGACTATTTTTCAGTCAGTGCTGTCAAGGCAGATTGTTTTTTTATCGCGTCGTTTCCGTTTCAGAGCAGTTAGAAAAGCCCCCGTTTTGATATAAAAAACAGCTCATTCTGGAGCATTCTATGAAAATCGTCTTTTAGTGGAATATTCCACAACGTTGATATTCGTCTGCCTTTTTATTAATCGTTTTCAAATAAACGCTAGATGATCAATATTATACGTGCACGCAAGCACATTACGGCCGCGCACGGATAATCGCCTCGTTGATTTCCTCTCGGACTTTTACAGTGAAACCGAAAGAAGACATTTCACAAAACAGCCTATATCTTCATCAAACTTACTCTGATTATCCTAACACTGATAACATAGAGTCCTTACCTGACATCAGATGGTATCCAACTGGTATATTCCAATTCCTGATCACCATTCGAAAGAATCGATACGTGTATGGATCCAACGCGATACTGTAGAACTCCATGATCAGCGGGGATCTGAGGTTCCAGAATGAACTGTGGTAACCCCGGCTGGATCAGTGGACTGGAAAATGTGGAGTACCGGATTTTTTTCCCCATTCATTTTCATTGAGTCCATTCCAAAATCACTTATGTCATCTGGGAGACGACAGGGGGCGCTTTTTTCCACAGTGATCGCCGGCGCCGCTCGGCTATACTCGGGTAGGCTCGGGTGATGCAATAATTTTTCAGATCGCTAAAAAAATAAATAAATAAAAAATCCGAGAAATCTCGTGAGTGGCTTTCAACCACCTATAAAAAAACATGAGAAATCTCGTGAGTGGCACGGTAAGAGTTAATAAGAGGATTATGCAGCACAAGCCAAGGGTGGCCTAAAACAATGTCAGTATGAGGAGACACAACAACAAAAAAATTCAAATATTCCCCCTCGCCACCCGCCACCCGAACCCACAGTTTCCCGGTGCGCTGGGTAATAAATCCACAGCCAAGCGGTCGGCCGTCCAGCGAACGGACAGGGATGGGCACCTCTAGTGTTTCCAAGGGAACCCCCCATTCTAGAGCCACCCCCACATGAATCAAGTTGCCCGCAGCCCCCGAATCCACTAAAGCCTTGACCGTTTTAGAAGAATCCCCCCACCTGACAGTGACATCAAAAAAAGTACGTGAGTCGTGAACGTCTATGACCGGAGAGACATGCCCACCTGCTAGCACCTTCCCCAGGCCTAGCGGGCTCCTGCGTTTCCCGAGCCACGACAGGCGGCGAAGCGATGCCCTGTGCGGCCACAATGAAAACAGCGCTTCTCGTTGACCCGCCTCTGCTTCTCCGCTTCAGAGAGGTTCATCGCTCCCAGCTGCATGGGCTCGTCATCGCCCCGGTGCTCTCTCATTGGCTGGTATGCTGGCCGATCGACACTAGGAGAGGGGCGGAAGAGTACCTGTGACGAAGACTCCCTCTCGAGTCCCCTCTCCCGGTGACGATTATCCAACCGAATGGCCATGTTGATCAACAGATCCAGGCGTTCGGGTAGCTCCCACGTAGCCAGCTCGTCCTGCATGCGAGTGGAGAGACCATGCAAGAAGTGGACACAGCAAGGAACCTCATGCCAGTCCGCCTCTCGAGCCACAATGCGGAAATCAATGGCGTAGTCTGCTACGGCGCGAATGCCCTGCCGGCAGGACATAAGTCGACTGCCGGCCTCGTAAATGGAAATCACCCTGGAGGTATCGAATACACGACGTAACTCCAGGGTGAAGGCATCCGCGTCGCGGCAGACCACAGACCCACTCTCCCACTCTGCTGTGGCCCAAGAGAGAGCACGACCCGTGAGGAGAGTTATAATATACGCTACCCGAGCCACATCGCTGGGGAGAGTACGCGGCTGCAATTGAAAAATGAGAGAGCACTGGGTGATGAACTCACGGCAGCCGGCTGGAGCCCCTCCATAGCGATCCGGCGCCGGCAGGCGTGGCTCTCGGTAGTCCTCCCGATCTACCGGATACCCCCGCTCGCCTTCCCCGCCGATCGATGATGCTCCGGCTGCGGATCTCATCGTTGATGTCGTCCCAGCGGCCGCAGAGCGGGCCTGGTTCACCGCCGCCAACGCTGTCTCCGCCGTCTCCTGAGAAGCCAGGGAAACATCTCCCAGTCGACCCAGCTCGACACCGACTGCCATCTGCCGCTCCATGATTATCCTGAGCTGGTCCCGTAGGCTCACCATCTCGTCCCGTATCTCCTCGTTGGAAGTCATGATGGCTAGAGCTTCTGTTACGAACGGGTAAGTGACTTCCAAGTTGTCGAGAAGAAGAACAAGACGGAGAATGTTTTACTCTTCCAAAACAGCTGTACTGTTTATTAACAGGGAAAAGCGTATAATATAGTTTACAGGGAGAAAGACAATATGTCTGTGCTTGTCCAGCTGTAGGTCTGTCCGTAGGATTAGGTGAAGCTCTAGCAAGGAACAAGGAATAGAGCAAATGTTAAATAGGTCACATACTCAACATTCCACGCTGACAATGAGTGACAGCAGTCTGTCAACCAATGACAGCACCCAGGTGTGACAGACAATTAGTGACGACAGCAATCAGTGGTGACAACAAGGTGAACCCATAACAATAAGAGTGACCCAGGTAGACAGTAGGATACTATCCTAAGGAGGATAGTCTCCCGAACGTTACACATACGTTGATCGACTGGATCGATATGAAATCATTGTAGGATCAAGGTGGAATTGACGTCAGATAGTCCTTACCTTTGATCAGGGGTATTCCAAAAAGAATATTCCAATTGTCTGATCACAATTTCCAGTATTGGTGTCCATCGGGTCCCCGACATAATCCGGCACAACACGTGCATTGAGTTGCCATGGACACGTTCTAATGTGATCGTGTGAACCGCTAGACTTGCCTGGTAAAAAATTCTCCGCCCGGAGGGGTTTAGATGTAACAGAGTCTGGAACAGGGTTTCAAAGGTTGGGCGATACTGCCACCTAGCAGGATCTGGCCGGTACTGCACTCTCAAGGTCCCAGTATGCCTTTTAACGGTAACATAGAGGTCCGTGACACTGAATAGAATATTAAAATCGAAAAAAAGAAAAACGGACCAAATAACGTATATATATATGTGATTGCCGATCAACGCATGGCGAGCAAACACGTATGTATATGTGGATGGCGCAGATTGAGTTAAGGTAACAGTGCAAATCATCATCATAGTATTGCTGTGTTTGTAACAGGGTTCATTGTACAGAAAACAATCTGTTTAACTGTGCACATGACAATAAACAATCTTGAATCTTGAAGGGTGGGTGGCTTGGTCTAGTGGTGAGTGTACTTGCCCTGACCCCACTATAGGCCACAGCCCTCTTCCTCTTTAGTAGTCCTCTTTGCCCTGACCCTACTATAGGGCCATACCCCTCTTCCTCTTCCAATAGTCCTCTTTGCCCTGACCCTACTATAGGGCCATACCCCTCTTCCTCTTCCAATAGTCCTCTTTGCCCTGACCCTACTATAGGGCCACACCCATCTTCCTCTTCCAATAGTCCTCTTTGCCCTGACCCTACTATAGGCCACACCCCTCTTCCTCTTCCAATAGCCCTCTTTGCCCTGACCCTACTATAGGCCACACCCCTCTTCCTCTTCCAATAGCCTATTTGCCCTGACCCTACTATAGGGCCACACCCCTCTTCCTCTTCCAATAGTCCTCTTTGCCCTGACCCTACTATAGGGCCACACCCCTCTTTTCCTCTTTCAATAGTAATCTTTGCCCTGACCCTACTATAGGCCACACCCCTCTTCCTCTTTAGTAGTCATCTTTGCCCTGACCCTACTATAGGCCACACCCCTCTTCCTCTTCCAATAGTCCTCTTTGCCCTGACCCTACTATAGGGCCACACCCCTCTTCCTCTTCCAATAGTCCTCTTTGCCCTGACCCTACTATAGGCCACACCCCTCTTCCTCTTCCAATAGTCCTCTTTGCCCTGACCCTACTATAGGCCACACCCCTCTTCCTCTTCCAATAGTCCTCTTTGCCCTGACCCTACTATAGGCCACACCCCTCTTCCTCTTCCAATAGTCCTCTTTGCCCTGACCCTACTATAGGCCACACCCCTCTTCCTCTTCCAATAGTCCTCTTTGCCCTGACCCTACTATAGGGCCACACCCCTCTTCCTCTTCCAATAGTCCTTTTTGCCCTGACCCTACTATAGGCCACACCCCTCTTCCTCTTTCAATAGTAATCTTTGCCCTGACCCTACTATAGGCCACACCCTTCTTCCTCTTTAGTAGTCCTCTTTGCCCTGACCCTACTATAGGCCACACCCCTCTTCCTCTTCCAATAGCCTCTTTGCCCTGACCCTACTATAGGCCACACCCCTCTTCCTCTTCCAATAGCCTCTTTGCCCTGACCCTACTATAGGGTCACACCCCTCTTCCTCTTTAGTAGTCCTCTTTGCCCTGACCCTACTATAGGCCACACCCCTCTTCCTCTTCCAATAGTCCTCTTTGCCCTGACCCTACTATAGGCCACACCCCTCTTCCTCTTCCAATAGTCCTCTTTGCCCTGACCCTACTATAGGGCCACACCCCTCTTCCTCTTTAGTAGTCCTCTTTGCCCTGACCCTACTATAGGCCCACAATCCTCTATGGTGTTTATTGTTTTTCATGCTTGGTGTGTTCTAAATGTTTATCTTGTAATAAATTACCTGTCTTTCTGATACACCAGCCTCTGGCCCAGTTCATTTCAGACCTGTCCCGGCTGGGAACGTAGCCTTACGTGAGGGTCCCTCACACCTATAGTGTGAGGGTGGTGTAGTCAAGTAGTTATTATTAGGGATGGGTACCGATAAGTCCAATGACGTCAACGTTTCATTTACCGCCGCACGTTCACGTCAACGTTCACACACACAATACACGCTTACCTAGGATTTGACTTGATTCAACAACAAATATAATATAATAATAATAATAATGCAGGACCTGTAGCAGAGGTCTTTATTCGGCATGCAACGACACTCAATGTTTTAGTGGTACACACAGCGGTTAGTTTAGCACACACACCGGAACACACACGCATGCATTGTCTCTTTCGGATCGCAGATGCGATTTGTCTCTGCGATTAACCCATCCCGTCGTCCTTCCCCCCCAAGGGCAGCCGGGAGCAGACAGGCGTCAACGTGAGCCGCGCCAGGGGACCAATCCAAGTGCTCCTGTCCGTCTTCGTCAAGGACGCCACAGCGTTAGCGATATGTTGTTGTGCATGTTTTTCCATTGGGTTTATCTTATCGGGGGGAAACCTTTGCGAGCACGGGGAGAACATGCAAACTCCACACAGAAAGGCCTGGGAGATACCCCACCTGGGTACCTGGCATCATGGAAACCTGGTCCCCAAGCGGGAATCGAACCCTGGACCTTCTTGCTGTGAGGCGACAGT
Source organism: Notolepis coatsorum (assembly GCF_963971535.1). Lineage (NCBI taxonomy): Eukaryota > Metazoa > Chordata > Actinopteri > Aulopiformes > Paralepididae > Notolepis > Notolepis coatsorum. The sequence goes on along the minus strand of NC_140168.1, from coordinate 24,929,317 downwards.
GTTAACCACTACACCACCGTGCCGCCTTGGCAGTTGGGGCAATGGCAAGCCGAAAACTGTTGTTACACTTTACAAAGCTAGATGCAGACAATGCTCGCTGCAATATTATATATTATATACAGTAACAAATTGTTCTAAATAAATAATAATGATAATAAATTATTTGAACTTTGGATTTTCAACTGAGGTAGGTAGATTACATTTTTAGAGACTAAAGTACAGAAAAAAGGTACCGTTGGGTACCGGTATCAATTCACAGGTACCGGTTCAAATGTGAAAGGTACCCAACCCTAGTTATTATGATACATGTTTGACTAGCTGCACATTTCCCGTATTGCCACACATTTGGAACACCTTTTTAATAAGTTGAAAGTAAAACTTGGTTTAAATCATAAATCATGCTTTTCTACTGCCAGTAGGAAGACCGTTGTGCAATCAATCAATATGTCTGTGTTCAAATAAAAAAAAAACAATTTTATTTTTTATTTTTATTTATTTAACCAGGAAGTCCCATTGAGATACAAGATCGGTTTGGGAGAGGGAGGTAAGGGGTTTTAGATTGTGTGTTGTGAAGTTTAGACTTCAGAGAGGGAGAGTAAAGTACAGAAAAAAAGGTACCGTTGGGTACCGGTATCGATTCCCAGGTAAAAAGAAACATTTTCAGGCTCAGTGTCCTGAAAAGACCCACCGCGTAGGCCAGATGCAAGCCGCATTTGACAATAAACCTCTGTGGGGCTGCTTAAAAAAATATTATAATCGCAAATTTAATCGCAATCGCAATATCTGTCAGAAAAATCGCAATTAGATTATTTCCCAAAATCGTGCAGCTCTACTCCCAATAAGATAAACCCAAATGGAAAAACATGCAGAACACGTCGCCTCCCTGACGAAGATGGACAGGAGCTCTTGGATTGGTCCCCGGGCGCAGCCCACACCGCAGCCCATGTCTACTCCCGGCTGCCCTTGGGGGGAAGGATGACGAAAATGTCACGATTAAAGACTTCTTCTTCTTCAATCATCAGGCGTGTCAAGTCTATGTAACATTCATGTTGTTGACCAATTGTGGTTTGAGTCCAGCGTCAGGCCAGGGGGCTGGTGGGGTATGGTGAGTATTTCTTATCTGATACATACAGACTTATTTCCCCAAGTCTAAAAGTTTCAGTTTGAGACTTGGCACAGTAGAAATTGCCGGAGCATGACTCAACCATTTTCAACAGCTACAGACCTAATACACCACTTCACACACAGTATAAAATAGGGATGAGCCCAAATTTGAATATGAATATCGGGAAAGCATGGATAATGCAATGGACACAGATATTTTTTATACTAGAATATGCTCGTTATTATCCAGAGGGGGGGGGGGGGGGTGGGGCTTTTTATTGTTATGCATGCAATGTGCTCCACATTCGACCACATCACCCCCATCCTCAGATCACTCCACTGGCTTCCTGTCTCTTGAGTATAAGGAGGTGTAGTCTGATGTCACTTTAGTTTCCCGCACGGTCCACCCGTATAGGGATTCATCGTTGGGAAAATGTATTATCGGCTATTGTAATAATTCTGCCTCATGAACATTGGCAAGCTTTCCATTTTTGCACAAAATTTGTTCCCTTCTATCACTAACATTATTGTTTAAAGGAACACTCCAACATTTTGGGAAATTTGCTTATTCAACATACTGTACCTTTGTCGTCTCTGTGCGTGAATTAGGCATCAGGAACGGCTGCACCGTTAGCTTAGCGTCATTCACTGGAAGTAGGTTACACATTTAGCCTACTTCCCAACAGTCTAACTTCAGTGTAACCTTACGCAGGTGAAGCCTGACACAGAATGACAAACAATACAAACAATACGCTCACAGTGCTTCCCTCAGTTACCTTCGGTGGGCAAGAACCCACCTCCTTGGCCACGCAGCCCTCATGAACACCTCATCCAGCCTCACACAGGTGCCACACATAATTAATTAACTAAACTAAACACAGGTGCTACACATCAATTAATTAACAGGTTTCCTACATACTATATACATTAACCTACCAAACAAACAGATACACAGAGGATGCTGTGAACATGGCTCTGCACTAAATGCTGGAACATCTGGACAACCCATCCCACCCCGGCCACAGCCTCTTCACCCTGCTCCCCTCTGGGAGAAGGCTGAGGATCCCAAAAGCTGTGAAAGCTCGTCACAGACTGAGCTTCTTCCCCTCAGCCGCCAGGCTGATCAATGCCTCAGGTCCCCCCCCCCCCCCCCTCTGCCCCCAAGTGACACTGGCACAATGACACTGACTGCACTGCACTAGTCCGTACTGGAACTCTGCACTCTTCACTTTATATATATATATGTATTTTATTGATTAATCCTCCACTGCACTGTTTCGTTTCTTGTCATGTGTCTGTGTTGGTGTTGTTTACTGTGAAAAAAGAAAAGAAAATGCATGCACTGTATTGCTGCAACAATTACCAATGTGTTTTTACACAAATGGCTCAATAAAGGAATCTGAATCTGAATCTGAATCTGAACCAATCAAACCCACAACAACCCAAAAAAGATATAAATATATGTATGAATGTATGATAATATGTATGTATGAATGCATGTATGATAAGATTAATGAATGTATATGTTTGGTAATGTGTATGAAGGTATTGTTACGAAGGATCAGATTAAACCGAATATATATATTTATTTATGGATATATATTGAATAGTATTTGTATATCGTTTGATATCCCTTGTATATTCCTTGTACATATACACGGAATATCCCTTTAGCCTACTATAGCCCATAATAGTTCATTCTCTTATTGGACAAAAGGACCAGGCGCCAGGGGACCAGCCCCTGACGTCAAGTTCAAAGGTACCGACGAGACATGTCCGTACTAGCCCCGGCTCTGCCCAGGGATACGGCTACCGAAAAGAGAGTGGCACTATTTGTTCACCGTGCATATAAATATGGCGCAAGTAAATGTAGAAGTCCTCTTACCCATTAGTCCTTTACCCTTCTACCCAACTAAGTAACAGAACGTGAAGCCTCACCCACGATACCGCGTGCGGTGAAGTATGGCCTGTTTGGCCTTAGAATAGCATCGAGACCTCGTGCGAATTAATAGCTGAATTGTCAGAGTTTGGCACTGTACTGTCGAGTGCGACGTATTTCTATTCAGTAATAATAGTCTATCGTGTATGGTGCATCGTGCGGTTAGAGTTCTAAAGTGACCAGCACCTCCAACGCTTCCTCGTGTTATCTAGAGTCTTAACCAGGCTGGGCCGACCACATGGCGCCTTCATCCGAGGAGATCTAGACGAGGACCGAGGGACATGTACACTGGATTACCTACCCGACGACTGCTGAGCCCTATGCGGCTGGAATATCAAGTTTCAAGTTTCAAGTTTCTTTAATAGTTGTCATACAGAAGTACAGAATACTTTTGTACAAAATGCTTCTTACTGTTGCGCTCCAGAGACTGTGCATGACAAGATAAGTATGAAATAAAACTCCTAATACTATAAAAATTAACAAAATAAAGCACAGTCTCGTCGGAGCGATCAGAAAGGCAGCCATCAGAGCAGCGCCAGTGTATATATGAATATATTTGCTTTGGTACTGTGATTTGTGGAGCGGATAATCGCCGACGCCTGTGAGTGTTGGATTTACCCCGAGAGGAGTCAAGTTGAGTCGGCGCTCAGAGAGACTGAGGTCGCCTAGCTTCTTCTTCATTGTGGAGCTACAGCCTACAAGAGAACCAAGGTGTATTCATCTGCGGATCAAGAGTCTACTGCACTGTCTTCTGTACTTGAAGTCTCCCTAGATATCGTTGACCAGACGGTCTACTACCGACGGCTCTCCTACCCCCCCTACCGGCCTACAACCGGGAGGACCCCTTCCAGAATATCCTGCTATATCATTAAGAGTACCATAGATCTAATTCCCTAAGAGCCAGGTTGTATACTTGCTTCCTGCGTAACCAGAGATTGGACATTCAGTGTTGATTTGCCTACGAGTACTCATTTGCCTTACAAGTGCATTCAAATCATAAATGTAATAGTAACTATCATATGTACCCTTTGCTATATATTAAATATTTGATTATTACCTTTGTGTGGAACCGATTTCATTGTGGGAAAGTGTTCATCATATTTAGATATCGTGTACTGTATGGCCAGTAGTTAAAGTACATAAAGCGGTAGTGGTTTAATGATACCATACTTATCAATACAGTCAGGGAATTGTACCCCTCAGTTACAATTGGTCCTTCGAGCCGGAGGGTAATTAGTGTAATATTAATATAGTGGTATTAATATTGAAATGGCCTATGATGAACACTCCACAAAACGGTCCTCCTAAAGTAGAACGCCCGCAGCGTAGACGGCAGCCACCTCAGTACTTAGAGGATTACGCCGCCAGTATACTACCTAGCCTTCTACAAACGGTAAACGCGGTAAAAGTAGAAAGTAAAATTATGTCCGACCCTATCAACCAGGATACCCCGACCACAGAGACCCTAGTGGGTTCTAATGTAACTGACCAAGCTCACGGTGGGGACCAGGAGGGAACTGACACAACTTTACCCCCCGCCAAGACCGAAGAAGTAGTCCCCCAAGAGCTCCGGGAGGAAGACAACCCTCCAGAGATGGAACTCTGCACGGAACAAGATGAGGAGAGCGCCGAGGAGATAGAGCTCCAGGACTCCCCGCAGGGAAACGCATCCCCAACGAGTACTGCCAGGAGCGGATCACCTCAACCAGAGTCTTCCCCCAGCGAGGCGGACAGGATGCTGGCACAGGCGTTCCTCGCCAGCCTAGCAGCCTCTACGGAGCGCGATCGACTCCAAGCACAGACGCTTAGCGAGCGCGAACAACTCCAAGCACAGATGCTTAGCGAGCGCGAACATTCTACCATTGAAAGAGAACGCCTCCAAGCGCAGCAACGGAGCGACGCAGAGCGCATACGTCTGGAGATGAGACGCCTTCAGGCGGAAGAGAATATGGCAAGAGACCGGGCCGACACCCAGCGTGCCGCTGCCGGTGCCCAAAGAGAAGCAGATCTCACCAAGCGCGAAGCCGAGTGTGACAGACTCCAAGCGCAGCTAATGGAGCAGCTGATCACCAGGGCAACACCCCCTCCCTCCACAAGGGGTTCCAGGGCCTCGTCAAGACACGGGTCAAGGGCACCCTCCCCTAACCGATTAAGCGACCCTGAGCCCGACCACCAGAGAGAGTCTATACCCCCCTCCGAACTCCTTCCCCGACTGGTCCCAGTGAGACCCAGCTACAAGGAAGGAACGGCGTACACCGCGGAGAGGCTAAATAGACGACTACAGGATCTAGATGACCTGGCAGAGGAAGAAGAGGGAGACCAGGAGAGTCAAGCCCGACAGCAGCACCAGGAGGTCCAGTACAGCCCAGGCTATACCCCCGCGGCTCTGCGCTACAGACCCCCGACTCTATTCACGGGTGAGCATGACGCACGACCAGTCCCGAGGAATAGTACCGGTACCAGCCCACCGAGAGGCGTAAGAGGAGACTCGCCCAGGAGGCCTCTCTTCCAACGCTCACCGATGTGCCAGCCATCCACGGCGTCATACATTGGCACACCGACGTTTCCAGACTTCACCCATGAGAACCGAGCACAGTACACGGAGCTACGGATGTGCTTAGAGACAATGATGGTGGATGTAGCTGATGAACGCCACAAGTATGCTATCCTATTGAAGCACCTGAAAGTGCCCAGAGCGCACAACATAGCGCTGGCCTATGCCACCTCTACTACCCCATACACAGCGGCTCTAGCAGCACTAGACCAAAGATATGGACGAATATGGGATTACGTAATACAAGAGATAAGGCATATTGACCGCCTACCCCCAGCAACAGACAATCGCTCACTAGACGACCTGTCCATCAAAGTACAATCCCTGGTAGGGATGCTGGGGGCGCAACGAGAAAAGGGTATGCACGAACTATACGCAAACTCGAACGTCGAGAGGATTTTAGAGAAGCTGCCGCCCGCCCGACAGGAGCGCTTCAGGCGGCAAAGAGACCACCGTGATCCTAACGGTCCCGAGCCATCCCTCCTAGACCTAGCCGACTTCCTGGCGAGAGAAGTCAGCAGCCTACGGTTGGATACGTTCGTGCGGAGCACACCAAGCTCCAGAGAGGGACCTAGGAGAGCAAACGATGGCCGAAGATCGGTGACTGTCATGCACCAATCAGAATCAGTACCGAGCAGCAAGAACCACAGTACCCCCTCGATGAAAGAGAAGTGGAAGATGGTGTGCCCGTACTGCGAAAAGGAACACTGGTTGTCACAATGTGACCTGTTCAAGAAGATGACCGCTGAAGAAGTGAGTCAATGGATAAAGTCCAACAGGCGCTGTTACCGATGTGCGCGCAGTCACATGGCAGCCGAGTGCCGCCTCAAGAAGAGGTGTAGTCGGTGTGACGGAGCCCACCTAGATGTCCTACACGACAGTAACAGAAGAAAGCCTGCACCATCCAGCAGCACAAAGGCAAGTGTTATGTACATTGACCCCGCTAGCAGCAGCGGCGCGCCCAGGTGCTCTTAAAGGTGGTCCGCGTAACACTGAGTTACCAAGATAAGGTCATGGACACTTACGCCGTCCTTGATGACGGGTCAGAGAAGACCCTTCTCCTCGCGTCCGCTGCGGCCCAGCTGGGGCTGCGGGGGAGCGAGAACCAGATGACGATTCGGACAATAAGAAGAGATCTAAAGACGATAAAGGGCGAGAATGTCTCCTTCACTATCGCAGCAAGCGGGCAGCCAGAGAGACGGTATAGGATTACTAATGCTTTCACCAGCCAAGAAATAGGACTATCGCAGTACACCTACCCCATCGCCAAGCTGATGGATAAATATGTGCACCTGCGTCAACTACCTATCCCGCTCATAGACGGAGCCACCCCGACCCTGCTGATAGGCTCCGACCATGCAGACCTCATAGTCCCGATAGACCGGGTCCATACAGGACCCAGAGGTTGTCCTGCAGCAGTCGAGACCCGCCTAGGATGGACATTACAAGGCCCCCTCGCCAAGTCTCTTAACCGAACAGCAGCCACTAGCTGCCTCCACTCCAGAGTGACAGAAGAAGACACCACTCTCCTGCAGCATGTCGAGAGGCTATGGACACTCGAGACAATGCCCTTTAAGAACGAAAAGAAAGACATTCGTTCTAAGGAAGATATTTACGCTATAGCCCTCCTCGAGCAAGGGACAAAGAGAGTCACAGTCAACGGAGTGATGAGATACGCAACTCCACTCCTGAGGCGAGAGGGAATGCCCACCTTTCACGCCACAAAAGAGGCGACGGAGCGGTATCTATTGAACACAGAGCGGCGCCTAGCCAAAGACCCCGCTCAAGAGACTGTGTACCGCGCTGAGATTAACAAGCGAATCACAGCGGGACACATAAAGAAAATTGACTGGCGACGTCGTGCGCTGCTCCGCGCCTCCCTGATCAAAGACGGCTTTGATCTCCGGCAGCGGGCCAGCAGCGACCCCCCAGCATTGCGCAGCCTCTCCCCAGAGGAGAAGCCCCTGCTGCGGTTCCTATGGAGAGAGAGGATCGGAGATGAGCACCCAGCCATCTATCAATGGGAAGTCCTCCCTTTCGGAACCACATGCAGCCCATGCTGTGCTACGTTTGCACTACAAAAACACGTCGCAGAGGACCCAGCAGCAGATGAAGAGGCCCGACAAAGTGTGACAAATAGTTTCTACGTGGACAACTGTTTACAAAGCGTCTCGACGCCAGAAGAAGCCGAGGCTCTTCTACTCAAGCTCCGCGCCTCCCTGATCAAAGGCGGCTTTGATCTCAGGCAGTGGGCCAGCAGCGACCCGCAAGTACTGCGCAGCCTCTCCCCCGAGGACAAGGCAGCGAGCAGCGACACCTGGATGGCGACCATCCCAGGAGAAGCCCAAGAAATGACACTAGGACTAGTCTGGCGCTTCAAAACAGACTCGCTCCATTATAGACACAAACCCCTGACCAAGGAGCAGGGAAGGTCGACGGCAATACCGACCACCAGACGGAGTGTATACAGAACACTCGCCAGACAATATGACCCGTTGGGATGTATTCTACCTTACACCACCAGGGCAAAGATGATTGTAAGAGCGCTATGGGACAAGGACCAGGGCTGGGACGATCCCATACCCGAACACCTTGCATCCACATGGAGAGAGTGGGAGGCGGAACTCCGCTCACTCCCAGGTGTTAATATACGCCGCAGCTACTTCCCACCCACAGTGAGGCCAGAGACATGCAAGATGGACCTGCACGTATTCAGCGACGCCTCCGAAGTAGCCTACGGTTCGGTGGCCTATTTGCGTGCCCGAGAGGAGGGAGGAGAAATACATACTGCTTTCATCCTGGCTCGCTCAAGAATAGCCCCACGAAAGCAACAATCTATCCCGCGTCTAGAGCTCTGCGCAGCCCTAGCAGGAGCGCAGCTCGCCACGTTAATCCAACGTGAACTCACCATCCCGGTGCAAAGAACAATCTTGTGGTCAGACTCCACGACAGTACTCACATGGATCCGGTCTGATTCGTGCAGATACAAGGTCTTCGTGGGAGTCAGAGTCACCGAGATTCAAGAGTTAACAGAAGTAGCGAGCTGGAGGTATGTGGACACCAAACACAACCCAGCTGACGTCATCACCCGGGGAATGTCCCTGGATGACCTCACCCGTCACAACCTCTACAGTGACGGACCAGAGTTTCTCAAGCTCCCCGAAGAAGAGTGGCCTACACCCACCCCACGGGAGGCGAGTAAAGAGGAGGCCGAAAACAAGAAACCTATGTTCTGTGGATTGAACACACTCGTCTCCACAGACCCCGACATAGACGATTGCCTCACCCTACAGAGTGAGCAGCTAAAGACATTTCTGTGGCACCACCCAGAGGTTCAGTCCACAACTGACATTTCAGCAGCTGACTACGAAGAAGCAGAACTTCTTCTACTACAACGAGCCCAGAGAGACTCGTTCCCCGATGAGCTAGCCTGTCTACAGGGAGCAAAGCCCGTCCCATCAGACAGCAGACTGCTCCACCTAGCCCCCGAGAGCGACGCCCATAATCTCATCAGAGTGGGTGGTCGTCTGCGGAGAGCCCCAGACTTACCGGATGACGTCAAGTACCTGATAGTCTTGAACAGCCGACACAAGGTCACAGAGCTGATCATAAAGAAATACGACGAGGATGTGCACCACGCAGGGGCAGAGAGAGTCTTCGCGGAGATCAGACGTCGTTATTGGATAATGCAAGGGAGAGAAGCAGTGCGGCGCTTCCAGCGAACCTGTCTAGACTGTCGTAAGTGGCGAGCCCAGCCCAGTATACCCCGGATGGCTGACCTACCTCCCTGTCGCCTCCGACTCGGCGACAAGCCTTTTCACTCCACCGGTATGGACTGTTTCGGCCCGCTGTATATAAAGAAAGGAAGAGGAACCGAGAAGCGGTGGGGTATTGTATTCAAATGCATGACCACCAGAGCGATACATATCGAACTCCTTCCAACCATGAGCACAGACTCATTCCTTATGGCCTTCCGAAGATTCACATCACGGAAAGGAAAACCGTCTACATTATTGTCTGATCACGGGACAAACTTCAAAGGCGGAGAAAGAGAGCTGAGAGAGAGCTTCCAAGCTATGGGCCCAGAACTTAAGACCCACCTCGCTCCATCCCAGATTGACTTCCAGTTTAATCCCCCGAACGCACCTCACTTCGGTGGAACTTGGGAACGAGAAGTACGTTCTATAAAGACAGCCCTGTACGCCGTGCTTGGGGCCCAGACCGTGGCGGAAGAAGTCTTAATGACAGTCCTCACGGAGATCGAGGGAGTATTGAACTCAAAGCCCCTCGGTTACATCTCAAGTGATGTAGCAGATGTCGACCCAGTCACCCCCAACACACTCTTGATTGGGCGGCTGGACCCTGCGCTACCCCAGACAATGTACAGGCCTGAAGAAGCAAACGGCCGAAGAATGTGGAGGTACAGTCAAGTACTGGCTGACAAGTTTTGGAACAGCTTCCTACTCCACTACCTACCGTCTCTACAGACCCGCCAGAAGTGGGTGAAAGAGAGAGACAATTTGACAGAAGGAACAGTCGTCATGATTATCGACCAGTCACTACCCCGAGCTATGTGGCCGGCTGGCCGCGTAAGCAAAGTGATCACCGGTGCCGATGGAAAGGTCCGAGCAGCTGAAGTGCTCGTCCAAGGACGGACCTACACCTGACCCGTGGCGAGGCTAATAGAACTGCCAAGGCTCCCTGATACTATCGATGACGACCATGACCCCATGACTTTGTGAACTGACTGACCCTCACAGCGGACATTGAGTAGTGGACAGTGCGGTTAATCTGTCTCTGCTTAGCTAATTAGGTGGGACTAATTAGGGGGCGGCTGTTACGAAGGATCAGATTAAACCGAATATATATATTTATTTATGGATATATATTGAATAGTATTTGTATATCGTTTGATATCCCTTGTATATTCCTTGTACATATACACGGAATATCCCTTTAGCCTACTATAGCCCATAATAGTTCATTCTCTTATTGGACAAAAGGACCAGGCGCCAGGGGACCAGCCCCTGACGTCAAGTTCAAAGGTACCGACGAGACATGTCCGTACTAGCCCAGGCTCTGCCCAGGGATACGGCTACCGAAAAGAGAGTGGCACTATTTGTTCACCGTGCATATAAATATGGCGCAAGTAAATGTAGAAGTCCTCTTACCCATTAGTCCTTTACCCTTCTACCCAACTAAGTAACAGAACGTGAAGCCTCACCCACGATACCGCGTGCGGTGAAGTATGGCCTGTTTGGCCTTAGAATAGCATCGAGACCTCGTGCGAATTAATAGCTGAATTGTCAGAGTTTGGCACTGTACTGTCGAGTGCGACGTATTTCTATTCAGTAATAATAGTCTATCGTGTATGGTGCATCGAGCGGTTAGAGTTCTAAAGTGACCAGCACCTCCAACGCTTCCTCGTGTTATCTAGAGTCTTAACCAGGCTGGGCCGACCACATGGCGCCTTCATCCGAGGAGATCTAGACGAGGACCGAGGGACATGTACACTGGATTACCTACCCGACGACTGCTGAGCCCTATGCGGCTGGAATATATTTGCTTTGGTACTGTGATTTGTGGAGCGGATAATCGCCGACGCCTGTGAGTGTTGGATTTACCCCGAGAGGAGTCAAGTTGAGTCGGCGCTCAGAGAGACTGAGGTCGCCTAGCTTCTTCTTCATTGTGGAGCTACAGCCTACAAGAGAACCAAGGTGTATTCATCTGCGGATCAAGAGTCTACTGCACTGTCTTCTGTACTTGAAGTCTCCCTAGATATCGTTGACCAGACGGTCTACTACCGACGGCTCTCCTACCCCCCCTACCGGCCTACAACCGGGAGGACCCCTTCCAGAATATCCTGCTATATCATTAAGAGTACCATAGATCTAATTCCCTAAGAGCCAGGTTGTATACTTGCTTCCTGCGTAACCAGAGATTGGACATTCAGTGTTGATTTGCCTACGAGTACTCATTTGCCTTACAAGTGCATTCAAATCATAAATGTAATAGTAACTATCATATGTACCCTTTGCTATATATTAAATATTTGATTATTACCTTTGTGTGGAACCGATTTCATTGTGGGAAAGTGTTCATCATATTTAGATATCGTGTACTGTATGGCCAGTAGTTAAAGTACATAAAGCGGTAGTGGTTTAATGATACCATACTTATCAATACAGTCAGGGAATTGTACCCCTCAGTTACAGGTATGTTTGATAATATGAATGAATGAATGTATGCATGTATGATAATATGTAATAATAATATGATATGAATGATAGGGGGGGGGGTTGCAGTTCTTAGTACAATCCGAAGGGAAATGATGAATGTTTGGTGTGTGTGCATGTTTAAGTAAAGTTTTTTTATTTGTGTGGGGTATGTGTGTGTGTGTGCATGTGCGTGTGTGTGTATGCACGCTGCTCGGAGTCCGTGACGGAGCCACTCCGTCACACAAATAAGAACATTTTATAAAAAAATTATTCCCTCATAGATATAAATAAAGGGATGAGGGAAATAAGGATGAGGGAAATAAGGGATGAGGGAAAGAAAACTTCATACTGAAGTTGATCAGGCGGAAATCTGCGGATCTGATCTAGGCAAAACCATTGCCGTAATGTAGCTTTCACCATGTTGCAACATGTCATTCTGTCAGTAAACTTTCCTTTTGAGGTGATGAAATCACTGCACCCAGGCAGCAGTGGTTCGGCAAAAAATAATCCGAGTATATATCCGCTTAGATAGCGAAAATGAGGGCGGTCAGGTGGCGTAGCGGATATTGCGCTCGTCACCAATGCAAGAGGCTGCGGTCTCGACTCCCGGAGTCAGCATTGCCTTGGATTGGGCTGATTGCTATACTAACTTGTTTGGCTGGGTTAGGGGGAGGGAAGCCGTGGGTGGGAAACTGGCGTTGTGGACAGCGACGCCTACAGGTCAGGTCTGGGCGCTTGCTCAGCGGAGGCAGGACTTGAGGAAGGCAGCATGACCTCCCACGCGTTACACTTCACCAATGAGAGCCCTCGCTGCCAGGTGAGAAGAGAGCCACTGGCTGTCGCCGCACGTGTCGGAGGAAGCGTGCGGATACTTCAGGGTTCCCTTGTACCGACCAGTAGGAGAACATGCGCACAACAACCAGGTAGGGGAGGGGGGGGAATTGGCACAACGACTAAATTGGGACGGGGAGAAAACAGAGAAAAATCGGCTGTTCCCTAAGCCTAATGCATGCACAGAGAAGAAAAGGGTATGTATCTGCTTGTCTAACTCCAGGGTAGATGGCAAATAAGCTAATTTCCCAAAAAGTTGGCGTGTTCCTTTAATCAAGTACTCTGTTGTCCGCCTCCGTGAATAACATCTGGTCAAATTATTCCACCACACTGACAAACTGAAGTATAGTTGTGTCAGTAACATTAAGATCTTGCATTCTTATTGAGGGCCTACGAGGTCCATTATGCAGTCATCGTCCACCACCACCAGGCTGTTGCTCTCTCATGCAGTTAATGAGAGGGGAGATACAGAGAACAGTAGCCTCTCGCACTGAATGCAAAGAGCACAGACCTCCGCTGTAATGCATGGAGTATGATCTTTAATTTAAATGGAACCGAAATTGAAAGAGTATATGAAACAAAATTCTTAGGTGTGATTATAGATCACAAACTCTGTTGGAAGCCACATACAGTAAACAATATATCAAAGGTAAATTAGCCAAATCTGTTGTCATTCTGTACAAAACAAGGGAGCTGTTAAACCAGAAATGTTTGCATATATTGTATTTTTCACTTGTTGTGCCATACATGTCATATTGTGTTGAGGTCTGGGGGAATTGTAACTGAGGGGTACAATTCCCTGACTGTATTGATAAGTATGGTATCATTAAACCACTACCGCTTTATGTACTTTAATTACTGGCCATACAGTACACGATATATGAATATGATGAACACTTCCCACAATGAAATCGGTTCCAGTCAAAGGTATAATCAAGTATTTAATGGAGCAAAAGGTACATAGGATACTTTACATTATTCTTTGAATGCACTTGTAAGGCAAAGGAATATGCGTAGGCAAATCAATAATGAATGTCCATTCTCTGGTTACGCAGGAGGTAATTATACAACCTGAATCTTAGGGAATTATATCTATGGTACACTAGTAATATAGCGGGAGATACTGGAAGGGGTTCCCCCTGGTTGTAAGCCAGCAGGGGTAGAAGATCTGTCGGTAGTAGGACGTCTGGTCAACGATGACTAGGGAGACTTCAGGTACAGAAGCCGGTGCAGTAGCCTCTTGATCCACAGACGAATACAGCTTGGTTCTCTTGTAGACTGTAGCTCCACAGTGAAGAAAGCTAGTCGGCCTCAGTCTCTCTGGGGCGCCGACTCGACTTGACTCCTCGCGGGGTAAATCCAACACGTGCAGGCGTCGGCGATTATCCGCTCCATAAATCACAGGACCAAAGCAAATATATTCCAGCCGCAAAGGGCTATGTAGTCGTCGGGTAGATTAATCCAGTGTACATGTCCATACGGTTCTCGTCTAGGTCTCCTCGGGTGAAAGCGCCATGCGGTCGGCCCAGCCTGGATAAGAACTCTAGCTAATACGAGGAAGCGTTGGAGATGCTGGTCACGGTAGAACTTTAACCGCACGATACACTATACACAAATAGACTATTAATGACTTAATAGAAATATGTCGCACTCGACGGTATAGCGCCAAACTCTGACAATTCAGTTATTAATTCGCACGCGGTCTCAATGCTCTATTCTGAGGCCAAACAGGCCATACTTCACCGCACGTTGTATCGTGGGTGAGGCTTCAACTTATCGGTAACATACTAAGGACGAAGGGTAAGGAGGTAAGGGGCTTCTATATTCACCTGCGCCGTATTTATACGCACGGTGAACAAACTAGTTCCAATCTCATTTCTGTCGCGTATCCCTGGGCAAGGCCGGGCATGTCCAGACATATCTTGACGGTGACTTTGAACCTGGCTCCGGAGGCCGGTCCCTGGCGCCGGTGGACCGCTGTCCAATAGGAGAATGAACTATTATGGTCTGGGCTAAAGGGATATTCCGTGTATATGTACAAGGAATATACAGGGGATATCAAACGATATACAAATACTATGCAATATATATCAATAAATAAATATATATATTCGGTTTAATCTGATCCTTTGTAACAGCCGCCCCCTAATTAGTCCCACCTAATTAGCTAAGCAGAGACAGATTAACCGCACTGTCGACTACTCAATGTCTGTTGTGAGGGGTCGGTCAGTTCACAAAGTCATGGGGTCATGGTCGTCATCGATGGTATCGGGGAGCCTTGGCAGTTCTATTAGCCTCGCCACGGGTCGGGTGTAGGTCCGCCCTTGGACGAGCACTTCGGCTGCACGGACCTTTCCGTCGGCACCGGTGATCACTTTGCTTACGCGGCCGGCCGGCCACATAGCTCGGGGTAGTGACTGGTCGATAATCATGACGACTGTTCCTTCTGTCAAATTGTCTCTCTCTTTCACCCATTTCTGGCGGGTCTGTAGAGACGGTAGGTAGTGGAGTAGGAAGCTGTTCCAAAACTTGTCAGCCAATACTTGACTGTACCTCCACATTCTTCGGCCGTTCGCTTCTTCAGGCCTGTACATTGTCTGTGGTAGCGCGGGGTCCAGCCGCCCCATCAAGAGTGTGTTGGGGGTGACTGGGTCGACATCTGCTACATCACTTGAGACGTAACCGAGGGGCTTTGAGTTCAATACTCCCTCGATCTCCGTGAGGACTGTCATTAGGACTTCTTCCGCCACGGTCTGGGCCCCAAGCACGGCGTACAGGGCTGTCTTTATTGAACGTACTTCTCGTTCCCAAGTTCCACCGAAGTGAGGTGCGTTCGGGGGATTAAACTGGAAGTCAATCTGGTATGGAGCGAGGTGGGTCTTAAGTTCTGGGCCCATAGCTTGGAAGCTCTCTCTCAGCTCTCTTTCTCCGCCTTTGAAGTTTGTCCCGTGATCAGACAACAATATAGACGGTTTACCTTTCCGCGATGTGAATCTTCGGAAGGCCATAAGGAATGAGTCTGTGCTCATGGTTGGAAGGAGTTCTATATGCATCGCTCGGGTGGTCATGCATTTGAATACAATACCCCACCGCTTCTCGGTGCCTCTTCCTTTCTTTATATACAGCGGGCCGAAACAGTCCATACCGGTGGAGTGAAAAGGCTTGTCGCCGAGTCGGAGGCGACAGGGAGGTAGGTCAGCCATCCGGGGTATACTGGGCTGCGCTCGCCACTTACGACAGTCTAGACAGGTTCGCTGGAAGCGCCGCACTGCTTCTCTCCCTTGCAGTATCCAATAACGACGTCTGATCTCCGCGAAGACTCTCTCTGCCCCGGCGTGATGCACATCCTCGTCGTATTTCTTTATGATCAGCTCTGTGACCTTGTGTCGGCTGTTTAAGACTATCGGGTACTTGACGTCATCCGGTAAGTCTGGAGCTCTCCGCAGACGACCACCCACTCTGATGAGACCATGGGCGTCGCTCTCGGGGGCTAGGTGGAGCAGTCTGCTGTCTGATGGGACTGGCTTTGCTCCCTGTAGACAGTCTAGCTCATCGGGGAACGAGTCTCTCTGGGCTCGTTGTAGTAGAAGAAGTTCTGCTTCTTCGTAGTCAGCTGCAGTAATGTCAGTAGTGAGCTGAACCTCTGGGTGGTGCCACAGGAATGTCTTTAGCTGCGCACTCTCTAGGGTGAGGCAATCGTCTATGTCGGGGTCTGTGGAGACGAGTGTGTTCAATCCACAGAACATAGATTTCTTGTTTTCTGCCTCCTCTTTACTCGCTTCCCGTGGGGTGGGTGTAGGCCACTCTTCTTCCGGGAGCTTGAGGAACTCTGGCCCGTCACTGTATAGGTTGTGATGGGTGAGGTCATCCAGGGACATTCCCCGGGTGATGACGTCAGCTGGGTTGTGTTTTGTGTCCACATACCTCCAGCTTGCTACTTCTGTTAAATCTTGAATCTCTGTGACTCTGACTCCCACGAAGACCTTGTATCTGCACGAATCAGACCGGATCCATGTGAGTACTGTCGTGGAGTCTGACCACAAGATTGTTCTTTGCACCGGAATGGTGAGTTCACGTTGGATTAACGTGGCGAGTTGCGCTCCTGCTAGGGCTGCGCAGAGCTCTAGATGCGGGATAGATTGTTGCTTTCGTGGGGCTATTCTTGAGCGAGCCAGGATGAAGGCAGTATGTATTTCTCCTCCCTCCTCTCGGGCACGCAAGTAGGCCACCGAACCGTAGGCTACTTCGGAGGCGTCGCTGAAGACGTGCAGGTCCATCTGGCACGTCTCCGGCCTCACTGTGGGTGGGAAGTAGCTGCGGCGTATGTTAACACCTGGGAGTGAGCTGAGTTCCGTCTCCCACTCTCTCCATGTGGATGCAAGGTGTTCGGGTATGGGGTCGTCCCAGCCCTGGTCCTTGTCCCATAACGCTCTTACAATCATTTTTGCCCTGGTGGTGTAAGGTAGAATACATCCCAACGGGTCATATTGTCTGGCGAGTGTTCTGTATACACTCCGTCTGGTGGTCGGTAGTGCAGTCGACCTTCCCTGCTCCTTGGTCAGGGGTGTGTGTTTATAATGGAGCGAGTCTGTTTTGAAGCGCCAGACTAGTCCTAATGTCATTTCTTGGGCTTCTCCTGGGATGGTCGCCATCCAGGTCTCGCTGCTTGCTGCCTTGTCCTCGGGGGAGAGGCTGCGCAATACTTGCGGGTCGCTGCTGGCCCACTGCCTGAGATCAAAGCCGCCTTTGATCAGGGAGGCGCGGAGCTTGAGTAGAAGGGCCTCGGCTTCTTCTGGCGTCGAGACGCTTTGCAGACAGTTGTCCACGTAGAAACTATTTTCTACACTTTTTCGGACCTCTTCATCAGCTGCTGGGTCCTCTGCGACGTGTTTTTGCAGTGCAAACGTAGCACAGCATGGGCTGCATGTGGTTCCGAAAGGGAGGACTTCCCATTGATAGATGGCTGGTTGCTCATCCCCGATCCTCTCTCTCCATAGGAACCGCAGCAGGGGCTTGTCCTCCTCCACTAGTCTCACCTGCAGGAACATCCCTTTGATGTCGCCGCTGATGGCCACCTTGTCCTGGCGGAAACTTAGTAACACGCCCAGTAGGGAGGGGCCGAGTGTTGGGCCGGGCAAGAGCTCTTTATTCAGATTTTGTGATCCGATCTGGTAGCTGCAGTTGAACACAATACGATCCTTGCCGTTGTGGTGGACTTTGTGGTGCGGCACGTACCATGATTCGGTCGTCTGATCGGCCTCTTTAATGTCAATTTTCTTTATGTGTCCCGCTGTGATTAGCTTGTTAATCTCAGCGCGGTACACAGTCTCTTGAGCGGGGTCTCTGGCTAGGCGCCGCTCTGTGTTCAATAGATACCGCTCCGTCGCTTCTTTTGGGGCGTGGAAGGTGGGCATACCCTCTCGCCTCAGGAGTGGAGTTGCGTATCTCATCACTCCGTTGACTTTGACTCTCTTTGTCCCCTGCTCGAGGAGTGCTATAGCGTAAATGTCTTCCTTGGAACGAATGTCTTTCTTTTCGTTCTTAAAGGGCATTGTCTCTAGTGTCCATAGCCTCTCGACGTGCTGTAGGAGGGTGGTGTCCTCTTCTGTCACTCTGGAGTGGAGGCAGCTAGTGGCTGCTGTTCGGTTAAGAGACTTAGCGAGGGGGCCTTGTAATGTCCATCCTAGGCGGGTCTCGACTGCTGCAGGACAGCCTCTGGGCCCTGTGTGGACCCGGTCTATCGGGACTATGAGGTCTGCATGGTCGGAGCCTATCAGCAGGGTCGGGGTGGCACCGTCTATGAGCGGGATAGGTAGTTGACGCAGGTGCACATATTTATCCATCAGCTTGGCGATGGGGTAGGTGTACTGCGACAGGCCTATTTCTTGGCTGGTGAAAGCATTAGTAATCCTATACCGTCTCTCTGGCTGCCCGCTTGCTGCGATAGTGAAGGAGACATTCTCGCCCTTTATCGTCTTTAGATCTCTTCTTATTGTCCGAATCGTCATCTGGTTTTCGCTCCCCCGCAGCCCCAGCTGGGCCGCAGCGGACGTGAGGAGAAGGGTCTTCTCTGACCCGTTGTCAAGGACGGCGTAAGTGTCCATGACCTTGTCTTGGTAACTCAGTGTTACGCGGACCACCTTTAAGAGCACTCGGGCGCCCCCGCTGCTGGCGGGGTCAATGTACATAACACTTGCCTTTGTGCTGCTTGAGGGTGCAGGCTTTCTTCTGTTACTGTCGTGTAGGACATCTAGGTGGGCTCCGTCACACCGGCTACACCTCTTCTTTAAGCGGCAGTCGGCTGCCATGTGACTGCGCGCACATCGGTAACAGCGTCGGTTGGACTTTATCCATTGACTAACCTCGTCGGCGGTCATCTTCTTGAACGTGTCACATTGTGACAACCAGTGTTCCTTTTCGCAGTACGGGCACACCATCTTCCACTTCTCTTTCATCGAGGGGGTACTGTGGTTCTTGCTGCTCGGTACTGATTCTGATTGGTGCATGACGGTCACCAATCTTCGGCCATCGTTTGCTCTCCTAGGTCCCTCTCTGGAGCTTGGGGTGCTCCGCATGAACGTATCCAACCGTAGGCTGTTGACTTCTCTCGCCAGGAAGTCGGCTAGGTCTAGGAGGGATGGCTCGGGACCGTTAGGATCCCGGTGGTCTCTTTGCCGCCTGAAGCGATCTTGTCGGGCGGGCGGAAGCTTCTCTAAAATCCTCTCGACATTAGAGTTTGCGTACAGTTCGTGCATACCCTTTTCTCTTTGCGCCCCCAGCATCCCTACCAGGGATTGTACCTTGATAGACAGGTCATCTAGTGAGCGATTGTCTGTGGCTGGGGGTAGGCGGTCGATATGCCTTATCTCTTGTATTACGTAATCCCATATGCGTCCATATCTTTGGTCGAGTGCTGCTAGAGCCGCTGTGTATGGGGTAGTAGAGGTGGCATAGGCCAGCGCTATATTGTGCGCTCGGGGCACCTTGAGGTGCTTCAGTAGGATAGCATACTTGTACGGTTCGTCAGTTACATCGGACATCATTGTCTCTAAGCACATTCGTAGCTCGGTGTACTGTGCTCTGTTCTCGTGGGTGAAGTCCGGAAACGTCGGTGTGCCAATGTATGATGCCATGGATGGCTGGCACATCGGTGAGCGTTGGAAGAGAGGCCTCCTAGGCGAGTCTCCTCTTACGCCTCTTGGTGGCGTAAGAGGTGGCTGCTGGGTACCATGGCCCGCGTATCCAGGTGCTATTCCTCGGGGCTGGTCGTGCGTCAAGCTCACCCGTGAATTGAGTCGGGGGTCTGTAGCGCAGAGCCGCGGGGGTAGAGCCTGGGCTGTACTGGACCTCCTGGTCCTGTGGAGTTCTGTGCTGCTGTTGGGCTTGACTCTCCTCCTCTCCCTTTTCTTCTTGCTCTGGCAGGTCCTCTAGATCCTGTAGTCGTCTATTTAGCCTCTCCGCGGTGTAGACCGTTTCTTCCTTGTAGCTGGTCCTCGCGTGGACCGGTCGGGGAAGGAGTTCGGAGGGGGGTATAGGCTCTCTCTGGTGGTCGGGCTCAGGGTCGCTTGATCGGGTAGGGGAGGGTGCCCTTGACCCGTGTCTTGACGAGGCCCTGGAACCCCGTGCGGAGGGAGGGGGTGTCGCCCTGGCGATCAGCTGCTCCATTATCTGCGCTTGTAATCGGTCGCGCTCGGCTTCGCGCTTGGTGAGAGCGATGTCGCGCTCTGCTTCTCTTTGGGCACCGGCAGCGACGCGCTGGGCTTCGGCGGCGGCGCGCTCTGCTTCTCTTTGGGCACCGGCAGCGGCGCGCTGGGCTTCGGCGGCGGCGCGCTCTGCTTCGCCGGCGGCGCGCTCTGCTTCGGCCCGGTCTCTTACCATATTCTCTTCCGTCTGAAGGCGTCTAATCTCTAGACGTATACGATCTTCATCGCTCCGTTGCTGCGCTTGAAGGCGTTCTCTTTCCATGGAAGAATGTTCGCGCTCGCTAAGCATCTGTGCTTGGAGTCGATCGCGCTCTGTAGAGGCTGCTAGGCTGGCGAGGAATGCCTGTGCCAGCATCTTGTCCGCCCCGCTGGGGGAAGACGCTGGTTGAGGTGATCCGCTCCTGGCAGTACTCGTTGGAGATCTGTTCTCCTGTGGCGAGTCCTGGAGATCCATCTCCGGGGTCTCTTCTTCTTGTAGCGGGTAGAGTTCCATCCCTGGAGAGCTGTCTTTATCCTGGAGCTCTCCGGGGACTACTTCTTCGGTCTTGGCGGGGGGTAAAGTCGTGTCAGGTCCCTCCTGGTCCCTACCGTGAGCTTGGTCAGTTACATTAGAACCCACTAGGGCCTCTATTGGCGGGGTAACCTGGGCGATAGGGTCGGACATAATTTTACTATCTACTTTTTCCGCGTTTACCGTCTGTAGAAGGCTAGGTAGTATACTGGCAACGTAATCCTCTAAGTACTGAGGTGTCTGCCGTCTACGCTGCGGGCGATCTACTTTAGGAGAACCGTTTTGTGGAGTGTTCATCATAGGCCATGTCAATATTAATACCACTATATTAATATTACACTAGTTACCCTCCGGCTCGAAGGACCAATTGTAACTGAGGGGTACAATTCCCTGACTGTATTGATAAGTATGGTATCATTAAACCACTACCGCTTTATGTACTTTAATTACTGGCCATACAGTACACGATATATGAATATGATGAACACTTCCCACAATGAAATCGGTTCCAGTCAAAGGTATAATCAAGTATTTAATGGAGCAAAAGGTACATAGGATACTTTACATTATTCTTTGAATGCACTTGTAAGGCAAAGGAATATGCGTAGGCAAATCAATAATGAATGTCCATTCTCTGGTTACGCAGGAGGTAATTATACAACCTGAATCTTAGGGAATTATATCTATGGTACACTAGTAATATAGCGGGAGATACTGGAAGGGGTTCCCCCTGGTTGTAAGCCAGCAGGGGTAGAAGATCTGTCGGTAGTAGGACGTCTGGTCAACGATGACTAGGGAGACTTCAGGTACAGAAGCCGGTGCAGTAGCCTCTTGATCCACAGACGAATACAGCTTGGTTCTCTTGTAGACTGTAGCTCCACAGTGAAGAAAGCTAGTCGGCCTCAGTCTCTCTGGGGCGCCGACTCGACTTGACTCCTCGCGGGGTAAATCCAACACGTGCAGGCGTCGGCGATTATCCGCTCCATAAATCACAGGACCAAAGCAAATATATTCCAGCCGCAAAGGGCTATGTAGTCGTCGGGTAGATTAATCCAGTGTACATGTCCATACGGTTCTCGTCTAGGTCTCCTCGGGTGAAAGCGCCATGCGGTCGGCCCAGCCTGGATAAGAACTCTAGCTAATACGAGGAAGCGTTGGAGATGCTGGTCACGGTAGAACTTTAACCGCACGATACACTATACACAAATAGACTATTAATGACTTAATAGAAATATGTCGCACTCGACGGTATAGCGCCAAACTCTGACAATTCAGTTATTAATTCGCACGCGGTCTCAATGCTCTATTCTGAGGCCAAACAGGCCATACTTCACCGCACGTTGTATCGTGGGTGAGGCTTCAACTTATCGGTAACATACTAAGGACGAAGGGTAAGGAGGTAAGGGGCTTCTATATTCACCTGCGCCGTATTTATACGCACGGTGAACAAACTAGTTCCAATCTCATTTCTGTCGCGTATCCCTGGGCAAGGCCGGGCATGTCCAGACATATCTTGACGGTGACTTTGAACCTGGCTCCGGAGGCCGGTCCCTGGCGCCGGTGGACCGCTGTCCAATAGGAGAATGAACTATTATGGTCTGGGCTAAAGGGATATTCCGTGTATATGTACAAGGAATATACAGGGGATATCAAACGATATACAAATACTATGCAATATATATCAATAAATAAATATATATATTCGGTTTAATCTGATCCTTTGTAACAGGAATGTTTATAAAACAAATATAGATCCTATTATTAAACTACAGAAAAGTGTCAGGAATGGAGGTAGGTGAATTCCAATGGGTGAAGGCAATCACAGAGACGGAGAGTGTTTACTCTTGAACAGGTTCGACTTTAATAGTAAGAACACAGAGTAAATTCTAAGAGAGACAAGTGCTAAATAGCACAGGCAGGAATAAGATAAATAGGAGCTTATTGGAGGTCCAGAGTTGAACCGTCCGCGTTATCCCCGAACGCAATTAGTGAAGACCTGACAATGAACAAGCCGAAGACAGGTAGGTTACATAGACACCAAATACCAACATTCCACACACACCCCCGTGACAGCCAATCAGGAACCACCCCTAAGTGACAGCACTAATTGACAGGGAAAGGACAGGTGACAAGCCTAGTGACATATGCCAGGAATGTGGGTGGTCACCGACCTCAGTCGGTGTCCAGAACGTAACAGAAAAGAGCTATTAGAATAATAAATAAAGCTAGTTGCCTTGAATCAACAAATCCATTATTCATAAAGTCCTGCACATAAAAATTTGTAGATGGTTTACATAAAAACCTTGGAGATCATTTTTTGTGCTAAGAGTAAGAACCTACCAGCTTGTATTCAATGTCTCTTTCAACCAAGAGAAGGAAAGTATAATTTAAGAGGGTTGTGTATTCTTAAAACATGTAAAAAGGTAAGAAAAGCTAGATGTGTTTCAATCTTGGGAGTTAAATTGTGGAAGTCTTAGTGACGGGTTGAAGTTGTGCACTTCTCAGGGGAGATTTAAAAAGGCCCTGAAGGATAAAATAATTCAGGAGTACAGTTTTGAGTAGAACATAAAAAAAAGATTTTCTCTTAAAAACGAATGAAAAAAATTAAATTATATCTTGCGGCATATTTTAAGTTTTTCTTTCTTATATTAAAGTATATTTAGAATATTATTTATATTTAAGAATTGTAAAGGATAGGCAAAAATAAGCATGTGCTTCAGCCTATTCCTTTTTTCGGTCATTGAGTTTGGATTTTGTGTGTGAGCTTACTTTGAATATGTACATTTGTGATTTTTTCTTTTCCTTTTGAAAGTCCACACATGTGTGTTTTTGATTTATCTGTAAACAAAGACCAAAAATAAACTATTCATTCATTCATTCATTCATCTTAATCAGCTTTGTGAGGATCAATAAAGAGATTATTGTTGCTAATGAGTTTTTAGTTATCTTTTTTTTATCCACTTTTTCTCCTCATATTTTTCTGTATTTTCCTCCCATCCCAATTTAGTAGTTATGCCAATTCCCCCCTCCCCTTCCTGGTCGTTGGTCGGTCTAGGGAGCCCTGACGTCTATCACATGCTTCCTCCGATACATAGGAGACAGCCAGCAGCCTCTTTTCACCTGGCAGCGAGGACTCTCATTGGTGAAGTGTAACGCATGGGAGGTCACACTACCTTCACCATTTCCCTCCCTCGCTGTGCAGGTCGCCCTGACCGACCTGTAGGAGTCGCTGTTTACAACAACCAGATTACCACCCACCGGCTTCCCTCCCGCTGACACTGCCAATTGTGCCAGTATGACGACCGGCCAAGCCGGAGGCACCGCTGACAGCCGGATTCGATATCAGTGTCTCTGCGGTGGTAGACAGGCGCTTAGTCCGCTGTGCTACCCGGCCGCTCCACTTTTTAGTCATTATCTGAATCTGCTAAACCTTCTGCTAAACTTTACTTTACGTATGTCCTTCACAGTGGCATGCACAGCACCGATGTGGTACTGATGTGGTATGTAACGGTTGTGACAACGTCACCTCAAACTTCGATGCCCCGAGTGGGAGTCGAACCCCGGTCTCCCACACTGCGGGCAGCAACACAGACCGCTATACCAAGAGGTGAATTCACTTCTAAGTACTGGGTCTATGCGTCTTTTGAGGATGTGAGAGTGAGTTCAACCCATAGCACCGCTACTCACCCCAGCCCTTCTTGACTGCGCTTCACGATACCATCTGTTACACTCACCCTCTCAAACTCACTCCACTCCACCCAAGGCATCGGGGTCAATCGGCACCATTGTAACGGTTGTGACAACGTCACCTCAAACTTCGATGCCCCGAGTGGGAGTCGAACCCCGGTCTCCCACACTGCCGGCAGCAACACAGACCACTATACCAAGAGGTGAATTCACTTCTAAGTACTGGGTCTATGCGTCTTTTGAGGATGTGAGAGTGAGTTCAACCCATAGCACCGCTACTCACCCCAGCCCTTCTTGACTGCGCTTCACGATACCATCTGTTACACTCACCCTCTCAAACTCACTCCACTCCACCCAAGGCATCGGGGTCAATCGGCACCATTGTAACGGTTGTGACAACGTCACCTCAAACTTCGATGCCCCGAGTGGGAGTCGAACCCCGGTCTCCCACACTGCGGGCAGCAACACAGACCACTATACCAAGAGGTGAATTCACTTCTAAGTACTGGGTCTATGCGTCTTTTGAGGATGTGAGAGTGAGTTCAACCCATAGCACCGCTACTCACCCCAGCCCTTCTTGACTGCGCTTCACGATACCATCCGTTACACTGATGTAATACTGATGTAGTACTGATGTAGTACTGATGTAGTACTGATGTGGTACTGAAACTTCATCAAGTTCGACGAACAATGCCACTTCGGAGGTTCCCGGTTCGATTCCCGCTCCTCCCGGGCAGCGTGTCGATGTGTCCTTGAGCAAGACACTTAACCCCTAATTGCTCCGGATGAGCAGGTTGGCACCTTGCATGGTTGCCTCCGCCGTCAATGTGTGAATGGGTAAAATGTGAGGAACAAATTGTAAAGCGCTTTGGATAAAATCGCTATATAAAAAAGCAGCCATTTACCACTTACTCTTAGCTGCCAGAAATGTACCCCTCCTGCTGACTTGTTGTTCACAATTTGTAAGTCCCTTTGAATAAAAGCATCAGCTAAATGACTAAATCTAAAATGTAAATATAGTACGGTATCATGATGAGTAAGTGCTTGGTAAAATGATCCAAACCTATTTTAACCATGGGTTGGCATTAGCCATTTTTCCCTTTGATGCTTCCAACACCTGGAATGTCCTGGAATGCCCTCCAACTGACTCTGAAGCTGAAGGTTCCTCCTTCTTTTACTGCATTTAATGATCTCCGACCACTGTGTGTCGACTTGTAACTGTCTTTTCTATTGTTTATTCTTGTGCCTATATGTATGAAATTGCTGATAAACTATGTCTTGTTTTGTAAGCTCATCGTCACTGTAAATGAGGGTACCCTCAGTGTCTTACGAGTTGATATAAAGGTTTAAAATTAAATTAAATGTAGCTACTGACCAGTTAATAAAAAATATAGTCAAATTTTTTGTCAGCTAGTCAATGTATTCATTATAGCAATGTAGCATTTTATGTATGTGGCTTATTTGCTAATGTTTGGAGCTGGGATCCGACGGTGAATGATAAAAAAAAAATTATTTGACACGAGACATCTTCTGCTTGAAATGGTTCACATAGCTGTTAGCACTACACACTTCTGTTGTTTTTAAGCTTCAGGAGAGAGCTTTTTATTTAAATTATGGATAGAACTCGCCTAAGATCATAGGAATATAGGGAGGTGTAGTCTGACGTCACTGGTTGTTCCACCCGTATAGGGATTTATCATTGGGAAAATGAATTATCAGCTATTGTAACAATTCTGCCGCATGAACATTGGCAAGCTTTCCATTTTTGCACAAAATGAGTTCCCTTCTACCACTAACATGATTGTTTAAGCATTTTTGGTTGAAACAAAGGTAGTTATAAGGTTTTTAATTTGTCATAAAAAAGAACTACACTTACCAGTAGGCAACCTGTTGTTCAGTACACAGCCGCTATTGGTCTGTTAGGCTGTCGCCTTTTCCCCTTCACGGGCAGCTGATAGTACCAACCACTCGGTGCATCACAGTCACGAAAGGGGCTACCACGATAGCTAACTAACGTTAATGTTACAAGCTCAAACACCTTATAACTACTACTACTGTCGTGTCCATAAGTTCCCTGGCAGAATACTTTGTTTGTGAGGACAAAGGTATACAAAGAGGAGTCAAGTCAAGTCAAGAGATTTATTTGTCACGGCATACAAGTATACAATGAAATGCGGGTGGTCTTGCCCGCAACGATGTGCAAATAACATATAATAGAATCAACATTGTGCAATAGACAAGTAACATTGTGCAATAAACAAGTAACATGCATATCGGTATAAGTTATTTACAGAGCATGGAGGACATACTAGGTCCTTTGGTAGTGTCTTCCTGTACATGCTAATTTATACAATCTCCGGTTATACTATACTATTTTTAAAGTGACCCTTCCTTAGTGGCCATAAGTGTGCAGCATGAGTGTGTGCTTGTTCATGTTAAAGTGGCTGCTAGTGTGTGAGCGTGTACAGTGTGTGTGTTGTGTGTGTGCTCATGTGTGCTTGTGTGTGGAGAGTTCAGTGTTCAGGGCTCTGATGGCCTGGGGGAAGAAGCTGAGCCGAAGTCTCTCTGTCCTAGCAGCTGGCAGGGCCGGACTGGGGAAATAATTCATACCGGGAGATATAGCGCGAAATATAGCCCCAGTCAGGCCACTTTTTAAGCGGGGGCTCTGGGGGTCCCCCACCAGGACATTTTTTGTTACAAAGACATAATTTCCTGCATTCTGGTGAATTTTAGTGCATGTGAATCACAAACTAATGAGCCAACAATTGCTTAGTACAATGTACTGTTATGGACCTCAAATAAAACTGTTGTGGCACTAGCAATGTTACTCTCTCCACATTCAAAAAGAAAAAAGCAAGAGCACAACATATTTTCTATTTACTATTATAATAGAGTTAACCACTCTCTCCTGTAAGGGCCTTTCTTTTTCTTTGTTTTATCCCTCTCTCCTCCACCCTTTCTCTTTCTTCCACTGTCCATCTTGACATCAACGTTAATTGACTTTCGCTCTACTGTATCTCTCCCGAGTCCCTCACTACCTGGCTCATTGCCTGGCTGTTATTCTGCATCTGAGTGCCGTCTGCCATTCCATTCGCCGCCTCCGCTGTCAATCAGTTGTATCGCCTGGTCCCGCCTCCACCAATCACAAGCGGCAGCACGGCTCCATTGTGTGTGTGTGTGTGATCCGCCGGCCCGTGAGAGAGAGAGTCAGATAGTTCTCCAACTCTGTGGCAGACAGTGAAATCCTGGTTGTTCCCCACCCATCTAGGTTATCTAACTATCGCGCCGCGCCGCCGCCACAACTAGAAACAATCGCCTGGCAAAAAAAAATAATAATAATAATAATAAAAAAAAGTTTTTTTATTTATTTATTTTTTTATTATTATTTTAATTTTTTTATCTGTGCAGGCCAGGCCACCGGGAAAACTCCCGGTGCTCCCGATGGCCAGTCCGGGCCTGGCAGCTGGTGTTCGCAGGCCTGACCTGACCAGTATGAACAGGCTGTTGTTGGGGTGGTGTGGGTCTTTCATTATTCTGCAGGCTCTGGATTTGCACCTCTTGTTGTATAGAACCTGCAAGGGTGGTAGTGTAATACCCGTGGTACGCTCGGCTGAGCGCACCACTCTCTGTAGGGCCTTCTTGTCCTGTGCCGTGCTGTTTCCATACCAGGCAGTGATGTTTCCAGTCAAGATGCTCTCTACAGCTCCGGAGTAGAAGGACTGGAGTATCTTCCCAGATACTCTGAACTTCCTTAACTGTCTCAGGTGGTAGAGGCGTTGCTTCGCCTTTTTTATGACTGAGTCTATGTGTGTTGTCCATGTCAGGTCCTCTGCGATGTGGACCCCCAGGTACTTAAAGCTGCTCACCCTGTCCACGGTAGCCCCGTTAATCCTCAGTGGTGTGTGTGTCTCCTGCTGTCCTCTCCTATAATCCACGATCAGCTCCTTGGTTTTACCAATGTTCAGGAGCAGGCTGTTGTCCTGGCACCAGCGTTCCAGTACCTCGACCTCCTCCCGGTAGGCCTTCTCGTCGTTGTCCGAGATCAGCCCCACCACCACTGTGTCGTCCGAGAACCATGTGTCGAGAGAACCATTTTAAATCGGGGCATGTTAGGAGTTTCGGGAATGCCGGGGCTAGCAAGCTAGCTAGCTACTAACGTTATAAACTATACACAATATGTACAACGACACAACGATTTACATTAGTATTTACAGTGATTTAATATGCAGCAATATTTGTCATAATCACAGCACGGGCCTACTTCACTCCCCCTCCTTTTCCCCTCACGTCCTCCACACGCTCCTCTTCATCCCCCTCTCTATCCACTGCGCACTCCTCATCATCCTCTCTTTCTTCAGTCACCCCTTCCTTCACCCTCATTCACCCAGCTGTATTCCATCCCCCTAATTCACACACGGGCAAGCACACCACTCTCCCCAGCTGCACCCTATCCTCCCCTGATGAGGGGACTATATCTACACCTCGACGCTGACCAGAAGCTGTCGTGGTATTAATTACCACTGCCCAGGTACGACGTCTCTGCCACAAGCTCTACTGCTAGATACCCTCCGTGTATTGGCTCACTCTAACCCGTTTCTCTCCTGTGCCCCAAAGGACCGTCGTCCCTGTCTGGACGTCACCTGTTCCCGAGAGGAACACCTATCTCCCGCTGCCACCCAGCAGCTCCAGCGTCCCTGTCTGGACGTCACCTGTTCCCGAGAGGAACTCCTATTTCCCGCTGCCACCCAGCAGCTCCAGCGTCCCTGTCTGGACGTCACCTGTTCCCGAGAGGAACCCCTATTCACCCGCTGCCCCCAGCAGCTCCCCCGACAAGCACCAGGACCGCTTGCTCGCTCACTGCCGCCGTGGCAGCCACAGGACAGAACATTAACCCCGTTCTATTTTCCCCCCCAATTCCTGTGTTGCTCAATTCAATTAAACACCCTTGAAACCGCTCCCTTTCTCTTCTCGTGTATTCAGCAATTGGGCTGTGCTCCAGACTCCAGTTCTCACAGAATACCACGACCAAGATGACAGCACCAGCTGTACACGAGACCGAGGAATGAAAAGAGTTTCAGAAGCAGTCTGTGAGTATCATTAATGGCCAGACCGTCCGGGTAGACCAACTCGCCCACTCCCTAGACGCCGTCACGGCACAGCTGGCCGCTCTCGCCCTCGACTCCGTTGAGCGAGAGAAACAGTATCAACTTATCGAGGCACACTTGTCACAGCAGGGCTCATCAGCCGCTACCCCCGCTGCACCAAGCCCCCCGCATAGGGAACCCCCTGTCCCCCCACCAGAACGTTATGACAGAAGCGTCTCCAAATGCCGTGCGTTTTTATTCCAGTGCTCGTTAGTGTTCGAACAACAACCCCACACATTTCACAGCGATAGGTCTAAAGTGGCTTACCTGTCGGCGCTGCTCACAGGCGCGGCGTTGAGATGGGCCACCGCTCTCCACTTCAACAATTCCTTCCTCTGCAATTCGTACTCACAATACGTCGACGACATGCGTAAGGTGTTTGACCACCCTCCAGATGACTCAGAGGGGGCCTCCGGCTTGTTTTCTATCCACCAGGGAAGCCGCAGCGTAAGCGAATACGCTATCGATTTCCACATCCGCTCCGACTGGGGGGACACACCGTTGCGAGGCGCCTTTCGCCAGGGTTTGAACGACACTATTAAAGACGAGCTTGCGTCCAAAGAAAGACCCACCTCCCTGGGCGAATTAATCCATTTGGCCAGAGAACTGGACCTGCGCCTTCGGGAACGTCGTCGGGAGAAAGCTAGCACCACTCGTCCGCCTGTAACCGGTCCGCCTCGTCGCGCTGCCCGCGCCGAAGAAAATAGGTCCTCCGAGCCCATGGATCTCGACCGCTCACGTCTCCCTCCCA
This sequence comes from Notolepis coatsorum, assembly GCF_963971535.1. NCBI lineage: Eukaryota > Metazoa > Chordata > Actinopteri > Aulopiformes > Paralepididae > Notolepis > Notolepis coatsorum. The sequence goes on along the minus strand of NC_140168.1, from coordinate 24,898,875 downwards.
GCGAACGCCGACACAGGCTCGCTACTGGAGCATGCCTGTACTGCGGTCAAACGGGTCACTCAGTTGCCTCTTGCTCGCTTCGCCCAAACGACGGGGCTCGACAGTAGCGCTGGGCGTCTGTTCGAGTTTAGATATCGCTCCCAGCTCTGGTCCAAACATGCTATTCCGCGCCACGCTGTGTCTGAATAACCAAACACTCCCGTTATCTGCTCTGGTTGACTCAGGGGCCGACGAGAACCTCATCGACGCCGGAGTAGTCTCCCGTTACAACATCGCTACTGACGCCCTGCCGATACCACGCGATGCCCGGGGGTTAAACGGGAAACTACTCACGCGGATTACTCGCCACACCGTACCCCTTCGCCTTCTGCTATCCGGGAATCACAGCGAGAGTATTCGGTTTCACGTTACCAACTCTCCCCACAATCCCATTGTTCTTGGCATGCCTTGGCTCAAGTTACACAATCCCGTTATCAATTGGCCTACCGGCCTGGTGACCAGCTGGAGCGCCCACTGTCACGTTGCTTGTCTACAGTCGGCTCGGTCGCCACTAGAGGGCGCCGGTTCGTACCCCCCCAAAGAGAACATAGATCTGTCTGCTATTCCGCCGGCCTACCACGATTTGAAGGCAGTTTTCAGCAAACAACAGGCTCTCTCCCTGCCTCCCCATCGCCAATACGACTGCGCCATCGATTTACTCCCCGGGGCGCCACTCCCCGCTAGTCGCCTGTTCAACCTCTCGCGCCCAGAGAGAGAATCAATGGAGAAGTACGTTCACGAATCCCTGGCCTCGGGCATAATCACCCCCTCTTCTTCTCCTGTCGGCGCAGGATTCTTCTTCGTTTCCAAGAAGGATCGTTCCCTTCGCCCCTGTATCGATTACCGGGGTCTCAACAACATCACGGTAAAGAACAAATACCCCCTACCTTTAATCGACTCTGCTTTTGAGCCCCTGCAAGGTGCCACCATCTTCACAAAACTGGACCTCAGGAACGCCTACCATCTTGTCCGCATGCGGGAAGGAGACGAGTGGAAGACGGCCTTCAAGACACCACTCGGCCACTTCGAGTACAAGGTAATGCCTTTCGGTCTGACCAACGCCCCTGCTGTCTTCCAGGCCCTCGTCAATGACGTTCTCCGTGACGTACTCCACCGCTCCGTATTCGTCTACCTAGATGACATCCTGATCTTCTCCCGCTCCATGGAGGAGCATGTCCAGCACGTCCGCCGGGTCCTCCAGCGTCTTCTAGAGAACAAGCTGTTTGTCAAGGCGGAGAAGTGTGAGTTCCACGTCTCCTCCATCGGCTTCCTTGGCTACATCATAGAGGGCGGCAAGATCCGGGCGGACCCCGAGAAGATCAGAGCGGTGTCCGACTGGCCCCGTCCCACCAACGTTAAACAGCTCCAACGCTTCCTGGGATTCGCCAACTTTTATCGGCGCTTCATCAGGGACTACAGCCTGGTCGCGGCGCCTCTCACCCAACTCACCTCGCCTTCGGTGCCCTTCGTCTGGTCCGACGCAGTGGACTCCGCCTTCGCCGAGCTGCGCCGGCGCTTCACCACCGCTCCCATCCTCGTCCAGCCGGACACGTCCCGCCAGTTCGTGGTGGAGGTGGACGCCTCCTGCACCGGAGTAGGGGCGGTTCTTTCCCAGCGCTCTGCCACCGACCAGAAGCTGCACCCCTGCGCCTTTTTCTCACGCCGCCTAACCCCAGCCGAGGTCAACTACGACATCGGGAACCTGGAGCTCCTGGCGGTCAAGCTAGCCCTGGAGGAATGGAGGCACTGGCTGGAGGGATCGGAGGTCCCCTTCCTGGTTTGGACGGACCACAAGAACCTCGCCTACGTCTCAACGGCCAAGCGCCTGAACTCTCACCAGGCTCGCTGGGCGCTGTTCTTCGCTAGGTTTAACTTCACCCTGACCTACCGGCCTGGTTCCAAGAACACCAAGCCAGACGCCCTCTCCCGGCAGTTCGTCCCTGAGGAGGGGTCCACACACCCCGACACCATCCTCTCTACCTCCTGTCTGGTGGCCACCGCCACCTGGGAGATCCAGTCCGTCGTCAGGGAGGCACAGCGTGCCCAGCCGGACCCAGGTAACGGTCCACCTAACCGGCTTTTTGTCCCTGACCTCGTCCGCTCCCAGGTGCTCGAGTGGGTTCACGCTTCCCGGTTCGCGTGCCACCCGGGGATCGACCGGACACTATCTCTGCTGAAAAGGCACTTCTGGTGGGTCACCATGAGAGAGGACACCCACGCTTTCGTCCTGGCGTGCACCGTGTGTGCTCGTGCGAAGGCCTCCCACCGACCGCCCGCCGGACTCCTTCGTCCACGTCGCACGTCGCCCTGGACTTCGTCACCGGCCTTCCCCTCTCACACGGTAACACTGTCATCCTCACCATTGTTGACCGTTTCTCAAAGGCTGTGCACTTCGTTGCTCTTCCCAAACTCCCCTCTGCTGCAGAGACTGCTGACCTGATGGTACTCCACGTCTTCCGGCTCCATGGGATCCCAGCTGACATCGTCTCCGACAGAGGCCCTCAGTTCATATCCCAGGTCTGGAGGGCGTTCTGTCGGGCTCTGGGGGCCACGGTCAGCCTCTCCTCCGGGTTCCACCCTCAGACCAACGGCCAGTCGGAGTGGGCCAACCAGGACCTGGGATCCGCACTCCGCTGCGTGACAGCCCGGGACCCCTCCAGCTGGAGCGCCTTCCTGCCGTGGGTGGAATACGCCCACAATTCCCTCTCTTCGGCGGCCACAGGTCAGTCCCCCTTTGAGTCATCTTTGGGCTACCAACCCCCGCTGTTCCCTGCCCAGGAAGAGGAGATCGCCGTACCGTCGGTGCAGGACCATCTCCGTCGCTGCAGGACGATCTGGGAGGAGACGAGGGCTGCGCTGCTCCGGACTGCGGACCAGAACCGGCGCTTCGCCGACCGCCACCGGACCCCGGCTCCCGCCTATGTACCAGGTCAGATGGTATGGCTCTCGTCTCGGGACCTGCCTCTCAAATCCGTCTCACGAAAGCTAACCCCCCATTTCGTGGGGCCCTACAAGGTCCTGTCCCTCATTAATCCCTCTGTTGTCAAGCTCCAGCTCCCCCCCCATATGCGCATTCACCCTTCCTTCCATGTCTCCCAGCTCAAACCGGTGGTCTCCAGTCCCCTGTCTCCCCCTGCTCCAGAGCCCCCTCCTCCGCTGGTGATAGACGACCACCCGGCCTACGTGGTCCGGGAGTTGCTGGGCGTGCGGCGACGCGGCCGCGGCTTCCAGTACCTGGTCGACTGGGAGGGCTACGGCCCGGAGCAGCGGAGCTGGATCTCCCGGCCAATGATCCTGGACCCAACTCTCATCCAGGACTTTCATCGGGCTCACCCTGACAAGCCTGGGCCGCCAGGAGGCGCCCGTCGAGGGGGGGGTCCTGTCATAATCACAGCACGGGCCTACTTCACTCCCCCTCCTTTTCCCCTCACGTCCTCCACACGATCCTCTTCATCCCCCTCTCTATCCACTGCGCACTCCTCATCATCCTCTCTTTCTTCAGTCACCCCTTCCTTCACCCTCATTCACCCAGCTGTATTCCATCCCCCTAATTCACACACGGGCAAGCACACCACTCTCCCCAGCTGCACCCTATCCTCCCCTGATGAGGGGACTATATCTACACCTCGACGCTGACCAGAAGCTGTCGTGGTATTAATTACCACTGCCCAGGTACGACGTCTCTGCCACAAGCTCTACTGCTAGATACCCTCCGTGTATTGGCTCACTCTAACCCGTTTCTCTCCTGTGCCCCAAAGGACCGTCGTCCCTGTCTGGACATCACCTGTTCCCGAGAGGAACATCTATCTCCCGCTGCCACCCAGCAGCTCCAGCGTCCCTGTCTGGACGTCACCTGTTCCCGAGAGGAACACCTATTTCCCGCTGCCACCCAGCAGCTCCAGCGTCCCGGTCTGGACGTCACCTGTTCCCGAGAGGAACCCCTATTCACCCGCTGCCCCCCCAGCAGCTCCCCCGACAAGCACCAGGACCGCTTGCTCGCTCACTGCCGCCGTGGCAGCCACAGGACAGAACATTAACCCCGTTCTATTTTCCCCCCCAATTCCTGTGTTGCTCAATTCAATTAAACACCCTTGAAACCGCTCCCTTTCTCTTCTCGTGTATTCAGCAATTGGGCTGTGCTCCAGACTCCAGTTCTCACAATATTAACGTTATACGATTTAAATTATAAATACAAATATGGTAACGTGTTGGTTGTGGCTTTTACAAATAGTGGTTAGCTTTAGAGATAAATGGCTATGATCACGGAGCACTAGTGTTGGGTGAAACAGATACTAGCCACAGATTCAGGGTCAGTTATTTTCCCATTGTACGAATTGTTGAGCTTATGGAATGTAAGGGAAATCTAGGTCTGTGACTAGTAGGCAGGAGGCTACGCTGTGGTGACATCAGTCAGCAGCGCCAAATAGCAGTGTAGTTTCCCAGCGAAATGGTCAATGGGGAAATACATTGCATTCCACAGAGGGTGGAACAGGAAAAAACGAAAATTACGTAACCACTACACCTCCCTATTCTCATTTGAGGGCGGATTTAAGTTTGGCCAATTAAGATAGGTCACCACGATCGAATTTGGCAATTTTACAAATCCACCGGAGGGCTTTGTGCAGAGAAGCCAGCAGGACAACTTATTCCAGAGACATTTATCCTTTATGTTTTATAATTAAATGTATTAGTGAAATCCCTAAACAGACGCTAACAATTGGCACAGTCTTTATGTGCTCTCTTTATGACCCATAATACACCCACCAAAAGAAAAATGTATACAGCAAAGATTATGGCTATTTTCTGTAAGGGTTCTTCATTTCCTGGCCAGGCTTCACCTGCTGCTCCCTCCTCCCCACCTCCACCCATGAACAATATCCCTCCACCCATGAACAATAGTCCTCCACTCATGAACTATGCTCCTCACTCTGTACCTCTCCCTGCTGGACATTCACATGAACTTCCCCTTATCTCCCTCATGCATACCCTCCTGGTGCACTGGTGTATCTTTAATGTCTACATGTCTCTCTGTGCCCTTCCCCTGCTACTTTGTCTCTTGTTCCCCTGTTAAATGTTATGTTCCTTGTTTATTAGTTCCTTGTGTGGTTGTTTGGTTGTTATGTTACTCAGTCTAGTGGTCAGTATTTTTCTTGTGTGTTTCCTTCCTGGTTGTCTCACCCCATGTGCGTCTCGTTTAGCTAATTGCCCTGCTGTCTCTCTAGTGTTAATTGTTCCCCCTATGGTGTGTGTTCCCTACCCTTGTTGTGGGTTCATTGTTTCGGTTCCTTGGTTGATGCTTGTGTTTGTTACTGTTGTGTTTCATGGCCACTGTTCCTGATTCTGTCGTGCTCCTGTTTAATGGTAAGTGTATTCTAGTGTTCCATGTTTTGTTGCTGCTCATCTTTGTTTTCACGTCACAGTATCGTTTTTGGTTAGTGTTTATTTTGTAGTTATTGTAGTTTTTGCAATCCTTTTCCTGCCAGCCTTGCTGAGTTTTTGTTCTTGCCCTTTGTTTGTTGCTACTGCCCATTTTGAAGTAAAGACTTTTTTGTTACAAGTCACCCTTGGCTCCACGTCTCGTCTGCCTATCTGCCTATTCTCTCCTCGTTCTGTTCTGCAATTGGGTCCTCCGACAACACTATCCCTAACAATTTTCATTTTCAATCAATACAGTCAAAAGGCTAATGGGTTTCAAAGTGCATGCTTCATGTTCATTACAAAGGTGGAACAGGGTTTAAAGCCCCCATAAAGATTGTGTTTGTGTGACAGGGACCTTGATTGCTTGTAACAGCCTTGCCTCATTAATTATAAGGTGCACATTAGCGAAACACCTATACCACATGTAAATAGAGGAGAGATGTGAGGTCTAACATGTATTGTAATCAGGTCGGCGCATAGACACAGTGACCCTACCCTGACCCCTGGAGACCCCTGGAGTCTCATTATCCACAGCTCACCGCTTTATGGATGTATCGCCGCCCCCTCCAGTACCTACACTGTCTCATACATATTTATACTATTGACAAATACTACACATGCATTCTGATTTGCATTATTGTTCCAATATATATTAGTTCATCAACATGTATGAGGATTTTAAGCACTGACACGTACGATATTAGGTCAATTTTTTTTTCCAGATATGCCCGACAATGTTGCAATGCCGCAGTTCTTTCGTTCAGGCACTGCATCACAACCGCCGTTCATTCATTCAGTCTTCATTTAATCTTGAAGGATCATTGAGAGCAAGGTCTCATTTACAATGACGTTGAGGAAAACGGCACATAATGAACACAAAAAAACAGTGTAGAAACAGAAAGTGAAGCAATTAAACATTTAAAATAATGTAGCGAATCCAGGGGTCAGCCAATCAATCAATCGAAAGCAGACTCCTCCACGGTGCTTCATTTAAGTTGTTTTACTACAGTTTGAGCTGTTTTTTTAATAGGTCATCTGCTAAAGGGACACTTGGTTTAGAGTGGATTAGCCCTTAATAATTAAATATTAATTCATTACATTTATATAGCGCTTTTCTAGACACTCAAAGCGCTCCCCACAATGTAGGGTGGAAATTGCCTCCTTCAGCACCACTGGTAGCACCCAACCTTGGGCTATGCAGGCTCAATGGCTGCCATACACTGGCACCAGGCACACATCACACTACACAATGGCTGAACGGCTCAGGAGACAGGGATTGATATCAGCCAATTAAGGGGAAGGGATGATTAGGTGACCTTGATGTCAGAGACGCGTGATTACGAAACCTAGCCGCATTTCTCTGATTGGCACTGACTGACGCTCTCTGATTGGCACTGACTGACGCTCTCTGATTGGCCACTGACGCGTTTGCCCAATCCATGACGAGCTGTGTCTTTGCCCATTTCCACGTCAAACAGCCTGCAAACTACCTGGCGTTCTATCGCCATGCTCTAAGACAAACTCTAACCTTAACCAACTTCGAAAGAGTGCCTAAGCTTAACCGTCGAAAGAACTTGCCGTCACGCTCTAAGACAAACTCTAACCTTAACCAACTTCGAAGAGTGCCTAAGCTTAACCAGTGTAGAAACAGGCGTCGGCCAATAAGAGAGCGTCTCCGAGAAATGTGGCTAGGTTTCGTAATCACACGTCAGAGACCTGATTGCAGACCCGGCGCCATGGGCGGGCATTAGGGGGCCAGGCCCGCCCACTGAGTCAGCTGTGCCCACCCTGGTAACAAAAAAAAACTAAAAAAAAAAATTTTTTTTTAATCAAAGTCGACTATCCAAATCCTTAGTCGAGGACAGCCCTAGTGGGCACTGATGTCAACAACAACACTACTGAAGCTAGCACGGCACTCAGTTGGCATTTGAGAAGGACTTAACAAAAAAGTTCAGGAATGAGTGGAGGGGCAGTGTTTTAAGAAGATTTCACTCTGTCCCCAAACGCCGCTTGCCGCTCTACTAATGATGGTGAGTAGCCTGTGGAGGAATTTTGTTTGCTTTTTTATGCACCTTATTTTTGTCAGTTCAGTTCAGTTTGTCAGTGAATTCAGAAGTGTTGAATAAATGGACACTTTTCAAAGATATAGAATAGAATATAAATGTATTATCCTGAGGGAAATTTGACACTGCAAATCACTCAACATTAAACATTTAGACAGAACAAGTCACGAATAAGAATAACAAAACAAATGGCCTAAGAATAGAATAAAATGAAATAGAATAAAAATAGAATAAAATATACAGTAAATTAATACAGTAAAAATATACTGAAGTCTACAGTAGGTGTAATATTGCACAGTGCTGTTTAAAAAGTAAGAGTCCAGGAAGATGGTAACTGTCACTCTGTGCTCAGTGATGCAGTGAGGCACAGTGATGCATTGTATAGTCTGATGGCTGTCGGAATGAAGGACTTCCTGTGCCATTCAGTGCTGCATTTAGGTAGTGTGAGTCTATAACATGCTCCTCCTGTCAGCCAAGTCTGTGTATAGTGGGTGGGAGGGGTTTTCCCTGATGGCCTGGAGCTTAGCAAGGTTCCTCCTCTCCGCCACCCTCCAGTACCTACACTGTCTCATACATATTTATACTATTGACAAATACTACACATGCATTCTGATTTGCATTATTGTTCCAATATGTATGAGGATTTTAAGCACTGACACGTACGATATTAGGTCAATTTTTTTTGCCAGATATGCCCGACAATGTTGCAATGCCGCAGTTCTTTCGTTCAGGCACTGCATCACAACCGCCGTTCATTCATTCAGTCTTCATTTAATCTTGAAGGATCATTGAGAGCAAGGTCTCATTTACAATGACGTTGAGGAAAACGGCACATAATGAACACAAAAAAACAGTGTAGAAACAGAAAGTGAAGCAATTAAACATTTAAAATAATGTAGCGAATCCAGGGGTCAGCCAATCAATCAATCGAAAGCAGACTCCTCCACGGTGCTTCATTTAAGTTGTTTTACTACAGTTTGAGCTGTTTTTTTAATAGGTCATCTGCTAAAGGGACACTTGGTTTAGAGTGGATTAGCCCTTAATAATTAAATATTAATTCATTACATTTATATAGCGCTTTTCTAGACACTCAAAGCGCTCCCCACAATGTAGGGTGGAAATTGCCTCCTTCAGCACCACTGGTAGCACCCAACCTTGGGCTATGCAGGCTCAATGGCTGCCATACACTGGCACCAGGCACACATCACACTACACAATGGCTGAACGGCTCAGGAGACAGGGATTGATATCAGCCATGAGGGGGGGTTTTCCCTGATGGCCTGGAGCTTAGCAAGGTTCCTCCTCTCCGCCACCCTCGCTAGAGTCCAGCTCCACCCCAACCACGCTACTGGCCTTCCTGACCATCTTATCCAGCCTGTTTGTGTCCCCTGCTCTCAGTCCGCTGCCACAGCAGGTCTGTTATATATATCCGTTCAGTCTGTTTTTGTATAAGTGAATGTTTTTAAGATAGAGAGAAATTAGATTTTTCAATTGCCTCTCTGCTGTTTAGTTCAGCACCGTGGGCAGCGTTGTCCCAGCTGAAACGTATAAAAGTGTTGAAAAACCATTGTGCCCCCCCGAGAAAATTTTATGCCCCCCCACTCATTTGTTTCTGCAGCCTGGTCTGCCTGATTGGGAATTTGGCCAGGAACGTCGGGGAACCACCTACTCTTTACGATAGGCGTCCTGGGTTCTTTAATGAGAGAATTCAGTCAGGACCTCGGTTTTAGCGTCTCATCCAAAGGACGGCACTCGCAAGCGGTATTTCATTTCAAACCTTTATTTATACTCGTGAAAGCACTGAGGTTTCCCTCATTTACAGTGATGACGAGTTAACAAAGGACACAAATATCATAACAGTTAATAATTACAATGAATTACAATTACTACAATGATGGATTAAAAACAATTACATGATTCAGTACATAGGTCAAGTGCAATGCCTTTAAACTCCATGAATGACGGGAATGTTCCGAGCTTTAGAGTCTTTTGCAGGGTATTCCATGTGTACGGAGCATCGTAGGAGAAGGCAGACTTTCCAAGCTCAGACCGAACTCGAGGCACCCTGAGCACAAGCCGATCATTCGAACGAGTTTGGTAGGTGACAGCACTCCAGACCAACAAAGATGTAATATAAGGTGGAAGTTTGCCAATAATTGCTTTGTAGATAAAAAGATACCCATGATAACTACGTCGCAACGAGAGAGATGGCCAGCCTACCCTCTTATACAAAAGACAATGGTGAGTATCATATGGGCGGAGTGGTAGGCAGAATCCAAAGGCCTTAATGTAGACACAGACGCATGCCTGTAAATGACATCACCATAGTCCAATATTGACAAAAAAAACAGCCTGTACAATTCTTTTCCTACAGAACATAGGAAAACTAGCGCGGTTACGGTACAAGAAACCAATCTTTTGCCGTAATTTTGTAGCTAGGTTATCTATATGGAATTTAAAAGAAAGTTTATCATCCAGCCATATACCAAGATATTTATACTCACTAACTCTTTCAATATACAAACCATTTGCTGTTGTTAGGTGTAGCATGTCATAATCTATAACCCTGGCTCTAGAAAACATCATAGACTTGGTTTTACTAGCATTAAGCACTAACTTGAGCTTAGCTAGAGCATTTTGGAGAGTGTCAAACGCAAGCTGCAGGTTCACAATAGCTTCCTGAACAGTATCCGCAATGCAGTAGACAACTGTATCATCCGCATAAAGATGAGCCTGACAACCTGCTAGTGCTGAAAGACTAGAAACAATATCATTAATATAGATTGTAAAGAGGACCGGCCCCAATACCGAACCCTGTGGTACACCCTTAGACAATGGCAGGAAATCAGATAGAAAGTTACCTGAATTCACAGATTGACACCTTGAAGATAAATAGTCCTGAAACCAAGCACAAGCGGCTTTATCCAGGCCAATTGTGACTATTCAATTGTGACTATTCAAAAGCAAGTGATGGTCTACTGTATCAAACGCCTTTGAGAGGTCTACAAAGAGAACTGCACAATGCTTCCCATTGTCCAGGGCTGAAATAATGTCATTAGTGACCAAAGTAACAGCTGTAATAGTACTGTGATTTGCTCTGAAACCTGATTGGTGAGTACTTAGCACTGAGCAACTTGAGAAAAAGGTTTTTAATTGGTTGTTTACCAAGGTCTCTAGTGCTTTGGCTAGGCATGATAGTTTGGAGATAGGACGATAGTTATCCATCTTATCCCTATCCCCCCCTTTATGCAAGGGGAGCACCTTGGCAGATTTCCACACTTGCGGGACTATGCCAGATGCAATAGAAAGGTTAAAGATGTGTGACAATGGCTCACAAATGACAGGGGCTGCCAGTTTTATAAAAAAAATAGTCTAAATTGTCCACACCAGTAGAACACTTAGGGTCTATGGATTGCAAGATATTGAGAGTTTCACTAGATGAAAATGGCTGGAAGGAAAATGTAGGTACACACGAGGCATGATCGAAGATTGGGCTAGGGTCAGAGTCAACATCCAGTGGAGCCAGCCCAGTAGACAACCTGTCAAATAAGGACCCAGCCTCAATGAAGTGTTTATTGAAAGCAAGACAAATTTCCTGAGGATCCGAGATTTTACAATCAGCCACATTAATACACAATGGCAATGTAGCAGGGTATGGTGTCCCTACCACTGTAACAGGGGCATTGTTACTGACAAGTCCAGAGGGCAGAGTGCCCCCTGCTGGACAACAACACCACTTTCCGACGGCCTTGACCGGGGCTCGAACCGGTGATCTTCCGATCATGAGTCTGGAGCTCTACTCATGTAGCCACGCTGCCGGACTTAAAATAGCTATTAACTTTCATCACATTCTAAAATGACTTTTAGAAGTTGTACACATGAACTGGGTTAGAGTTGTACACATGAACATAACGTAACTTTCATCGTGAATCAATTAAACATTTAAAATAGGGGGTAGTCTGGAATCAAACCCGAGTCGCCTAGACAACAGGCTACAGCGCTAACCAGTCAGGTGAAGGGTCCGACACATTGGCCATAGCCAGCGAGTCTAGGTATCGATTCAGTGGTTGTTACAATAACTAAAGACAACTAAAGACGGTGGCTGTTTAAGATTTAAACTGACCAATGGATACTAATCAGTTGAACCTCTTAACCTGTGCCCCCAAAAGTGGCCTTTTTAGTTTTCATTTTTGAGGACAGCATACTTTTTTTGCAAACCAAAACAACATACTTTATACGTATAGCACACATGCATGAGCCTGGTCTCTTTTGAAAGATGACATTCTGAAGTTTATGATTCCAGAAAGAACATTTTATTTGAGTGCTAACGTAATAGAGTGACATAGGTCTGAACTTGATTTGTGGAAAAACTTGTTACTCAAGTTTTTCTGTAGTAGTTAGTAGTCCAGAGGTAGTATTTCCCCAGAAGGTGGTATGGCTTACAAATCCATACGTACCCATAGCCTGAAGCCTTATGTAGTACATGTCCAAATCTCATAAAGATCCATTCAGAAATGAGTGATTAGGAGTGATTTTGGTAAACTGTGTACAAAAGAAAAACTGAGTTTTCTCATAGACTTCAATTCATTCGGCTGTTTTTCTCTTCCTGTTTTCACTTGTTAGTTTTTCACCAGATCCCTGATTCATACATCCCCAGGTCGGGTATCATTGGAAAGCCACACTCATTGGCTACAACCAGTGTTAATTTTGTTGACTAAATTGATGACGAAAGATGTTCGTCAACGAAGGTTTTTTTCATGACGACAACGAGACGTGACGTCACGTTATTGAATACCATGTGACGCTAACAAGACTAAATAGTTTATTAAATATCGTTGACCACAACTGACGACACAAAAATGTAATTTATAAAAACCAGGACGAAATTTCTCTTCATGTATGTTGATATTGTTGACTAAAACAAGACGAGACAAACTAATTATAACTTTTCTTAATGCCATCGTCCCGACAGAACAGTGTGACGGCTGATGGGAGCTCTGTGTTATTAGCATTAGCTGGAGCTATTTGAAAAGCTAGTTTTAGCTTAACGTTACCTTGGCTAAAGTTGGGACTATTCATAATCCAGCTGCAGACCTGCAAGCAAAGTACAGCAAGTTGGCAAAGGAGTATTCCAAGGTAAATAACTTTGTCACCAGTAACGTTACATTGTTTGTATTTCCATCTAGATCGCGTTAGCTAGTGGCTAAGCTAGCTCACGCTAATGTGGCTAACTGCACACAATTAATGACATAATGCAGACAGCCATACCGGTGACAATGTTTAGCTTTTAGTCCCAAATGATAAGAGTCTGAGGCGGAGTCTCAAACGAGAATGTTGAATATTTATTTTGCATTAAAAATCACAACAGTGCCTCTGCTAGGAGCTAACTGAACCGGAGCCGACTGGATAGGAAGTGCGCAACAACGTATAGTGTCCGTGTGGAACCAATGTGCCAACAACCTTTCCGTGGGTGAAGCATAGTTGAGCATAGTTGTCATTTAATGATACTAATACTAATACAACCACCTGTTGTTGAATAAATACCATTACTTTCTAGTTATTACTAAAAAAAAAACAGTATATATAAAACAGTAGCTGTAAAAGAGAAAAGAAAAAACGTTTTATAATTTATATAATATAATTTTTTTTTTATGTATGCACTGGTATCGGATCAGTATAACCAGACCTAGACCACCTCTAACTCTAACCCCTAACCAGACTTAGACCACCTCTAACTTTAACCCCTAAGTTAGGGTTGTGACTTAGAGGTGGTCTAGGTCCGGATAGGGGTTAAGAGTTGGTCTAGCCCTTTACATCCATCTATCTAAATAATAATAATAAATTATAATGAATGCTTAACTACCCCTAAGTTACCCTAACCTGACCTAGACCACCTCTAACTCTAACCACTATCCAGACCTCTTCCATGTGGCACTTTAACACTGACCTCAGAATGTGATTTTATATAATGTTTTTATGCAAGCAGATTGCAATCAGTGTGTACTACTACTAGTACTACTGTGTGTTCTGTTTACTTAGTTTACAGTATCCTGTTATAGAATAAACCGCTGCCAGACACAGCAGAGAGAGAGAGGACAGACCTGACAGAGAGGACAGACACAGCAGAGAGAGGACAGACAATCATGGCAGAGAGAAAGGAAAGACACAGCAAACAGAAGACAGACAGAGTTCAGTGTTGTCTCTCTGGTCAGAAACAACGTCACCACATCCGTAATGCTCTCTTAGATGCATACATTGGACCATGTCTACACCAACATATACTGTAGGTGCAACAATACATTGGACCATGTCTACACCAACATGTAGGAGCAACAATACATTGGACCATGTCTACACCAACATATACTGTAGGAGCAACAATACATTGGACCATGTCTACACCAACATATACTTCCTGTGTATCACTTGTGCCGCCGACTCAGATTCCCCTAGGTTAAAAAATAAATACGCAATTTAAATCAGAAAATGTTCCATGTTGACTATTTCTGACTTCTGACTTTTTTTCCATTAACTAAAAATAGACAAAAATGTCATCCGTTTTCGTTGACTAAATCTAGACTAAAACAAAAAAGACAAAATTGAGACAAAAACTGACTAAGACTAAAATGCTCAGACATTTAGTTGACTAAAACTGACTAAACGAAAAATAAATGAAGATGACTAAATATGATAACGAAAAAGGAGCACTTGACACATGACTAAGACTAAAACTAAAATGAAAATAGCTGCCAAAATTAACACTGGCTACAACCCTCCACAATCATATTCAAGATCGGATCTAGAATGACAGAACTAGAGCCCCAAGAGTCGGGAGTGGTATTTTGCGCAATACCGTGTACTTTGCACAAGCCTCAAATACCGTCATGTAACTCGAGAACCGCTGAACGGATCTTGTCGGATTTTGTCACTATCGACAGGCAACAAATAAGCCTTCAATTCAATATATATATATTGTATTACAAAATATGCACACCCGAGCCGCTGGAGGTCACCAAAGTGATTGATTGATTGATTGATTGATTGATTGATTGAAAACTTTATTAACAGATTGCAGAATGGGTACAATACACACAATTGTTAAGGGGATGCAGACCAGAGAAAGGGGGGGTTGGGTTCATACTCTGGAGGATATTTATGATAAGAACGGCCTCCGTGCGTTTCAGGACTTAAGAGAATTTTATGATCTTCCCGGCGAGTCCTTCTTTCTTTACCTTCAACTAAGGTCAGCGCTGAGGGCGCATGGCGTGCCGTGGGCTCAAGCTTTGCAACCACACCCCTTCCTCAGGCTCATAGTGGACAGGACGACCTCCATAGGGTTTGTCTCAGACTTTTATACGCTCTTAATTCAGTCCACGTATAAAAATGTATCATTGGATACAATCTGGCATGTGGATATCCCGGAGTTGGACCCCGAGTTTGACTGGGATGATGTTTGGGCAAATGTGGCATTGTCTTCCCGCAACCCCAATCACCAGCAAATTAATTTTAATTATATTCATAGGACCTATCTTACACCTATGCTATTTGCTATGGGACTGATAACCGACTCTCGGTGCACTTTGTGCTCTCAAAAGGCCACTGGCACTTATATGCATATGTATTGGGATTGCCCTCCAGTGGCCCGCTTCTGGAGGTCAATAGCGGACAAACTTTCAGATCTGTGTGGCTTAACTATCCCATTCACAGCTGTTACGCTACTCCTGAACGATATAACAACACTACCCGCGTCCGTACAACTGAAAAGGGTTGTCCAAGCGGGCGTCACAGCGGCGAAGAAGCTAATAGCAATGAGATGGAAGGAGCCTGAGAAGCTCACAGTGATTAACTGGTCCCTAACACTGTTGGATGTGATTTATCTTGAGATATCCACGGCGCGGGTGATTGGGGTGGGGCAGGCTGGGATTGACCTATTGTTCGCAGCAGCTGAGAAGGTCAGGACCGCCGTGTGCGGCTGAGCGGGGTTGGGGTGCTTGTTCGGGGGAGTCCGGCGGTCTCGTGGGAGGGGGAGGAGGAAATGTCTTGTCTGTCTTGTCTTTTGTGATGTCTTGAATGAATTTAAAATTTAAAAAGGTTGAACTCTGTTTTCTTTTCTTTTTGTCTTTATAATTTATAAATTGTTATATTCTGTATTATTATTGTTTTTGTTATTTTCCTGTGAAGTTCTGTGTATTGTGATTGTGATTAATGTGTTGTCTTGTTTCATGTAAGTAAGAATACAAAACATTTGATAAAAAAAGGGGGGGTTGGGTAGGCGGGGTAGGGGAAACTGTACAACTGTACAAGCAAAACTGTACATTGGAATATCGACGAAACCTTACTTGGTCCCAAGAAGAGGGTCTCGTGTATTATTGGGTTAGGACATTTACTCTACATTTACAGGGGCCAGTTTTGAATTGCAGTCTCCCGTAGGTGCTCTTTGAGAGTGGTTTTGAAAGTGGGTAGTGATTCACATTCCTTTACAGCTTTGGGTAGGGCGTTCCACATTGATGTGGCATAATTGCTCAACGTGTTTAGTCCCTTGTTTGAGCCGTGGCGTGTCGCGCCGGTGGGAAAAGCGTCCCGGAGCCGGGACGGTGCCAGTTAAGAGTGCATTGCAAAACATTCCATGTGTCTGAGGCAGATTTTCAGTACAAACTCTGGGGACCTTAAGTCTATAAGCCAATCACAAGAGAGAGTGTGATGAAGGCCAGAGTTCCAATCCAGCAGAGAAGTGATGCAGGGCGGGAGATCCTTCAGTCTGTGTGAGACGCTGACTAAGCAGTGGCACTGCGTATTGAACAGTTGATTCCACTTTAATGGGGCTGTGATGAAAAACGACTCCCCGACTCCCCAGAGTGCTCTCTATTGACAGCTCATGATCACAGAGGGTCAACTGACACACCTCCTTTCAGAGGGCTTTGCCGTATCTCCTTTGTTTATGTTTCAGCGTGGTTTTTTATCAGCTGTGATCGTAGTTTTATCGACAGTGTGTAGTGGTGTTTACGGCCACGCACGTGCTCTTAACTAAAAGACTTGATAGACGTTGTCATTCTTCAAAGCGCTGCCCTGAAAGCTCTTCATTGGTTGACCCCCCCCCCTGTTCTGAAAATATGAGTTAATGAACCCCTTCAAAGAGACACACAACTCATGTTGGAGGGCGGCTTGAAAGCAGACTCCACAGTGCATTATTCAAGTTGTTTACTGTTTGAGCTGTCTGCTGTGATAGTTTTTACTTTCATCATGTTCTAAAATGACTTGTATTTCAAAATTGGGATTAGAGTTGATTACACCTGGTGGTCGGATGGCGTAGCGGAGATTGCGCTCGTCACCAATGCAAGAGGCTGCGGTCTCGACTCCCGGAGTCAGCATTGCCTGCGGCTTGGACCGATCGTCATACTAACTCGTTTGGCTGAGTTAGCGGGAGGGAAGTCGAGGGTGGTAATCTGGCGTTGTGGACAGCGACGCCTACAGGTCAGGTCTGGGCGCCTGCTCAGCGAAAGGCAGGAAATGGTGAAGGCAGCGTGACCTCCCACAATGAGAGTCCTCGCTGCCAGGTGAAAAAAGAGCCACTGGCTGTCTCCACATGTGTCGGAGGAAGCATGTGGTTGACTTCAGGGTTCCCTTGTACCGACCAGTAGGAGGAACATGCGCACAACAACCAGGTAGGGGAGGGGGGGAATTGGCATAACGACTAAATTGGGATGGGGAGAACATTTTTAAAATCAGGCGGAGAAAAAGAGGATACAAAAATAAAAAAGAGTTGATTACACCTTAACATAATTTTACTCTCATCATATTGAAATTACTTGTATTTCTAAATCTGGGTTAGAGTGGGTTAGCCCTTAATATATCTACTAACGTTCATTATATTCTAAAATGACTTTTATTTCTACATTTGGTTTAGAGTTGATTACACCTTAACATAATTTAACTTTCATCATATTCTAAAATTACTTGCATTTCTAAATCTGGGTTGGAGTTGATTACACCATAAGATAGCTATTAACTTGTCCCATATGAGTTTTATTTTTCACATTACAAATAATTCATTCGGAGTAGTTCTAGGATTTGTTAGAAGATGGATGGATCTAATTTCAGAACACTCTGTAGCCTCCATGCCAATAACTTTCGCCTCTGCATAGCTATTACTTTCCAATTTAAATTCAAAGTCACATTATTCACGTCTATTAGTCTGACACACATCTTATCAATTGATATTTTTGACGACAGGGGATCGATTGATTGATGAAGATCCTTTGATTCGAAATGTCGACGGTAATAAATACAGCGGGAGCAAGTTTAACCGGGAGCGGATTATACTATTTATGATTGATTGGTTCCAGTGGACTAATGAGGATTTCACACGAGACAGAACTGGATGATTGCAGGGTGTGAATGACAAATTGCCCCCTCACCAACCCCCCCCCCCCCCGTGGTTCCTTGGATCTCTCCATCACACCTCCATCAATCCGAGGCGAGACGCCCCACCTCAGCCTCTCTAAGAGCAGCGATGGATAATCATATATGCCAGTTAAAAGTCTCGAGGTGAGTTGGCCATTTGCCTGCAGTCCTTATTAAACTGCCAACGGTTAGACTCTGGCGTCTCTACTGATGGGTGGGGGTCACCGGTATTTATGATAATTCTTAGCGGGTATTGACAGGCAGTGGGTATTTTGCTCAGCCTAGTAATTTAAGAATTACATATTCATGTGCGTGACACTGCACTTCTGTCCCACTCCCAGTGAACCCAGGTGAACGCCCCTGTCAAGCCCAATAATCAATTACGGGGACGGGTCTAGAAAGGTGCCTAGTAGAGTGCAAATATCAACCTGGCAGCAGTATCTCAGGTTATCAGGCGCTACGCAGAGCCCCCCCCCCCCCATTCAATCTGCATTTAAATACATTTCAGTCCACTCACTTATTTGCATTAATTTCCTCCAGCTCTTCCCTGTCCGGGAGACTTTTCAATTGGATCTGCTTGGGGGTGACAACATTCTTTTGCTCGTAGAGTTTTTTTTTCTTCTTTCTATCCCCTCTCTCTCTCTCTCTCTCTCTCTCTCTCTGTCTCTCTGTCTCTCTGTCTCTCTGTCTCTCTGTCTCTCTCTCCCTCTCCCTCTCTCTCTGTCTATGTCTCTGTCTCTGTCTGTCTCTCTCTCTCTCTCAAACATGGCCTACAGTATTTACCAAATGCGGATTATTACAATATTATACACTATTACACTAGTACACTAGCACAGGATTACACTATTACACATTACACACTATTACACTATCACACAACTACACTGTTGCACTACTACACAATATTACACTATTACACTGTTACATGGTAAGTTTAAGTTTATTTGGATCCCCATTAGCTGTTACAAATGGCAACAGCTACTCTTCCTGGGTTCCACACAAAACAAAAAATACAAACAAACAACATAATTAAAAATAAAAACAACAATAACAAACATACGAAACAATATACATAACATAATCAAACATAATTCACCTCCCCCACACCCATCCAACCCAACCCACCTCATTATACCAAAATATTACAAAATAACTAAAAATTATAAAATAATAAAATTTTATATATCAAGCATTGTGCTTGTACCCAAAAGTAACCTTTTTACTTGCTTTTTAAAGATTTCTTTGCTTGTTGCTTGAGTAATTTCACATGGCAACCTATTCCACTGTGAGCTGGCCCTATACATAGCAGTTATTTTCATTGCATTTGATCTCGGTAGAGGAATTGAAACATGACCCCTGGTAACTTGTCTTGTCCTGTGCTCATGTCTGTCTTGGGAAAAGGTTATTCTTGGGTACAGGCAGCTTGGTTGTTTAGACACAGTTATATTCATGAATAATGTTAGTAGGCTGCGTGTCGATCTGGCCTCTACTTTCAACCACGCAAGATCACTATGCATTTGGTCTACACCTGTTCTCGTAGAACACCCGAGTGCAAGTCTGCACAATCTGAAGTTTGTTACGATCTTTTTTTGCTGCACTTGACAAGATTGCTGGGCAGTAGTCAAGGTGTGATAACACCAAGGTTTGAATTACCTGTAAGAGGGTAAGTGGCGTTAATAAAGAGGAGTATCTTCTTATCATAGATATTCCTTTCCCCATTTTACTAGTCACTTGGTAAGGCAAATATATTTCTCAAGTTCCAAGGAAATCGGATCAGGAGACGAACTAATTTCAGTATTGAATGTTTGGCCTGGTGGTGACGCTAGAGGAAAGGTCATGGGGTCACCGATATCAATAGGATTCTTCCTCTTGGGGTCATGGATGTGCACCGCAAATTTGAAAAGATTTGGATGAAAGCTGTTAAGGGATACACTGATGTGAAAATGTAACATTTGGCCTGAGGAAAGGTCATGGGGTCACCAAAATCAAGAGGCGTCTCCCTCTAGGGGTCAAGAAGGTACATCGCACATTTTTAAAGATTCGAACAAAAGGTATTCAAGACTACATGTACGTCACATTTCTTGTCTATGTAGTCTAACTAAAGTAGCCTAAATGTGTATGTTGGACACGGTGTCTTCCTACTTCCAGGCTAGTAACTCTAAAGCACTTTTATTGTTTGGTTTTCTAGGTATGCTTGTTCTGATTGCCACCTCTCAACGCAGGCTCACTTGAAACCGGAGAATGAACTGTTTTCACAAGATGTTTTGTATTTTCTACAGATGTATTTGGGAATGAGGTAGAACAATTTACAAGTCAAGGTAGTATTCCCTCAAATAAAAAATATTCAAGTAAAGAATAGGTAGTAGTAAATCTGAACAGTACTGGGCCCCGTTCCCCGTACCTGGTTCAACTAAGTCGATCAAGATGTCATTATCCAGATTCAGTTAACCCGATGTTTGAAGCCGGGATTTTCCTGTTCCTCGAAGGTGGATTCAGTCTCGTTAACTCAAGCCAGACTTGAGACCCAGGATAAGTGCGCGTGCCCGCCTCAGCCGAGAAGGCAGCAAGTGTCGAGAGCAGAGATCCTGATTCTCTAGCGGCATTGATTGATTAATTGATTTAAAACTTTAGTAACATATTGCAGTACGGCTCAATCGCCTCGCCGACAAGTTAAATGCGTTATCTATAGGCTAATTTTAAGTCCCTCATTACCTCAATCAATCAGATTATATTTCTTTAAACTTGCCTGCTGGATTGAATAATCAAATGAGATCTTGCTAGCGAAAATAATTAGTTAAACTGTTATACAAAATAACGATACGGCTCTCTTCCCATTGATTGATGTATAGTCGATCTTTTACTTATCTCCACTGTGGTGTAACGGGTTCTTCTTTTGACTTTCACGCAGACGACCGGGGTTCGAAACCTAGTCTTCCCCTTCTTTTTGCGATGTAGGAATAATTCAATTTGGTGCACGTTGAGAGCTATATAAAGAATGACATCCTCAATGCATGTAGATTTATAATATTTTAACTTGAAACTAGGCTACTTTGGCGTATAATCATTAATATTATATTCCAAAAAATTATATTGGAAACACAGGGTTTCGAACACCGGTCGCTGGGTTGCCAGGATTGAGCACTACCGCTGAGCCACTGTGCCAGATGGGATAAATTCATTGTTTATACATTAATGAACGAGACAAGATCCACAATCCACGCATAGACACTTCAATTTTATGCTTGAATGAAACACAATCCAGGCGCTCCATTAAACATCCACAGCGGAGAATATGACATTTACATTTACATTTAGTCATTTAGCTGACGCTTGTTTTATCCAAAGCGACTTACAAGTTCTGTGCGACAAGACAGCAAGAAGGGTATAACTCTATCAGCTGAGTAACAATGTTCATCAAAGTGTTGCGTGTTACAGTGTAGGTTAGTTTATTAGGACAAGTGCATGACATTAAGGTTAGTCGGGGTTAGATTTTTTTTTTTTCTTTTTTTTTTTTTATCATTTCAGATAATGGTTGAAGAAGTGAGTCTTTAGTCGACGGCGAAAGATTGGACGGGATTCGGCTGTCCTAACTGGGATGGGTAGTTCATTCCACCATTGTGGGGCAAGGACTGAGAATAGGCGGCTTCTCTTTGATGACCCTCCGGGAGCTTGGATAGGAGTAGATCTGAGGCGGCCAGAAGATGCAGAGCGTAGGGGTCTTGAGGGTGTGTAGTTAGAGACCATTGACCGGAGGTAGGCGGGAGCGGTTCCCTTTGCCGCACGGTATGCTAGGTCGAGGGCCTTGAAGCGGATACGTGCAGCAATGGGGAGCCAGTGCAGGTCCCTAAGAAGTGGGGTGACATGGGCGGACTTCGGTAGGTTTGAGATCAGGCGGGCCGCTGCATTTTGAATGAGTTGAAGAGGCTTGGTGGCAGTGGCCGGGAGGCCAGCTAGCAGTGCGTTGCAGTAGTCGAGGCGGGAGATGACTGTTGATTGGACGAGGAGTTGGGTGGCTTCTTTTGTCAGGAAGGGGCGTATCCTTCTGACGTTGCTCAGGAGGAATCTGCAGGTTCTGGTTGTCGCTGCGATGTGAGCAGAGAAGTTCAACTGGTCGTCGAGGACAACACCAAGGTTCTTGGCGGTCGGCGACGCGGTCACAGCTGCATTCTCGACTGTGATGGAGAGGTCGGTCAGGGGGGAGGATTTGGCCGGCAGGTGGAGCAATTCTGTTTTGCTTAGGTTCAGTTTGAGGTGGTTGGTCGTCATCCAGGCGGAGATGTCGGACAGACAGGCCGAGATCCGCTCAGAGACGTGGATATCTGAGGGAGGGAAGGAGAGGAAGAGTTGAGTATCATCGGCATAACAATGATATGAGAAGCCATGAGACGTGATAATGTTACCCAGTGATTTAGTGTAGAGGGAGAAGAGAAGGGGTCCTAGGACCGAGCCCTGGGGGACACCCGTCCGGAGGGGGCGGGTGGCCGACAGAGTCCCTCTCCATGACACTTGGTAGGAGCGGTCATTGAGGTATGATGTCAGCCATGTCAGCGCAGATCCAGCCACTCCCATTCCTGCGAGGGCCGCGAGGAGGATCTGATGGTTGACTGTGTCAACCATCAGATCTGATGAAAGGAATCAGAGCCAAACGAGCGATAGGTTTCAATCATAAAAAATATCCCCGCGGGATTCACATTTGCAATGCTGCGCGTTGTTAGAATAACCACATAATGTGTACATCGCACCGAGCGAGCGCCACGGTATATATAACGTGCATTATTTAGGACAAAGTGAATTTAGTATCAGCATTTTGGGTCTATTTTACATTTCAAAAGCCCCCTCTGGAAGAATGGAGCACAAAAACGTAATTCAGAATGGTATAAAGCAGATCCTAGACTGTGGGAATAATTTCAGGAAACGCGCTGTCACTTTCTTTGCGGGGGCGTGGCTGTGCTTCATCCGGCTAACTTGAACTTAAACCCTGCTTTCGACCAGGCTCAAACTTTTGGATCTGTTGTCATGGTGATTTGGACAATCCAGGTACGGGGAGCCGGAAAGTCCGGCTTAAGTCAGACTTAACCGAAAGTTATCCGGCTAACTCAGTTATCCAGGTACGGGGAACGGGGCCCTGGAGTCTAAACTATTTATCACGCTGCTCTCAACCTCACGGAGCCAATGGATAGAATCTGTGCTAAAACACCTTGGAACTACAAGTGAGTTGCGAGCCCTGCTTTGTTCTTAGAATCTGTGCTGGGTCACAATCACAAAATAGCTCAGACCTCTTAAGAGATAGCAGGAAGGGATAAAACAGCCTCTCAATCTTTGCACGCTGCTGTGTGGAGAACCAATCAAAGGGGCGATTGCACATTTGAAGGGGGGGGGGGGTGTTTAAAAATCGAGATCATAATCATATTAATCACTGCTTAGAAAGGCATGAGTGTTTTTCTTTGAAGTAAATTTTCAAAGAGGTAATTGGAAAAATCCACAACCCTCTTTGCCTGAGTGCTCATGATTGGTGATTTTTCTGTATTTATTTATCGCCTGCTACAATTTTACACTGAGCCTACAGCTTCCATCTTGAGCCATAGGGCCAGTAAGAGGAACACAAAAAGCAGCAACAACATACTGTCAAGACAGAATGTGCAGCAGGTTAAGACCAAAAAGGTTTTGAGGTTGATGGCTGGTGGCTAATGTCTGATACAATATACATTTACATTTAGTCATTCAGCAGACGCTTTTATCCAAAGCAGTGGTGGTGAAGGAGGCAATTTCCACCCTACATTGTAAAGTGCTTTGAGTGTCTAAAAGCGCTATATAAATAATTAATTAAAGTAATTTTTATTATTATTATTAAAGCAACTTACAATATATATATATATATATGCTAAATTATGTCTATACTACTATGCACTCAGAGTGTAGCACTTAAGTTCAACACTATTTAAGATAAGATAAGATATTCCTTTATTGATCCCCTTGGGGAAATTCAGGACATCTTACGAACAATGCCACCCTTGACCCTGAGCTGCCAGAGATGTACCCCTCCTGCTGACTTGTTCACAATATTTTCTTTTTTTTATCCACTTTTTCTCCTTCTTTTTCTATTTTTCTCCCATCCCAATTTCGCCTCGCCAATTCTCCCTTCAATTCTCCCCTCCCCTGTCTCGAACGTTGTTAGACTATGCCTCCCACTGGTCGGCTGCAGTGAGGACAGAAGCCTTGCATCACGTGTCCCCTCCGGTACACGAGGAGGCAGCCTGTCGCATCTTTTCACCTGCACAGCGCGATCTCTCAGTGGCGAGGAGTAACGCGTGGGAGGCTCACGCTGCCCCCGATACTTCCTGATTCTGCTGTACAGGCGCACCAACCGACCTGTAGGAGTCGCTGTCCACAACGTCCAATCCCCACCCACCGGCTTTCCCACCCTCTAATACTGCCAATTGTGTTAGTATGAACGACCAGCCAAGCTGGTAGCAACGCCAAGAGCTGGGCTCGAACCCAGCATATCCTGCGTTAGTGGCGAGCGCCTTGCCCACTGCACCACTTAGCCGCCCACTTGTTCACAATTTGTAAGTTGCTTTGGATAAGAGCCAAATGACTAAGTTCTGTACAACAAGTCAGCAGGAAGGGTACAGCTCTGGCAGCTAAGGGTAAGTGTTATTGTTTTTCAGTGTCGAAATTGAGTGCTTCACTCTTGAGTGCATAGTAGTATCTATATTGGCAATTTGGCATAGTAGGTATACACAGTACATTTCGCAGAGTAAATTTTACTCAAACTGAGTACATTTTACTCAAACTGGTATTAATATAGGCACAGTAGATTACTTAGTAGCAGAGTGCAGTATAGATTCCTCTGATATGTTGTTTACACCAGCAAAGCCTGCCCATTTTAAGTGGCAATGTAAGGTCTTTATTAGAATTAATAAGTCATTCATTAGGGGCTTGGGAAAAATCGCTTTTAGCCTTTGTCCTCAAGGCACTTTAAATATCGACTCTCTGGTGACATTGGGACATTTGAAAAAATGCACCTTTTGCATCTTAATGGTTTTGAATGTAATTGTTTTAACCACTGCTAATATTTGTGTCTTATTGTCTGATTTATCTTTGCTTTTTGATATTTCTTTCTTTCTTTCTCTTCAGTCAACCCTACACCACTGGGACATTCTAATTTGGACATAATTCGACCAGTTGTGCTCTAAATACCATGTCCTCAAACGTGTTATTTTCCTCACAGATGCTGCCAGGATCAGCTACTGTACGACACAGTATAATTTCTCCTGCCAAGCGCTCAGACACATGTCTCCCATGGATTTCTGCGGACGTGCCGCGCATGCAGATGCACGTGTGTGTGTGTGTTATGGATGTGATGTAAAGGTAGGAGCACATAGTACTGTAGTACTGCTGTATAGGATTTTTAACTACCTCTGTTTTGGCGTTAGCAGCTTAATATACCAGTACTAGTAATAGTTCAGGCATGGTGAGCCACCAATTAAATGCTCAAAAACACCAAAGACATTAAACTGTTGATTCTGTTCTGTTCTGTTTATACGTCTACTGTACGTGTTTATAAGAGATGGAAGCAGAGGACACCCTAAATGCCAGGTGGTCATGAAAGATACTATGGCTACTTGCAAAAGATGTACAAATAAGGACAATCCATTCAACCGTATCTCTCTCTTGGCAGAGCCTCGGATGCGGCCAGCAAGAGCAACCCCCCCCCATCCCCACTCAAATCAGACAAGAAATACAAATGTAAACTAAGTGGTGCTCTTTTTAGAGGTTTGGTGTTTGATGGTATCACGGATTCTACCTTTAAGCGGTAGAAACGCATGATGAGGAAATATCTGCCAACAGCTTGCCAACACACACACACACACACACACACACACACACACACAAAATTCCCATAGAGATG
The DNA here is from genome assembly GCF_963971535.1 of Notolepis coatsorum. Lineage (NCBI taxonomy): Eukaryota > Metazoa > Chordata > Actinopteri > Aulopiformes > Paralepididae > Notolepis > Notolepis coatsorum. The sequence goes on along the minus strand of NC_140168.1, from coordinate 24,873,042 downwards.
CATCAAAAAGCAATAAGGTTTTATATTGCTTGTACCTGAAAATAAGATGTCAGACTTCCGGTTTGCGACGTTCTGGTGAGCAGCCACATGAAAGAGCTCCCGGTCAATGAATATCAAAAAAAGGAAGTAAAACAATTCAAAACTAAATAAAAAGTGAAGATTTGAGGACAAAAGAAAGGAGGAAGAATGAACACGAGGACAAATGAAAGAAAAGCAACCCCAGATGAAGTAAATACACAGATGGAAAAGACTCAACACGAGGCAATGATGCAACAGGTAGAACAAGCTAGCGGGACGCTTAATGTCAGTGCAGAGAAGCTATGTCTTTTCCCGCATCAGAACAGTATTTTCTTATCTCCTTAAAAAGATAATTCTGCCTGTCATTGTCAAGTCCGGGTGGGGGTATCACTGGAAAATTGGAGATGGTCGGGTAGCGTTTTGGGTCTTTCAGCAGTTGAAACTCGAATGGCTCAGCATCATCACGGTGTAATTTCGCCGTCACCATGCCATGTCTGCTGGCATCGAAGCTGTAATAGAATAAAGAACACATTTAAAATATAGTGTATTTCGTAAAGAAAACACTGGTCCCAGGACACTGCGAGTCATCACATGTCATCCATGTCATCACATTTCGTACATTGATTGATACAACAAAAAAATCAAGTCTTCCGACAGTTTTGTTGTACACGACAACGCCTGCCGTTCGGAATTCTCTTTCCGCTCTTTATAGCATTTGCAATCAAACGTTCGTATTTTTTCCAATTCTTCATTGGTGTCACTGTCCACGGTTACAACAGACATAATATCTTCGACGAATCTCATCGTTAATTCCGTTGAATAGCCGGGTGTGACGGTCCCGCTGTGAAACAGAATCATCCTCCACGTCAGACTGATCCGCGCACTGCCGTATCGGATCGAGATCCAATAAGTCTTCATCCGAATCTTCTTCACCTGAAGAGCCCGATTCGCGCGGTTCAGGGACTGGATCTGGGTCGACTTCGTGAAAATAGTCCAATATGAACCCATTCATTAAATCCGATGGCTCTACCTGATGCAGCTATTATGTTGACACTATGGGTGCCGGCCAGAAATCCGGAAAATGACTGTGGATTGCCAGCGCTATTTGTCTATGGAGAAATTCCCCTTCTTTGCAGGGCTATAACTTTTTAAATTCTATTGCTACATTGCCATTATTAGGGCCCATTCAAAGTCCTATATGTATTGTTCATTGTGTAGCAACGTTAAACTTTTTCATTCACATATTCATAGTAAAGTATGGTCTAATGTATAAGTATGTTTTCATCTCTTTCTGCAGCTTTCTCCAGAACGTGATATATAGCCCCAAATGCATTATAGTGATGATGAAATACAGTTTGATGGCAATCGGGGCGATATAAAAAATGTCAATTGGTCGTACTTCTAGAATGATCTACGTATGATCTGATGATGACCGGATGGGCGGGGGATCGTTTATAATTCCGTGGGCAGCGTTATATCATTCATCTAGTGTGGGTGATATGTTCATCATAACAGTTTATATGGAATACGATCAAAAATAACGCAGAATCTTACCGTATCCTCCTCGCGCCGTTGGGCGATGAGCGTGGAACAGTCATTTACCTATTATGGTATGTAGAAATATCGGGTCCATTTCCAGCTTGTATAATAGTATATATGTCCAAATCATGTTGTTTATCGAGTTATTGGCAATCGATCGCTATGTATTGTGTCGAGATCGAGTCCCGGTAGCCAAACAGAGTGCCCGGAAGTAATACGGCCGACCAGCACAACCTCCATAGCACTTCCTGTTTGGCGATTGCGCCGATCGGCCACCAGATGGCGCTCCTGAACCGCCAGAGAGCTCAGTGGGTCCTCCTGGTGGATCTCAGGCCAGCGGAGGGGAAATATGAATCCGATCGCAGATTTTTGAAATATTGATATAAGGACGCTGTAAAGCGTCCTCCGGCAACTTGAGCATGGCCGGGAATGACGCTTTTAAGCGTTTTCCGGCAGTCAAAGTGTTATGTTGAGAGCAGCAGCTATCTTCTGTGCGTCCATCTCTCAACTCAAGACACATTCAAAGTGTCACTAGGTGCCAACAGGTGTGTACGTCTTGTGGGCGTTGCGCTGCGGGCTGCCTCTCCCCCCAAGGTTTAGGTTCATTCACATGCAAATTGTTATTACGCCCCCGTTCACTGAAATAAGCCTCCGTGAAACAGCCTATTTTAAACAAAGGATTGTTACTATTTTAGATATTCTAACTGTTCGTTTTTATAGTAAACATGTGCTTATACATTCAATTTCTAATCATATGAAAAAAAGAAAAACACACAAAAAAAGAAAAAAATAACTCTTTCAAGCCTAGACGAAAAAGGGGAGGGCCGAGTTCTGGTCACTAGTGCTGTGATCTGACACATTTGTGAAGGACAAGAACTAAAAAAAATTTGGACAATAATAGAGGCTTGGAGAATCTCCATTGCGGATATCTCCGTCACTAGGGGGGGGGCTTCTCCCTAGGAGAGCTGATTCCCCTCCAACCCGCCAACGAGGTCAAAAAGTGCTAACCATATAGATTATTTCATTTTCATTTCATTTTTTCAGCTGAGTGGGGTCTTGTATGTTGTGGGGTCGTTGTGCGTGGGGTGGGGTACTGGGTGACATGGGAGGTAGTGGGCTTGGCTCGGTGGGGGGGAGTCTCCTTCCCTCTCCTCTACTGAACCTAGCCCAATTTAATTCAAGGGACCCGTGTCGCTGAGTGCTCGGCCCCGCGTGGGACGGACCTGGGATGTGGGGGAGTCCTAAATGGCTTATTGTGTTTTCAGTAATATTTTTTAAGTCATGTTAACATAAATGTATATAGTGGTATCGGTGACATGGGAGGTACAGAAGTGGGCAGGCTGAGGTCAGTGGGGGGGAATGTCGGGGGGGGGAGGCCATCGTTCCGGCGGTTCGTCCCGGGAGAGGCCTTACGTGTTGTGGGATCGGTATGGGTGGGGTGGGGTTTCCTGGAGCCCTCGGCCGCCGTGGCCTGGGCGGTCTGGTTGCCGGGACCGGGGGGACACCGGGCTTGGGGTCGCGGGGGGTCGCAGGGCCATTGAGGCGTGGTGCTTTGGCCTTCTGCAAGCCTGGGCTTGGGGTTCTCGTGGGCCGGGGGCCTGGCGGTCGGGGCGGGGGCGGTTGGGGGCTCTGGGTGCTCGGCTCCGCGCATGGTGGACCAGGATATGGGGGTGTTCTGTTTCTCTGGGAGGAGGGCGGGAGGGAGGGGTTTCTCTTATGGGGGTCAGAGCGGCTGAGCTTTGCCCAGTGGGGTCTTGTGTGTTACGGTGTCGGTGTGCGTGGGGTGGGGCTCTCGTTCACATGGGAGGTAGCGGGCTTGGCTCGGTGGGGGGAAGTCCCCTTCCCCCCCCTCTACTGGGCCTGGCCCAATCAATTCAAGGGACCCATGTCGCTGGGGTCCCGGCTCTGCGCGTATCGGCCTGGGATATGGGGGAGTTATACGGGCTTAACTCAGGGGGGGGATGTCGGGGGGGGGCATCGTTTCCGCGGTTTGGCCCGGGAGGGTGGGGTCTTGTATGTTGTGGGGTCGTTGTGCGTGGGGTGGGGTGCTAGGTGACATGGGAGGTAGCGGGCTTGGCTAGGTGGGGGAGAGTACCCTGTCCTCTCTCCTCTACTGAACCTAGCCCAATTTAATTCAAGGGACCCGTGTCGCTGGGTGCTCGGCCCCACGTGGGGCGGACCTGGGATGTGGGGGAGTCCTATTTCTCGGGGTGGATGGCGGGAGGGGGGGGTTCCTCTTATGGGGGTCTGGGCTGCTGAACGCAGCCATATATCATTCATCAGGAATTCAAAGGTCCCATGTCAGTGTATTGTTATGTGTTTGATGTCATTTTAAGTATTGTCTAAGTGTTGTTTGTCTATAAATGTCAATACAAAAATGTGTTTAAAAAAAAAAGAAAATAAGATGTCAGGGGCAAAGCAAAGCAAACACTTTAATCCTCTTCTCTATGTGCCCTGCAATAGGTGGGATGCATAGTGTTAAAACGTTTAAATTGTCAATCGAATATGTATAAAAATAACCCTCTAATAAAAGCTGCAAATATGTATTTTAACTACATATTAACAGATATTTAAATATTTGGGGTGTAGAGCCAAGATGAAAACTGCACTGTCACCGAAATGATGGAGGGCACTGTGTGTGTTAGAGACAGGAATAGATTTAATTCTGGGCCTGATTTTCATTTCAACTTAAGTAAAAAGTATTTCATACAACTTATTAACCTTTGATTGAGTGTTGATGGTCATATCTGTAAAAACACTATAACAAGGCAGTTGATGCCTTCCTTTCCCATTAACGTTGTGATCCTTTTCCAGACACTCACCCAGATCATTGTATGTCTGAAAGCCTTTCAGACTGAGTCATGGAGACTCTGTAGAAGAGCCATGCCATCTATGATATATGATGATGGTTCTGCGACATTAGGCATGCTGCTGTATCTCTTCAACTACAGACTACAAACAAAGAGGGGGGGGGGACAGCAGCGAGTTCATGAGACATCACAGTCTCCATGGACACCTCTCTTTGCTTGGAGACAGTATATGTAACCTTCGAAAGAGCACATCTCCACACGAGTCCATGTGAACCTTTCTGAGTACACTGACTCCAACTGATGTTTTCATGTCTTTGAAGGTTGGGTTGCACACATTATTTTCTTTTCTCTGTCTCCCAGAAGCTCTTAGTTATTTTGGATTACAAACTTATCGTGTATATGGAGGTGTAGTCTGACGTCACTGGTTGTTCCACCCGTATAGGGATTTATCATTGGGAAAATGGATTATCGGCTATTGTAACAATTCTGCCGCATGGAAATTGAAAAGCTTTCCATTTTTGCAAAAAATTTGTTCCCTTCTATCACTAACATTATTGTTTAAGCATTTTAGTTTATTTTTTATGATTCATTGCGAATATTTTCATGTTGAGCTATAGATTGTGGATGAATAAACACAGAAAGGAACACCATGCTATTGTTAATGCTTTATTTGTTTTAAACGAGACGATTTAGAAATGGGCTATGGGTCGAACACGAAAAACGGCAATGACTTAACCACTACACCTCCCTATACACACAATTGTTAAGGGGATGCAGACCAGAGAAAGACTTTCGTCTTGTTTACATCAGGGTCCCCCATTTTCAATTCATAATGACATTTATGACATACACAACATACAGATATACGTATATATAAATCTAATCTAATCATCTAATCATGACATTTATGACATACATGACGATGACATACAGATATACAGTACTGTTACATTTGTGACATGCTTCTCCCCACTGATAATGGGCTTTGGACTGAAGACTTCATTATGTCAATGTTTCATTTTCTTTCATTTAGGACACCTCATACATTTACTGATGTAACTCCCTGACCATGCATGCTATATTTACACATGCTGGATTCAGCACAGCCACACCTTTCTGAAAAAGCCCTCATCTGTGTTTCTATGACAATCCATGGCAGAGCTACTACAAAGTAAATGAGAACATTCTGCATAGATATTCCTTTTTTAAATGTCTGCTTATTTTAAGTATGTGTACATAGGTATATATTTCCTACATGCATAAAGATATTCACATCCAGGTTTTTCTATTAGGTTAAGCAACTGTCTGACTGCTACATAGCATGTAAAGTTTGAAAGCTCTTGGAGCTTGTATTATTAATCTACATGAGTTTATATGTCTCAACTCCCATACGGCCAGGCTAAATTTTGGTGTCTCAAAATGTTGGGGGCATTGTCACTAGGCTATGCACACACTCACTTTTAAACAAACACTCTGTCATGGTCCCAGCCAGGGATCATGCCCGAACAATGTGAACAGTGCTTTTCTGCCGCCCTCTGGTGGCCAAACGCAGCAGCTCCAGATATTGGACCTTATTCTGGATGTTATTAATGGTGCTGTGTTTTATCTGTTCATGTTGTGTGGTGCGTTTTAGCTTGTGTTTTAAAAGGTTTATATTCTCATATGTTTCCTTTTAAAGGTTCATCCCCTTTACATATGTTTTTGTAAGTGTTTAACTGTACATGTTTCCTTTTTTTTTTTTATCCACTTTTTCTCCCATTTTTCCATATTTTCTCCCATCCCAATTTCGTATCATCCAATTCAACCCTCCCCTGTCACGAACGCTGTTTCTTGCCTCCCACAAGCCGGCTGCAATGTGGACTAAGTCATACATAGCACAAGTCCCCTCCGGTACTTGAGGTAACAGCAGTCGCATCTTTTCACCTGCGCAGCTCGATCTCTCAGTGTCGAGGAGTAACGCGTGGGAGGCTCACGCTGCCCCCGACACTTCCTGATTCTACTGCGCAGGCGCACCAACCGACTTGTAGGAGTCGCTTGTTCACAACGTTCGATCCCCACCCTTCAGTTTTCCCTCCCTGTAATACGGCCAATGTGTATTACTGCGGACGACCAGCCAAACTGAAAAACAATGTGGAGAGCTGGATTCGAACACGCGAATCCTAGCGTCTCCACACTGGTGGCGAGTGCCTTGCCCACTACACCACCTAGCCGCCCTGTACATGTGTTTCCTTTAAGGTTCACCCCCTTTACACATGTATTTTATAGTGTTAGACATCTTTACGTATGTTTCCTTAAGGGTTGTTCTTTTCATATATGTGTTCCTTAAGATATTCCCTTTACACATGCTTTAATTTATGATGTGAGTTTCTTTACTAATTCTGTGTTCACCTGTCTTGGCCATGCATGGCCTGTTACCAGCTGGCACTTGTTAGTAATCACGGGCAGTATATAGAGCTGCCCGTTCCTCACACTCATTGTCGCGCCATTGCCTTGTTTCAGTGATTTACTGTATTGCCTTGTATTGTTATCACAGTTGTGTTCGGTCACGTACTCACCGTCTGTCACTTGTATTTCCCAGTGAGTCCGTTCGTCTGAACTGAAACTGCCCTCACCAAAATAATCAGTGACCTCAGACTAAACTCTGACGAGAATAAGATCTCCATCCTTATCCTGTTAGATCTCAGTGCAGCATTTGATACAATCGATCACGATATTCTAATCGATCGTCTTGAAAACCATGTCGGTTTCTCAGAACATGTGCTGGGCTGGTTTAAAACATACATCAGAGGGAGGAAATTCTATGTTAAACTAGGAGATCACATGTCTGATATATACGACAACAACTATGGAGTTGCACAAGGGAGTTGCTTAGGTCCTTTACTCTTCTCCCTTTACATGTTACCGCTGGGTGATATCATCAGAGAACATAATGTAGATTTCCATAGCTATGCGGATGATACACAACTGTACATATCTGCTGAACCAAATGATACAGCGATTAGCTCCATTACAGACTGCTTACTGGCAATAAATAAATGGATGAGTAAGAACTTCCTGAAACTAAACGAGAACAAATCTGAAATTCTAATTATCGGCTCCAAAACTAAAAAAGAAACATTAATAAAGAACCTGGGGGGACTAACCCCTTGGATCAAATCTGAGGTCACTAGTCTTGGGGTTATCATAGATTCAGAACTGAACTTCAATTCTCATATTAGCAAAGTGACGAAAACATCGTTCTTCCATCTCAGAAATATAGCAAAAGTATGACCATTTATTAATCAGAACGATGCTGAGAATCTAATTCATGCATTCATATCTAGCCGGTTAGACTACTGTAATGCACTTTTCACAGGTCTCCCTAAGAAAACCACAGAGAGGCTTCAGCTAATCCAAAACTCTGCAGCCCGACTGCTAACTAGAACCAAAAGGAGAGAGCACATTAGTCCAGTCTTAGCTGCTTTACACTGGCTTCCTGTAACATTTAGAATTGACTTTAAGGTGGAAATGAAGCAGTGCGATAAATACATATTCATATCATCACATTAGTATTTAGATAAGCCACAGAAAAAATCACGTTATAAAAATAAGCAGTTTCTAAGAAAAAACGATTTGTTATGTGCATTTTTGAAGCATTTATCATTATGGGCGCGGCCATTTTGTTGCTGACGTCATGGAGCTTGTTTGGTGTATACACTGCTGGTTAGCTGCCTATAGTGAATGGGTCAGTCGGTAAATAAAATGTTGCCTACAAAACAACGGGACCGCGTGGTTCTGTTTGTATTGCTCCTGGCTGTTCAAACTAATTTTACCATGTGAGAGAGAGGAAAGTTGGTTAATTTCCACAAACTACCAGTGAAAAAAACAGTGTTGTTGGCATGTTGGCTCAGGCTGGCTGCACTCAGGCGGCGTGATCAGCCTGTTGGACAGGGAATGAAGATCCCCAGAGAACACTTCATTGCCTCGGATTATGTTGTTGGGGGTGGAAGGTTTGTCCAGAAGACCACTAATCAGCTGAAGCCTGATACGGTTCCCTCGGTCTTCGACAGACAGACCGGCGTTAGCTCTCGGGAGCGATGGCCAGCTAGTTAGCAACAGCCGGGGACCGGCGTTAGCAACCGGGAGCGTCGCGGAGCATTCAGCCTGCTGGCTACCTAGATCCACTTCAACCAGCGTCGCGGAGCATTCAGCCTGCTGGCTACACAGCTTGTCGGTGTGCTGGAACCTCGGCAAGCTAACGGTAGCTGGCTACACAGCTTGTCGGTGTGCTGGAACCTCGGCAAGCTAACGGTAGCTGGCTACACAGCTTGTCGGTGTGCTGGAACCTCGGCAAGCTAACGGTAGCTGGCTACACAGCTTGTCGGTGTGCTGGAACCTCGGCAAGCTAACGGTAGCTGGCTACACAGCTTGTCGGTGTGCTGGAACCTCGGCAAGCTAACGGTAGCTGGCTACACAGCTTGTCGGTGTGCTGGAACCTCGGCAAGCTAACGGTAGCTGGCTACACAGCTTGTCTGTGTGCTAATAGCCTCGGCAAGCTAACGGTAGCTGGCTACACAGCTTGTCGGTGTGCCAATAGCCTCGGCAAGCTAACGGTAGCTGGCTCCAGGCTATTAGCACATCGACAAGCTGCTGGAGCTCCCGACGCTCGGCTGGTTGAAGTGGATCTAGGTAGCCAGCAGGCTGAATGCTCCGCGACGCTCCCGGTTGCTAACGCCGGTCCCCGGCTGGTGCTAACTAGCTAGCCATCGCTCCCGAGAGCTAACGCCGGTCTGTCTGTCGAAGACCGAGGGAACCGCATCAGGCTTCAGCTGATTAGTGGTCTTCTGGACAAACCTTCCACCCCCAACAACATAATCCGAGGCAATGAAGTGTTCTCTGGGGATCTTCATTCCCTGTCCAACAGGCTGATCACGCCGCCTGAGTGCAGCCAGCCTGAGCCAACATGCCAACAACACTGTTTTTTTCACTGGTAGTTTGTGGAAATTAACCAACTTTCCTCTCTCTCACATGGTAAAATTTGTTTGAACAGCCAGGAGCAATACAAACAGAACCACCGCGGTCCCGTTGTTTTGTAGGCAACATTTTATTTACCGACTGACCCATTCACTATAGGCAGCTAACCAGCAGTGTATACACCAAACAAGCTCCATGACGTCAGCCATGACGTCAGCAACAAAATGGCGGCGCCCATGTTGAAAACAGGGATATTATATTTGATTTTTCAGACAAATAAGATAGATTTCACATTTGATTATAGAACCCTGTCTTACACAAGGTACACAACAAACAAACTAGGATCACATTGTTCACTGCTTCATTTCCACTTTAAGGTCCTTCTCCTTACATACAAAGCTCTAAATGGACAGGGACCTAGCTACATCGCCAACACTCTAATAAATTACACACCAGCAAGAACACTGCGATCATCAGCTGCTGGACTACTAGAGGCTCCCAGAAGCAGTCAAAAGAGGATCGGTAATGCAGCCTTTATCAACTATGCCCCAAAACTATGGAACAAACTACCCCAAAACATCAGGGAAGCCAACTCGCTAGACATCTTTAAAAGACAGCTTAAAACCTATCTCCTTGCTCAGGCATTTCACTGATAGATATCTGCTACCACCTAGTGGCAAGAGGAAACATCAGGGATATCCTGACACAACTTGTATTTACCTGCACTATTCTTACCCTGCCTACTCTTATACACTGCCTATCAAATTCATGTGTCGGTTATTGCACTTTTTACTTCTTACTGATGACTATTTTTAAACTGAATCATTTTAAACTATTTTTATTATTTGCTAGATCCAAATGTGAAACAATGTGATTATTTGTTCATGCAATAGGTCCCACTATTTAGTATGGGTTCGAGTCCCTGTGATCTAATATCACTAAAGTTACAGTGTGGGTTCAAGTCCCTGTGATCTAGTATCACTAAAGTTACAGTGTGGGTTCGAGTCCCTGTGATCTAGTATCACTAAAGTTAAAGTGTGGGTTCGAGTCCCTGTGATCTAGTATCACTAAAGTTACAGTGTGGGTTCGAGTCCCTGTGATCTAGTATCACTAAAGTTACAGTGTGGGTTCGAGTCCCTGTGATCTAGTATCACTAAAGTTACAGTGTGGGTTCGAGTCCCTGTGATCTAGTATCACTAAAGTTACAGTGTGGGTTTGTGTCCCTGTGATCTAATATCACTAAAGTTACAGCAATATGTACTGTGAAGTATGTTGGGAATTACAGGAGTATTACTGAATAGAGAGCCTATTAGGATGCTAGATCCTAATGTGAAACACTGTGATTTGCCATATCTTGCTATGCTCGCTCATGCCTGTTTTTTTTTATGTCTGTTCTATTTTATAATTTTTTGACTATTTTTAAACTGAATCATTTTAAACTATTTTTACTATTTGTGTTACTGAAAACTGTAAGCGGAGAGCCTATTGGGATGCTAGATCCTAATGTGAAACACTGTGATTCTACCTGTCTATCTTTTTATGCTCGCTATGCCTGTATTTTTTACTGTTGTGAAGCACTTTGAACTGCAACCTCTGTATGAAAAGTGCTATACAAATAAAGTTATTATTATTATCTTGCCCAGGTCAGCCTTGAGTGAGAGTGAGTGAGCTGCACAGACAAAAATACTCATAACTCGCTGAAATATTGACGGATTTACAAACGGGTTGGTTTGCTATAAACATCAAATATGTAGTTATGATACTGCATACTTATAAAAAAAAATGTAAAGATGTTTTTTTTTACAAACCGCTTGAATCATAGCCACGTTAATAATGCTTGTAATAAACCAAACCGTTTGTAAATCCGTCAATATTTCAGCGAGTTATGAGTATTTTTGTCTGTGCAGCTCACTCACTCTCACTCAAGGCTGACCTGGGCAAGATGGCGGCAGTTCAGTGACGTCGCTCTCCATTGGCCGGCAGCGCGGGTAAGCTATCTAGTGTTCTATATATATCTATGTTCCATCTCATACCTCTCAGCTGGAACTCTTTTGCAGGCATCTGTTTGCAAACTAATTCAGACGTAAGTGTCCAAATATCTGAACTATCCCATTAACCCTGTAAGGCCCTGTCAGAAAGTCTTCATTGATGTCAATGGAGGGTTTTCGACATAAAAGAACAGTTCACTTTCAAAACTCACGCATCACAATTATAGATTTAAAATGCACATAATATTCACAGTTGGAAACATCTTCACCAATCCAATTCAAAGGTTGGGCCCCTTACCCTTAGGCAGCTCCTTCCTGTGAAGACGATGTTTCTCACTGTGAATATTATGTGGATTTCAACTGGGACTGGACTGACATGGGGAGGTGAGTAACCGACGCCCTAAAGAGTTTTAAAACAAACTGTTCCTTCAAGTAAAAAATCCTCCATTGAAATCGATGAAGACCTTCTGACTTAAATGGATAGTTTGGATTTTTGGACATTAACCCTTTCACTAGCACACAGGGGTGTAGCTCCAGATTCTGGGCCCCATGAAAGAATGTATTTGTAGGCCCCCAGTGAATGCGAGCGCGCGTAAGTGCGCGAGCGGAAATTTATTTGGCCATTTTTTTATTGATGAAAACGCATAATATGGTTTTTACCTATACATTCGGATCAGCAGTTCAGCACCTGCACTGTTGGTGGGTGAGCCTAGTAAAGGATGTCGCATTGCGTTCATCTTCAATGAATGGACCAATGCAATAGTCTACCAAAGCCCCCCCTCTCTCTCTATACAGATACAGCACTCAAAACTCAAACCTCTCATGCCTCTCTACCACTCTCTACCACTCCTCTATTGTTCTTGACCGGGCCAGATTTCACACCTCCACTTCCTCCCACAGGCTGGGCAGATTTTCATCTTAAATTTTTATTCGTCCCAAATGTCCCAGCCCCATCAGATTTCTTAGCTTTTTTCACTGTTTACTTATCATGCATTGCAACACTAATATATGGTCAGTACCCCAAGTCAGACTGCCCATATAAAAATTATTTTGGGGGTCTGAGGGCAGTAGCCCCCGACCCCCTCCCTGGGGAAGCACTTAAGTTAACTACTCTCCCTTTGTTCCCCCAGCCAACACCCCCGGAAAATTAACACCTGAGTAGACTTAAGTGGCACACAAGCAGCAACAAGCAGCAGACAAGCAGCAGAATTGGTTTGATTTTTGAGCGCTGCGTCTGTATATCTCACACACACACACACACACACACTTCAGAAACAAACATAGTATCAATGAGAGCATCAATAATACACCTGAGTGATGTCTAGTAAAAAAAAAAAAAAAAAAAAAACTTTTTTTTGCCCCCCCCCCCCCCCCCCCCCAGTGTTGGGCCCTTGGAATCATCCTAAGCTACCCCCCCCCCCCCCCCCCCCCAGCTATGCCCCTGCTAGCACACTACAGGGCCCTTTCACTAACTCACTACAGAGGGTTAACCCTTTCACTAGCACACTACAGAGGGTTAGCCCTTTCACTAGCACACGAGGGTTAACCCTTTCACTACCACACTACAGAGGGTTAACCCTTTCACTAGCACACTACAGAGGGTTAGCCCTTTCACTAGCACACTACAGAGGGTTACCCCTTTCACTAGCACACTACAGAGGGTTAGCCCTTTCACTAGCACACTACAGAGGGTTAGCCCTTTCACTAGCATACTGCAGAGGGTTAACCCTTTCACTAGCACACTACAGAGGGTTAGCCCTTTCACTAGCACACTACAGAAGGTTAACCCTTTCACTACCACACTACAGAGGGTTAACCCTTTCACTAGCACACTACAGAGGGTTAGCCCTTTCACTAGCACACGAGGGTTAACCCTTTCACTACCACACTACAGAGGGTTAACCCTTTCACTAGCACACTACAGAGGGTTAGCCCTTTCACTAGCACACTACAGAGGGTTACCCCTTTCACTAGCACACTACAGAGGGTTAGCCCTTTCACTAGCACACTACAGAGGGTTAGCCCTTTCACTAGCATACTGCAGAGGGTTAACCCTTTCACTAGCACACTACAGAGGGTTAGCCCTTTCACTAGCACACTACAGAGGGTTAACTTTTTTTTTTTTTTTTTTCCTTTTAACCCTTTCCTCTTTTTCCTTTACCCTTTTTCTTTTCCTTTCACTACCACACTACAGAGGGTTAACCCTTTCACTAGCACACTACAGAGGGTTAACCCTTTCACTAGCACACTACAGAGGGTTAACCCTTTCATTAGCACACTACAGAGGGTTAACCCTTTCACTAGCACACTACAGAGGGTTAACCCTTTCACTAGCACACTACAGAGGGTTAACCCTTTCACTACCACACTACAGAGGGTTGACCCTTTCACTACCCTTTCACTAGCACACTACAGAGGGTTAGCCCTTTCACTAGCACACTACAGAGGGTTAGCCCTTTCACTAGCATACTGCAGATGGTTAACCCTTTCACTACCACACTACAGAGGGGTAGCCCTTTCACTAGCACACTACAGAGGGTTAGCCCTTTCACTAGCACACTACAGAGGGTTAACCCTTTCACTAGCATACTGCAGAGGGTTAACCCTTTCACTAGCACACTACAGAGGGTTAACCCTTTCACTAGCACACTACAGAGGGTTAGCCCTTTCACTAGCACACTACAGAGGGTTAACCCTTTCACTAGCATACGGCAGAGGGTTAACCCTTTCACTACCACACTACAGAGGGTTAACCCTTTCACTAGCACACTACAGAGGGTTAACCCATTCACTAGCACACTACAGAGGGTTAGCCCTTTCACTAGCACACTACAGAGGGTTAACCCTTTCACTAGCACACTACAGAGGGTTAACCCTTTCACTAGCACACTACAGAGGGTTAACACTTTCACTACCACACTACAGAGGGGTAGCCCTTTCACTAGCATACTACAGGGGGTTAGCCCTTTCACTAGCACACTACAGAGGGTTAACCCTTTCATTAGCACACTACAGAGGGTTAACCCTTTCACTACCACACTACAGAGGGTTAACCCTTTCACTACCACACTACATATGGTTAGCCCTTTCACTAACACACTACAGAGGGTTAGCCCTTTCACTACCACACTACAGAGGGTTAGCCCTTTCACTAGCATACTACAGAGGGTTAACCCTTTCACTACCACACTACTATACATAAGGTTAACCTTTCACTACCACACTACAGATGGTTAGCCCTTTCACTAGCACACTACAGAGGGTTAACCCTTTCACTACCACACTACTATACATAAGGTTAACCTTTCACTACCACACTACAGAGGGTTAACCCTTTCACTAGCACACTACAGAGGGTTATACAGAGGGTTAACCCTTTCACTAGCACACTGCAGAGGGTTAACCCTTTCACTAGCACACTACAGAAGCTTAGCCCTTTCACTACCACACTACAGATGGTTAGCCCTTTCACTAGCACACTACAGAGGATTAACCCTTTCACTACCACACTACAGAGGGTTAGCCCTTTCACTACCACACTACAGAGGGTTAGCCCTTTCACTACCACACTACAGAGGGTTAGCCCTTTCACTAGCACACTACAGAGGGTTAACCCTTTCACTAGCACACTACAGAGGGTTAGCCCTTTCACTACCACACTACAGAGGGTTAACCCTTTCACTACCACACTACAGAGGGTTAGCCCTTTCACTACCACACTACAGAGGGGTAGGCCTTTCACTACCACACTACAGAGGATTAACCCTTTCACTATAGCCCTTTCACTACCACACTACAGAGGGTTAGCCCTTTCACTAGCACACTACAGAGGATTAACCCTTTCACTACCACACTACAGAGGGTTAGCCCTTTCACTACCACACTACAGAGGGTTAGCCTGTTCACTAGCACACTACAGAGGGTTAGCCCTTTCACTACCACACTACAGAGGGTTAGCCCTTTCACTACCACACTACAGAGGGGTAGGCCTTTCACTTGCACACTTCAGAAGGTTAACCCTTTCACTAGCACACTACAACCCTTTCACTACCACACTACATATGGTTAACCCTTTCACTACCAGAGCACAGCAGGTTAACCCGTTCACTACCACACTACATAAATCAAATCAAATCAAATGTATTTATAAGGCCCGACAACACACGTTAATGTCCCCATGGGCCGTACAGGTCTTCTTTAAACAAGTCAAGAAGAAAACATAACAATAAGTCAAGAACAGAACAAGAACACCATAAGGTCCAAAAAATTTAAGATAAATGCAAATAAATGAAAGAATGCAAGCACTCCCAGACATACCCCACGCGAAGGTAAGGAAAAACTCACTAAAACCTAACAATAGGGAAAAAAGCTCCACAGGCAGTGTGGAGGAGAGAAACCTTAGAAGGGCCATTCAAGGGGGGATCTCCCTTCTTAGATGTTGGTGATAGTAGTGTTGCAGACGGACAGTTGGTAAGCATGCACTCATGTGTGTAGTGAAACACAGATGAGTGCATGCAATAGCAACTGAACATTTTGAAAGATTAAAGATAGAGCTAATAGCGATAGCAAATGAACATTTTGAAAGATTAAAGATAGAGCTGATAGCGGATCTATTTGAGGCACAGGGGTGGCGCAAAGAGGGTCACGTCCTCCCTGTCTTAGTCACGGGACATTCAACACTCCGGTCATTGCTCAGGGACAGCCGGAGACAGGGAGATAGGGGGCGGCGCAGAGAGGGTCGCGAACTCCCTGACATCATCGCGGGACGTCCGGCACTCCGGTCACCACTACGAGACCTCCGGAGACAGGGGGGCACGCAGAGGGGGTCGCAACCTCCCGGCCTTCATCACGGGACGTCCGACACTCCGGTCAGCACTCCAGGACAGCAACTCACAGGGAGACAGGGAGACGGGACAGGCGTTAGACAGCTCATGTGATTGTAGTGGGCGGACATAGCAATAGATACAAGTGGGGAGATAAAAAATATAAATAAAAAATCCACTCTACTAACTCAGCTACCAGTTCCATGTAGGCTCTGTCTCATCACCACTAGTGCTGCAGCCCACAACTGACGTATGACGTACCTGCATGATCCATTGCCGCATCTGAGAATCTATGTAGATGCAGAAGCCTGTGTTGTGTTGGAAACTCAAGATGTTGGAGCACACGGACTGGCAGAACTGGCAACACATGATTTTAATACCCAGCGTGTGTGTGTGTGTGTGTGTGTGTGTGTGTGTGTGTGTGTGTGTGTGTGTGTGTGTGTGTGTGTGTGTGTGTGTGTGTGTGTGTGTGTGTGTGTGTGTGTGTGTGTGTGTGTGTGTGTGTGTGTGTGTGTGTGTGTGTGTGTGTGTGTGTGTGTGTGTGTGTGTGTGTGTGTGTGTGTGTGTGTGTGTGTGTGTGTGTGTGTGTGTGTGTGTGTGTGTGTGTGTGTGTGTGTGTGTGTGTGTGTGTGTGTGTGTGTGTGTGTGTGTGTGTGTGTGTGTGTGTGTGTGTGTGTGTGTGTGTGTGTGTGTGTGTGTGTGTGTGTGTGTGTGTGTGTGTGTGTGTGTGTGTGTGTGTGTGTGTGTGTGTGTGTGTGTGTGTGTGTGTGTGTGTGTGTGTGTGTGTGTGTGTGTGTGTGTGTGTGTGTGTGTGTGTGTGTGTGTGTGTGTGTGTGTGTGTGTGTGTGTGTGTGTGTGTGTGTGTGTGTGTGTGTGTGTGTGTGTGTGTGTGTGTGTGTGTGTGTGTGTGTGTGTGTGTGTGTGTGTGTGTGTGTGTGTGTGTGTGTGTGTGTGTGTGTGTGTGTGTGTGTGTGTGTGTGTGTGTGTGTGTGTGTGTGTGTGTGTGTGTGTGTGTGTGTGTGTGTGTGTGTGTGTGTGTGTGTGTGTGTTGGGTGCGGACTAGATTGAACTGTAAATAAAACTGGTACAGTATGGAACACATCTGTTGACTAAGTGACTGTAAGCCATCAAGGGTTTGAGGTATCAAACCAGCCAGTCTCGATGTTAAATGGGCACTTTTTTTTGCATATAATCTCATTTTCAATCTCAACTCTGGATTGAAAATAAACACAGTACTACATTATCAGTCAAAATTATTACATCATCAGTTTGGAAAGAATTCTCAACCAGATATCAGTCAGGACATTATATTAGATTATTGGTTAAGTTATTACATTATTGGGAAATGATTACATTATCAGGCGCTACAATCCGTGAACCACGAAGCTGCTTTTGGTTAGATGTTCTAACTAATACACTTGTAACTGCAGCAGATTACAGTGCTGACACTCACTATACTAAGACATGTGGAAGCATCTCTGTCATGTTATGTAAGTCATGTTGTGTTGTGTTATGTTATGTTGTGTTAATCATTTCATGTTACGTGATGTTATGTTACGTTATGTTACGCTATGTTATGTTACGCTCAGGGCCGCCTGGGAGAAATGCGAGGCCCTGTGCGAGATTTAACGCGAGGCCCCCCCCCCCCCCCCCCCCCCCCAAGGTAAAAAAAAAAAAAAAAAAAAAATTATATATATATATATATATATATATATATATATTTTTTTTTTTTTTTTTTTTTTTTTATACAGTCAACATATTCTTAAATAATAGCGCTGCCCGAGGCGGGGCATGATACAGTCAACATATAGCAAAAGAGAGAGCGAGAGAGAGCTCCCGTTCTACAGTCAATATACAGTGTACAGAGAGAGAGAGAGAGAGAGAGAGACACATTGGAAAGAAATTGAAATGCTATTTGGCCCTAAACAGAGAGTACACAGTGGCAGAATACCCGAGCACTGTGACTGAAGATCCTTGAGCACAGCCTAGCCATCGAGAAAGGCCGCCATAGGCAGACTGTGTGTGTTAGAAAGAGAGAGAGAGAGAGAGAGAGAGAGAGAGAACATGTGTGTTTGTCATGTGTGTGTGTGTGTTAGAGAGAGACTATAGCATGTATGAGAGATTCAAAAGGACAAAGATCAACACTTAAATCCAACAAGAAGAGGGTCAACAGAGAAACCAAAGCAGCAAGGAGCCAATGGCCGACATCAGCTAAATAGGCTAGCCAGGTACTGTGACACCAGGCCACGTGACACACACAACGTGGCTACACAAACGACCATTCACACACAGCACATGTCGTATCTCCAAATGTTGTGAAGTAGCATATGTTTTGCCTGGAAAAAAACATCGTTATTAACAAAACATTCGGGAGGGGAAGGAAGGAAGAGTGGGGTAATGTCATCATGACATTTTCATTAATCCAAGTTACCTGCACGATGAACGCTGGGCGAAAGGCCGCAAGGTCTCCACGTTGACGAAAGGCCTCTCGCTGGCGGGACAAAAAGAAGCTATGGCCACTGGCCAGAGCCTTGTCATGGTGCAGGCCCGACTACATCTTCTGTCAAAGGGCCTGCTATTCTCAAGGCTAACTGATAGCATCAAACGAACGTTCCCAGCTGACGCTAAACAGCTAACTGGCTAACAGTTAGCTCACACAGTTAGCTACTAGTAGTATTAGCTAGACCAGTTTGGCTCCAAGAGAGAAAGAGAGATAGGGTCAGGTGACTCAGATCCACGGCGGGTACATAATCATAAGTTGACTCACCATAACGCAGTATCAACGTGGAAGGATACTTTCTTGGCCCCACGGTGTAATTTCGGCGTATTGCTGCCTAACAGATTTATCTGCTCACAAGTTCTCTTCTCCTTCTTTTGAAAAGACATCCACTCGCCTCGCCTGGTTAGCTAACGCTAGTTAGCATTTAGCTAAGCTAGCTACTAGCCGACATGGCTATACCGAAAGGCTCCGGCCATTTGTCCCGCTAGCGAGAGGCCTTTCGTCAACGTTCCTTGGTTGGTGACCGACCGACTGATAATGACCGACCTCTTTCTTCGTCTTGGCTATTGGGCATAACTAAGCATAGTCAAAAGCTGCACGCGCGAAAATGTCAAACGCAGCCGACTCACGCTGCCACGCCGGCAACTACACTGTCTACACACGCTGTAAGTAAAACCACTCCCTTCGTTGAAACCAATGCTGCTGCAGAACCCCAGAGGCTGAGCTCCAATAGTGAGTATGTCTGCAGCTGCAGGACTGCAGACCCAGGAACAAGTCAGACACATTCTACAAACGTGTCTAATGTGAAATATATAAGCATATAAGCAAAACTAGATTTTAGGTCTGTGATGAAAAAGGGCCTCGCGGGAAGGGGGGCCTCGCAAAAAAAAAAAAAAAAAAAAAATAATAATAAAAAAAAAAATTAATAAAAAATATTTTTTTTTTTTTTTTTTTTTTTTTTTTTTTTGCGAGGCCCCCCTTCCCGCGAGGCCCTGTGCGACCGCACTGCTCGCACACCCCCTGAGGCGGCCCTGGTTACGCTATGTTGTGTTACGCTATGTTGTGTTACGCTATGTTATGTGTTATGTTAATCATGTTACGTTACATTGCGTTACATTACGTTACGTCACATTACATTACGTTATATTATGTTATGTTGTGTTATGTTAATGCTACAATAACACAATAGGAATCATTCAGAATCTTTGGCAGATACTAACCCTAAGATCACTAGCTAAACAACAACGCAACCATCGCTCCAGCTACAGTAAAGACAATAGAACAACTTCTACACATTGGTTTTCCCCTTTGTGAGTTTTCTAGTTCTTTAATTTAAGCGTTTGAGTTTGTTTACTTCCGTGGCCCTTGTGGAGCAGGGAACTCAGCAAAGCTTTGCTAATTAGTCTAGGTTGCAGCTCCGTTCCACTAATTACACCAGTGTTGCCTGCTGGTGCGCAGCTCAGGCTCTCGCCGGAGGTCCCCTGGTGTCCCAGACGGCGACAGTGAAGCACAGGCACTTGTTGTGGCACAGGGGGTTCATGGGTATAGAGTTTTTGGAAAAGGAGAATAATCAGAAAAACAGACGGGCACTCGGAGAGACGCAGACACCCACAGCAACCATCTGGGTGCTGCTGTCTGGCAGCCCGGCTCACGTGCCGCTCACCACCGGAATGTCTCCCCAATCATGAGCCATGTGAGGGACCAAACAGCTTAGACATGAGGAGTCGTAGGTAGAGTGCTCAAAAGGAGGTTTATTTTTCCCAAAAATATAAATACAGGGAACAAAAAAGTGCAACAATAAGAAATAACCATTACTGTAACTGAGGGGTACAATTCCCTGACTGTATTGATAAGTATGGTATCATTAAACCACTACCGCTTTATGTACTTTAATTACTGGCCATACAGTACATGATATATAAATATGATGAACACTTCCCACAATGAACCGGTTCCACACAAAGGTGTAATCAAGTATTTATTGCAGCAAAAGGTACATAATATACTTCTCTATTATACTTTGGATGCGCTTATAAGGCAAAGGAATGTCCGTAGGCAAATCAATAATGAATGTCCATTCTCTGGTTACGCAGGAGGTAATTATACAACCTGAATCTTAGGGAATTATATCTATGGTACACTAGTAATATATAGCGGGAGATACTGGAAGGGTCCCCCCGGTTGTAAGCCAGCAGGGGTAGAGGATCGGTCGGTAGTAGAGAGTCTGGTCAACGATGACTAAGGAGACTCCAAGTACAGGAGACGGTGCAATAGTCTCTTGATCCACAGACGAATACAGCTGTTCTCCGTAGACTGTAGCTCCACAGTGAAGAAAGCTAGCCGGCCTCAGGCTCTCTGAGGCGCCGACTCGACCTGGCTCCTCACAGGGTAAATCCCACACGTGTAGGCGTCGGCGATTCTCCGCTCCATAAATCACAGGACCAAAACAAATATAATCCAGCCGCAAAGGGCTATGTAGTCGTCGGGTAGATTAATCCAGTGTACATGTCCACACGGTTCTCGTCTAGGTCTCCTCGGGTGAAAGCGCCATGAAAGCAGCCCAGCCTGGATAAGCACTCTAGCTGATACGAGGAAGCGTTGGTGATGCTGGTCACTGTAGAACTTTAGCCGCACGATACACTATACACAAATAGACTATTACTGACTTAATAGAAATATGTCGCACTCGACGGTATAGCGCCAAACTCTGACAATTCAGTTATTAATTCGCACGCGGTCTCAATGCTCTATTTGGGGCCAAACAGGCCATACTTCACCGCACGTTGTATCGTGGGTGAGGCTTCAACTTATTGGGTAACTCTACTTCTGTATTCACCTGCGCCATATTTATATGCACGGCGAACAATCTAGTGCCAACCTCATTTCTGTCTCGTATTCCTGGGCAAGGCCGGGCATGTACAGACATGTCTTGACGGTGGCCTTGAACCTGACTCCGGAGGCATGGCTCTGGCGCCTGTGGACCGCTGTCCAATAGGAGAACGAAACATCATGGTCCGTACTAGGCTAAAGGGATATTCCGTGTATATGTACAAGGAATATACAAGGGATATCAAACGATATACAAATACTATGCAATATATATCAATCAATAAATATATATATTCGGTTTAATCTGATCCTTTGTAACAGCCGCCTCCTAATTAGTCCCACCTAATTAGCTAAGCAGAGACAGATTAACCGCACTGTCCACTACTCAATGTCTGTTGTGAGGGGTCGGGCAGTTCACAAAGTCATGGGTCATGGTCGTCATCGATAGTATCGGGGAGCCTTGGCAGTTCTATTAGCCTCGCCACGGGTCGGGTGTAGATCCGTCCTTGGACGAGCACTTCGGCTGCTCGGACCTTTCCGTCGGCACCGGTGATCACTTTGCTTACGCGGCCAGCCGGCCACATAGCTCGGGGTAGTGACTGGTCGATAATCATGACGACTGTTCCTTCTGTCAAATTGTCTCTCTCTTTCACCCATTTCTGGCGGGTCTGTAGAGACGGTAGATAGTGGAGTAGGAAGCTGTTCCAAAACTTGTCAGCCAATACTTGACTGTACCTCCACATTCTTCGGCCGTTTGCTTCTTCAGGCCTGTACATTGTCTGTGGTAGCGCGGGGTCCAGCCGCCCCATCAAGAGTGTGTTGGGGGTGACTGGGTCGACATCTGCTACATCACTTGAGACGTAACCGAGGGGCTTTGAGTTCAATACTCCCTCGATCTCCGTGAGGACTGTCATTAGGACTTCTTCCGCCACGGTCTGGGCCCCAAGCACGGCGTACAGGGCTGTCTTTATTGAACGTACTTCTCGTTCCCAAGTTCCACCGAAGTGAGGTGCGTTCGGGGGATTAAACTGGAAGTCAATCTGGGATGGAGCGAGGTGGGTCTTAAGTTCTGGGCCCATAGCTTGGAAGCTCTCTCTCAGCTCTCTTTCTCCGCCTTTGAAGTTTGTCCCGTGATCAGACAATAATATAGACGGTTTGCCTTTCCGCGATGTGAATCTTCGGAAGGCCATAAGGAATGAGTCTGTGCTCATGGTTGGAAGGAGTTCTATATGCATCGCTCGGGTGGTCATGCATTTGAATACAATACCCCACCGCTTCTCGGTTCCTCTTCCTTTCTTTATATACAGCGGGCCGAAACAGTCCATACCGGTGGAGTGAAAAGGCTTGTCGCCGAGTCGGAGGCGACAGGGAGGTAGGTCAGCCATCCGGGGTATACTGGGCTGCGCTCGCCACTTACGACAGTCTAGACAGGTTCGCTGGAAGCGCCGCACTGCTTCTCTCCCTTGCAGTATCCAATAACGACGTCTGATCTCCGCGAAGACTCTCTCTGCCCCGGCGTGATGCACATCCTCGTCGTATTTCTTTATGATCAGCTCTGTGACCTTGTGTCGGCTGTTTAAGACTATCGGGTACTTGACGTCATCCGGTAAGTCTGGAGCTCTCCGCAGACGACCACCCACTCTGATGAGACCATGGGCGTCGCTCTCGGGGGCTAGGTGGAGCAGTCTGCTGTCTGATGGGACGGGCTTTGCTCCCTGTAGACAGTCTAGCTCATCGGGGAACGAGTCTCTCTGGGCTCGTTGTAGTAGAAGAAGTTCTGCTTCTTCGTAGTCAGCTGCTGTAATGTCAGTAGTGAGCTGAACCTCTGGGTGGTGCCACAGGAATGTCTTTAGCTGCGCACTCTCTAGGGTGAGGCAATCGTCTATGTCGGGGTCTGTGGAGACAAGTGTGTTCAATCCACAGAACATAGATTTCTTGTTTTCGGCCTCCTCTTTACTCGCTTCCCGTGGGGTGGGTGTAGGCCACTCTTCTTCCGGGAGCTTGAGGAACTCTGGCCCGTCACTGTATAGGTTGTGACGGGTGAGGTCATCCAGGGACATTCCCCGGGTGATGACGTCAGCTGGGTTGTGTTTTGTGTCCACATACCTCCAGCTTGCTACTTCTGTTAAATCTTGAATCTCTGTGACTCTGACTCCCACGAAGACCTTGTATCTGCACGAATCAGACCGGATCCATGTGAGTACTGTCGTGGAGTCTGACCACAAGATTGTTCTTTGCACCGGAATGGTGAGTTCACGTTGGATTAACGTGGCGAGTTGCGCTCCTGCTAGGGCTGCGCAGAGCTCTAGACGCGGGATAGATTGTTGCTTTCGTGGGGCTATTCTTGAGCGAGCCAGGATGAAAGCAGTATGTATTTCTCCTCCCTCCTCTCGGGCACGCAAGTAGGCCACCGAACCGTAGGCTACTTCGGAGGCGTCGCTGAAGACGTGCAGGTCCATCTGGCACGTCTCCGGCCTCACTGTGGGTGGGAAGTAGCTGCGGCGTATGTTGACACCTGGGAGTGAGCTGAGTTCCGTCTCCCACTCTCTCCATGTGGATGCAAGGTGTTCGGGTATGGGGTCGTCCCAGCCCTGGTCCTTGTCCCATAACGCTCTTACAATCATCTTTGCCCTGGTGGTGTAAGGTAGAATACATCCCAACGGGTCATATTGTCTGGCGAGTGTTCTGTATACACTCCGTCTGGTGGTCGGTAGTGCAGTCGACCTTCCCTGCTCCTTGGTCAGGGGTGTGTGTTTATAATGGAGCGAGTCTGTTTTGAAGCGCCAGACTAGTCCTAATGTCATTTCTTGGGCTTCTCCTGGGATGGTCGCCATCCAGGTCTCGCTGCTTGCTGCCTTGTCCTCGGGGGAGAGGCTGCGCAATACTTGCGGGTCGCTGCTGGCCCACTGCCTGAGATCAAAGCCGCCTTTGATCAGGGAGGCGCGGAGCTTGAGTAGAAGGGCCTCGGCTTCTTCTGGCGTCGAGACGCTTTGCAGACAGTTGTCCATGTAGAAACTATTTCCTACACTTTGTCGGACCTCTTCATCAGCTGCTGGGTCCTCTGCGACGTGTTTTTGCAGTGCAAACGTAGCACAGCATGGGCTGCATGTGGTTCCGAAAGGGGGGACTTCCCATTGATAGATGGCTGGTCGCTCATCCCCGATCCTCTCTCTCCATAGGAACCGCAGCAGGGGCTTGTCCTCCTCCACTAGTCTCACCTGCAGGAACATCCCTTTGATGTCGCCGCTGATGGCCACCTTGTCTTGGCGGAAACGTAGTAACACGCCTAGTAGAGAGGGGCCGAGTGTTGGGCCGGGCAAGAGCTCTTTATTCAGATTTTGTGATCCGATCTGGTAGCTGCAGTTGAACACAATACGATCCTTGCCGTTGTGGTGGACTTTGTGGTGCGGCACGTACCATGATTCGGTCGTCTGATCGGCCTCTTTAATGTCAATTTTCTTTATGTGTCCCGCTGTGATTAGCTTGTTAATCTCAGCGCGGTACACCGTCTCTTGAGCGGGGTCTCTGGCTAGGCGCCGCTCTGTGTTCAATAGATACCGCTCCGTCGCTTCTTTTGGGGCGTGGAAGGTAGGCCTACCCTCTCGCCTCAGGAGTGGAGTTGCGTATCTCATCACTCCGTTGACTTTGACTCTCTTTGTCCCCTGCTCGAGGAGGGCTATAGCGTAAATGTCTTCCTTGGAACGAATGTCTTTCTTTTCGTTCTTAAAGGGCATTGTCTCTAGTGTCCATAGCCTCTCGACATGCTGTAGGAGGGTGGTGTCTTCTTCTGTCACTCTGGAGTGGAGGCAGTTAGTGGCTGCTGTTCGGTTAAGAGACTTAGCGAGGGGGCCTTGTAATGTCCATCCTAGGCGGGTCTCGACTGCTGCAGGACAGCCTCTGGGCCCTGTGTGGACCCGGTCAATCGGGACGATGAGGTCTGCATGGTCGGAGCCTATCAGCAGGGTCGGGGTGGCACCGTCTATGAGCGGTATAGGTAGTTGACGCAGGTGCACATATTTATCCATCAGCTTGGCGATGGGGTAGGTGTACTGCGACAGGCCTATTTCTTGGCTGGTGAAAGCATTAGTAATCCTATACCGTCTCTCTGGCTGCCCGCTTGCTGCGATAGTGAAGGAGACATTCTCGCCCTTTATCGTCTTTAGATCTCTTCTTATTGTCCGAATCGTCATCTGGTTTTCGCTCCCCCGCAGCCCCAGCTGGGCCGCAGCGGACGCGAGGAGAAGGGTCTTCTCTGACCCGTCGTCAAGGACGGCGTAAGTGTCCACGACCTTATCTTGGTAACTCAGTGTTACGCGGACCACCTTTAAGAGCACCCGGGCGCCCCCGCTGCTGGCGGGGTCAATGTACATAACACTTGCCTTTGTGCTGCTTGAGGGTGCAGGCTTTCTTCTGTTACTGTCGTGTAGGACATCTAGGTGGGCTCCGTCACACCGACTACACCTCTTCTTTAAGCGGCAATCGGCTGCCATGTGACTGCGCGCACATCGGTAACAGCGTCGGTTGGACTTTATCCATTGACTCACCTCGTCGGCGGTCATCTTCTTGAACGTGTCACATTGTGACAACCAGTGTTCCCTTTCGCAGTACGGGCACACCATCTTCCACTTCTCTTTCATCGAGGGGGTACTGTGGTTCTTGCTGCTCGGTACTGATTCTGATTGGTGCATGACGGTCACCAATCTTCGGCCATCGTTTGCTCTTTTAGGTCCCTCTCTGGAGCTTGGGGTGCTCCGCATGAACGTATCCAACCGTAGGCTGTTGACTTCTCTCGCCAGGAAGTCGGCTAGGTCTAGGAGGGATGGCTCGGGACCGTTAGGATCACGGTGGTCTCTTTGCCGCCTGAAGCGCTCTTGTCGGGCGGGCGGAAGCTTCTCTAAAATCCTCTCGACATTAGAGTTCGCGTACAGTTCGTGCATACCCTTTTCTCTTTGCGCCCCCAGCATCCCTACCAGGGATTGTACCTTGATAGACAGGTCATCTAGTGAGCGATTGTCTGTGGCTGGGGGTAGGCGGTCAATATGCCTTATCTCTTGTATTACGTAGTCCCATATGCGTCCATATCTTTGGTCGAGTGCTGCTAGAGCCGCTGTGTATGGCGTAGTAGAGGTGGCATAGGCCAGCGCTATATTGTGCGCTCGGGGCACCTTGAGGTGCTTCAGTAGGATAGCATACTTGTACGGTTCATCAGCTACATCGGACATCATTGTCTCTAAGCACATTCGTAGCTCCGTGTACTGTGCTCTGTTCTCGTGGGTGAAGTCCGGAAACGTCGGTGTGCCAATGTATGATGCCATGGATGGCTGGCACATCGGTGAGCGTTGGAAGAGAGGCCTCCTAGGCGAGTCTCCTCTTACGCCTCTTGGTGGGCTGGTACCTGCTGGGTACCATGGCCCGCGTATCCAGGTGCTGTTCCTCGGGGCTGGTCGTGCGTCAAGCTCACCCGTGAATTGAGTCGGGGGTCTGTAGCGCAGAGCCGCGGGGGTAGAGCCTGGGCTGTACTGGACCTCCTGGTCCTGTGGAGTACTGTGCTGCTGTCGGGCTTGACTCTCCTCCTCTCCCTCTTCTTCTTCCTCTGGCAGGTCCTCTAGATCCTGTAGTCGTCTATTTAGCCTCTCCGCGGTGTAGACCGTTTCTTCCTTGTAGCTGGGTCTCACTTGGACCGGTCGGGGAAGGGGTTCGGAGGGGGGTATAGGCTCTCTCTGGTGGTCGGGCTCAGGGTCGCTTGATCGGGTAGGGGAGGGTGCCCTGGTCCCTTGTCTTGACGAGGCCCTGGAACCCCGTGCGGAGGGAGGGGGTGTTGCCCTGGTGATCAGCTGCTCCATTATCTGCGCTTGTAATCGGTCGCGCTCGGCTTCGCGCTTGGTGAGAGCGAGGTCGCGCTCTGCTTCTCTTTGGGCACCGGCAGCGGCGCGCTGGGCTTCGGCGGCGGCGCGCTGGGCTTCGGCCCGGTCCCTTACCATATTCTCTTCCGTCTGAAGGCATCTAATCTCTAGACGTATACGATCTTCGTCGCTCCGTTGCTGCGCCTGAAGGCGTTCTCTTTCCATGGAAGAATGTTCGCGCTCACTAAGCGTCTGTGCTTGGAGTCGATCGCGCTCTGTTGAGGCTGCTAGGCTGGCGAGGAATGCCTGTGCCAGCATCTTGTCCGCCTCGCTGGGGGAAGACGCTGGTTGAGGTGATCCGCTCCTGGCAGTACTCGTTGGAGATCTGTTCTCCTGTGGCGAGTCCTGGAGATCCATCTCCGGGGTGCTCTCCTCTTCTTGTAGCGGGTAGAGTTCCATCCCTGGAGAGCTGTCTTTATCCTGGAGCTCTCCGGGGACTACTTCTTCGGTCTTGGCGGGGGGTAAAGTCATGTCGGGTCCCTCCTGGTCCCTACCGTGAGCTTGGTCAGTTACGTTAGAACCCACTAGGGCCTCTATTGGCGGGGTAGCCTGGTCGATAGGGTCGGACATAATTTTACTATCTACTTTTTCCGCGTTTACCGTCTGTAGAAAGCTAGGTAGTATATTGGCAACGTAATCCTCTAAGTACTGAGGTGTCTGCCGTCTACGCTGCGGGCGATCTACTTTAGGAGAACCGTTTTGTGGAGTGTTCATCATAGGCCATGTCAATATTAATACCACTATATTAATATTACACTAGTTACCCTCCGGCTCGAAGGACCAATTGTAACTGAGGGGTACAATTCCCTGACTGTATTGATAAGTATGGTATCATTAAACCACTACCGCTTTATGTACTTTAATTACTGGCCATACAGTACATGATATATAAATATGATGAACACTTCCCACAATGAACCGGTTCCACACAAAGGTGTAATCAAGTATTTATTGCAGCAAAAGGTACATAATATACTTCTCTATTATACTTTGGATGCGCTTATAAGGCAAAGGAATGTGCGTAGGCAAATCAATAATGAATGTCCATTCTCTGGTTACGCAGGAGGTAATTATACAACCTGAATCTTAGGGAATTATATCTATGGTACACTAGTAATATATAGCGGGAGATACTGGAAGGGTCCCCCCGGTTGTAAGCCAGCAGGGGTAGAGGATCGGTCGGTAGTAGAGAGTCTGGTCAACGATGACTAAGGAGACTCCAAGTACAGGAGACGGTGCAATAGTCTCTTGATCCACAGACGAATACAGCTGTTCTCCGTAGACTGTAGCTCCACAGTGAAGAAAGCTAGCCGGCCTCAGGCTCTCTGAGGCGCCGACTCGACCTGGCTCCTCACAGGGTAAATCCCACACGTGTAGGCGTCGGCGATTCTCCGCTCCATAAATCACAGGACCAAAACAAATATAATCCAGCCGCAAAGGGCTCTGTAGTCGTCGGGTAGATTAATCCAGTGTACATGTCCACACGGTTCTCGTCTAGGTCTCCTCGGGTGAAAGCGCCATGAAAGCAGCCCAGCCTGGATAAGCACTCTAGCTGATACGAGGAAGCGTTGGTGATGCTGGTCACTGTAGAACTTTAGCCGCACGATACACTATACACAAATAGACTATTACTGACTTAATAGAAATATGTCGCACTCGACGGTATAGCGCCAAACTCTGACAATTCAGTTATTAATTCGCACGCGGTCTCAATGCTCTATTTGGGGCCAAACAGGCCATACTTCACCGCACGTTGTATCGTGGGTGAGGCTTCAACTTATTGGGTAACTCTACTTCTGTATTCACCTGCGCCATATTTATATGCACGGCGAACAATCTAGTGCCAACCTCATTTCTGTCTCGTATTCCTGGGCAAGGCCGGGCATGTACAGACATGTCTTGACGGTGGCCTTGAACCTGACTCCGGAGGCATGGCTCTGGCGCCTGTGGACCGCTGTCCAATAGGAGAACGAAACATCATGGTCCGTACTAGGCTAAAGGGATATTCCGTGTATATGTACAAGGAATATACAAGGGATATCAAACGATATACAAATACTATGCAATATATATCAATCAATAAATATATATATTCGGTTTAATCTGATCCTTTGTAACAATTACCAAACTATAAAAAGCTGTTCTTGGGCCCAGCAAAACTCGGGTCAACTTAAACAGAACAAACTAAAAATACCTAACACAAATATCAACTGAACCAAACAAAACTGACGACAAGAGGGAGGTATTTATACCGGTTGGCCAAATCAATACAGACACATGGGGAAAGATAAATCATCAATAATAAATTACAATGGCGGCTAAGTGGCGCAGTGGGCAAGGCGCTCGCCACTAGTGCAGGAGATGCTGGGTTCGAGCCCACCTCTCGGCATTGCTACCAGCTTGGCTGGTCGTTCATACTAACACAATTGGCAGTGTTAGGGGTGGGAAACTGGTGGGTGGGGATCGGACGTTGTGGACAGCGACTCCTACAGGTCGCTTGGTAGAATCAGCAGAATCAGGAAGCGACGGGGGCGGCGTGACCCTCCCACGCAGACCCTCGCCACTGAGAGATCGCGCTGTGCAGGTGAAAAGATGCGACGGCTGCCTCCTTGTGTACCGGAGGGGACACGTGATGCAAGGCTTCATCCACATTGCAGCCGGCCTGTGGGAGGCATGGCCTAACAGCGTTCGAGACAGGGGAGGGTAGAATTGGATAATACGAAATTGCCACTTTTTTGCCACTTTTGCGGGCGCCTGTTAACCCTTCGCCCTTTTGCGGCGACCGTCGGTTGTGTGATAGTAAAGGGTTAACCTTCTGTCGTGTGGCAGTGAAAGGGTTAACATCAACATTTGGCTCTGAGGAGTAAAAATAACATCAAAGTTAGAACCTCTTCGGATACAAGTTTGTCTTCCGGGGCACCAAGACGTGGAGTTCTGAGAGCTGCTTGAGGGCTTCCTATACCTTCCAAGCGAGGGGGGAATGCAAAAAAGAGGCAATCATTTCACAGTCTATCATAAGTTGGGGGTGAGCGCAGCAGAACACAGTGATTTACTCCCTCTGTACAGGACAGAAAGAAGTCAATTCTCTATTCTCACACTGCACACTGTTGAGTCGATCCAAATTACATTTGTCTTGGGATGCTATGCAATAGTTACTAAATAATCTTAGTTTTCTTGCCAGTCAGTGTTATTCTTATTTTATTTTATTTTTTTATCTTTTCCCCCCTCTTTTTTCCATTTTTCTCCCATCCCAATGTTAGTCGTTATGCCAATTCCCAATCCCCCTTCCTGGTCGTTGTGTACTTACCCCCTACTGACGGTCTGGGAGGGCGGAGACTATCACATGCTTCCTCCGACACATGTGTAGCCAGCCCACCGCTTCTTTTCACCTGGCAGCGCGGACTCTCACTGGGAGAGTGTAACGTGTGGAAGGTCACACTACCTCCTCCAGATCCTTCCCTCGCTGTGCAGGCGCCCTGACCGAACTGTAGGAGTCGCTGTTTACAACGACCAGGACCCACCCCACCGGCTTTCCCACCCGCTGACAATTGTGTCAGCACGGACGACCGACCAAGCCGGAGGTACCGCTGGCAGTTGGATTCGATCCCACTGTCTGTGGTAGACAGACGCTTAGTCCGCTGCGCAACCCGGCCGCCCTCAGTGTTATTCTTTTAGAGATAAATTTAGGTAATGTTTAGTCAGCGGTTTCGGTATCTGATGAAGTGTTTACTATCGTCAGGATCACTATCAATACTGTTTCCAACCAGAAGAGTATTTGTAGGAAGGGAGGGGGGGGGGTGATATATTTCACTGCAGAACTTTAAGGAAAGCTCACTCAAAGCATTCTCTCAATCCTAAATTGGTCGGTTCAAATCCCTGCAGTAACCTTTTCATAAAAACCTGCATTTTGCAGATAAAGAGTGTTAACCTACAAATATGAGACCGTTTTGACAGCACAATATTGATGTAACTATGAGATTGGCTGCAGGTTTTAAATTCAGATAACACTTTCTTCAATTTTAAATATAAGAAAAATACCTATACATTTATCAAGCTCCTATAGTCAAGTGGTTAAGGAACGCTTACTCAAAGCAGTCTCATATGCCCAAATTGGTCAGTTCAATTCCCTGCAGTAAAAATTTCATAACCTTTTTTTCTCTTTTTATTTGCATTTTGCTGACTTTTTAGAATGTTTTTAGACTTTTAGACTCTTGTTTGCAGCAAAGGCGTCGGGTGAGAGGGCCTATCGTTTAGAGGGTTATATACACAACACACAACACACACTGAGGAACAGAGGGTTATATACACAACACACAACACACACTGAGGAACACACTACAAACTGCCCAACGGAACAGAGAGACCTGTAGCCCAATGTTTCATTTCATTTAATTTCAAACCTTTATTTAAACTCGAAAGGCAACTGAGGTTTCCCTCATTCACAGTCACGTCGAGTGTACATAAAGAGTTAAGCAAACACACAGAGTTAAGCAAAAAAAAAAGGCATATAAAATCACACAGCATATACAATCGTAACAATTAGACATAACAATCAATTAAAACATGTACTTGAACTTTATTGACAAGGCAACCCGCATCAAGGACTGTTGGAGTTCATTCCATGAGCTAGAGGGGCATCATAGCAACATGACCAAAATACCAGTGTTTGTTGCGCGCCTCCATCAGCGAGGACCAACCTTCTCTTAAAGGACACAGTGATGAGTGTCGTATCTATCATTAGTGTTAATGTTGATTTATTCATTCATTAATTTTAGTCATTTTCTTTTAACCATTTGGGTGTACAATCTCATGTATGAGATAAGAACTGAACATTCTAATGGTGATGTCACAACATCCCAAGGACGCTGCGAATCAAGTCAAGTCAAGTGTTCCTTTATTAATCCCCTTGAGGAAGTTCAAGTGTCATAGCAGCATGGGGGGGTGGGGGGGGGGGGGTAGGATAGGTAGTAATACTAATAGAACATAGAACAAAGTGCAAGTAGTAATGATAATAGTGATAACAGTAGTAGTAGTGAACAGTAGATGCTGGCAGGATTCAATCAGACAGTTGTAATAGTGATGATGGTATACATGGTCCAAACCATAGTAACACACTGCGCCAGAGTCTGTGCAGTGTTTATTATTAAGAGTCAGACAGTACTAACAGTTCTCAAGTTCACCAGCCGTTAGTTCTCCAGCAATTGGCAGCAGTGCGTGCCCACGGTTGTAGAGCCT
This sequence comes from Notolepis coatsorum, assembly GCF_963971535.1. Lineage (NCBI taxonomy): Eukaryota > Metazoa > Chordata > Actinopteri > Aulopiformes > Paralepididae > Notolepis > Notolepis coatsorum. The sequence continues at coordinate 24,840,444 of NC_140168.1, read as the reverse complement.
TGACGGCTACTGGCACGAAATAAGACAGAGGAGATTTGTGGTGTGTCGTTGGGGGATAATAAGTCTATGGCTGAATGTGCTCCTCATCCTGGCTGCGTAGCTCCTCATAGAAGGGGTGGGAGGGGTTTTCCAGTATAGCATCCAGCTTTTATCCTCGTCCTCCTCTCTGCCACCACCTCTAGTTTGACCAGTTCAACTGCCACCTGATTTTCTTGTTCAAGTGTTCTCTCATGCATGTTCAATGTATTCAATCTCTTTCTCCGTCTGTCCTCCTCTCTCTCTCTCTCTCTCTCTCTCTCTCTCTCTCTCTCTCTCTCTCTCTCTCTCTCTCTCTCTCTCTCTCTCTCTCTCTCTCTCTCTCTCTCTCTCTCTCTCTCTCTCTCTCTCTCTCTCTCTCTCTCTCTCTCTCGGTCTTGTGAGATACATTATCCTGAGCTGAAGACTGCAGTCACAATTAACTGTAGGGGGGATGCCTAGTTACATTCAGAGATAGCGGGAGACGGCTTGTTATAGCCACACAATGTAATTACAGTCTTGCTCCAGTGAACATCGCGCACAGCCTTCCCCCGCCCTCATGAGCCAGTGCTTGAGAGTTCCAGCTTCCATACGAGCCATCTCACTTAGGGGCGACAGTGGCTCGGGGGGGGGTAGAGCAATGTTGTCTGGCAATTCCTGGAGGTTCTCGGTTCTATTCCCGCTCCTCCCGGTCAGCGTGTCGATGTGTCCTTGAGCAAGACACTTAACCCCTAATTGCTCCCGATGAGCAGGTTGGCACCTCGCATGGTTGCCTCCTTCCGGCCATCTCACTCTCTTCTGAAGCAGCCTTCCGACTATCTCACTCTCTTCTGAAGCAGCCTTCCAACTATCTCACTCTCTTCTGAAGCAGCCTCCCGACTATCTCACTCTCTTCTGAAGCAGCCTCCCGACTATCTCACTCTCTTCTGAAGCAGCCTTCCGACTATCTCACTCTCTTCTGAAGCAGCCTTCCGACTATCTCACTCTCTTCTGAAGCAGCCTTCCGACTATCTCACTCTCTTCTGAAGCAGCCTTCCGACTATCTCACTCTCTTCTGAAGCAGCCTTCCGACTATCTCACTCTCCTCTGAAGCAGCCTTCCAGCCATCTCACTCTCTCCTGAAGCAGCCTTCCGACTATATCATTCTCTTCTGAAGCAGCCTTCCAGCCATCTCACTCTCTTCTGAAGCAGCCTGCCAGCCATCTCACTCTCTTCTGAAGCAGCCTTCCAGCCATCTCACTCTTCTGAAGCAGCCTTCCGACCATCTCACTCTCTTCTGAAGCAGCCTTCCGACTATCTCACTCTCTTCTGAAGCAGCCTTCCGACCATCTCACTCTCTTCTGAAGCAGCCTTCCGACTATCTCTCACTCTTCTGAAGCAGCCTTCCGACTATCTCACTCTCTTCTGAAGCAGCCTTCCGACTATCTCACTCTCTTCTGAAGCAGCCTTCCGACCATCTCACTCTCTTCTGAAGCAGCATTCTGACTAGCTCACTCTCTTCTGAAGCAGCCTTCCGACTATCTCACTCTCTTCTGAAGCAGCCTTCCGACTATCTCACTCTCTTCTGAAGCAGCCTTCCGACTATCTCACTCTCTTCTGAAGCAGCCTTCCAGCCATCTCACTCTCTTCTGAAGCAGCCTTCCGACCATCTCACTCTCTTCTGCAGCAGTCTTACAGCCATCTCACTCTCTTCTGAAGCAGCCTTCCGACTATCTCACTCTCATCTGAAGCAGCCTGTCGACTATCTCACTCTCTTCTGAAGCAGCCTTCCGACTATCTCACTCTCGTCTGAAGCAGCCTGCCGACTATCTCACTCTCTTCTGAAGCAGCCTTCCGACAATCTCACTCTCTTCTGAAGCAGCCTTCCGACTATCTCACTCTCTTCTGAAGCAGCCTTCCGGCTATCTCACTCTCTTCTGAAGCAGCCTTCCGACTATCTCACTCTCTTCTGAAGCAGCCTTCCGACTATCTCACTCTCTTCTGAAGCAGCCTTCCGACTATCTCACTCTCTCTGAAGCAGCCTTCTGACTATCTCACTCTCTTCTGCAGCAGCCTTCCGACTATCTCACTCTCTTCTGAAGCAGCCTTCCGACCATCTCACTCTCTTCTGCAGCAGCCTTCCGACTATCTCACACTCTTCTGAAGCAGCCTTCCAGTCATCTCACTCTCTTCTGAAGCAGCCTTCCAGCCCTCTCACTCTCTTCTGAAGCAGCCTTCCGACTATCTCACTCTCGTCTGAAGCAGCCTTCCGACCATCTCACACTCTTCTGCAGCAGCCTTCCAGCCATCTCACTCTCTTCTGAAGCAGCCTTCCAGCCATCTCACTCTCTTCTGAAGCAGCCTTCCAGCCATCTCACTCTCTTCTGAAGCAGCCTTCCGACCATCTCACTCTCTTCTGAAGCAGCTTTCCGACCATCTCACTCTCTTCTGAAGCAGCCTTCCAGCCATCTCACTCTCTTCTGAAGCAGCCTTACAGCCATCTCACTCTCTTCTGAAGCAGCCTTCCGACTATCTCACTCTCTTCTGAAGCAGCCTTCCGACCATCTCACTCTCTTCTAAAGCAGCCTTCCAGCCATCTCACTCTCTTCTGAAGCAGCCTTTTGACTATCTCACTGTCTTCTGAAGCAGCCTTCCGACTATCTCACTCTCTTCTGAAGCAGCCTTCCGACTATCTCACTCTCTTCTGAAGCAGCCTTCCGACTATCTCACTCTCTTCTGCAGCAGCCTTCCGACTATCTCACTCTCTTCTGAAGCAGCCTTCCGACTATCTCACTCTCTTCTGAAGCAGCCTTCCGACTATCTCACTCTCTTCTGAAGCAGCCTTCCGACTATCTCACTCTCTTCTGAAGCAGCCTTCCAGCCATCTCACTCTCTTCTGAAGCAGCCTTCCGACTATCTCACTCTCTTCTGAAGCAGCCTTCCAGCCATCTCACTCTCTTCTGAAGCAGCCTTCCGACTATCTCACTCTCTTCTAAAGCAGCCTTCTGACTATCTCACTCTCTTCTGAAGCAGCCTTCCAGCCATCTCACTCTCTTCTGAAGCAGCCTTCCAGCCATCTCACTCTCTTCTGAAGCTGCCTTCCGACTATCTCACTCTCTTCTGAAGCAGCCTTCCGACTATCTCACTCTCTTCTGAAGCAGCCTTCCAGCCATCTCACTCTCTTCTGAAGCAGCCTTCCGACTATCTCACTCTCTTCTGAAGCAGCCTTCCAGCCATCTCACTCTCTTCTGAAGCAGCCTTCCAGCCATCTCACTCTCTTCTGAAGCAGCCTTCCGACTATCTCACTCTCTTCTGAAGCAGCCTTCCGACTATCTCACTCTCTTCTGAAGCAGCCTTCCGACTATCTCACTCTCTTCTGAAGCAGCCTTCCGGCTATCTCACTCTCTTCTGAAGCAGCCTTCCGACTATCTCACTCTCTTCTAAAGCAGCCTTCTGACTATCTCACTCTCTTCTGAAGCAGCCTTCCAGCCATCTCACTCTCTTCTGAAGCAGCCTTCCGACTATCTCACTCTCTTCTGAAGCAGCCTTCCAGCCATCTCACTCTCTTCTGAAGCAGCCTTCCGACTATCTCACTCTCTTCTGAAGCAGCCTTCCAGCATATCACTCTCTTCTGAAGCAGCCTTCCGACTATCTCACTCTCTTCTGAAGCAGCCTTCCAGCATATCACTCTCTTCTGAAGCAGCCTTCCGACTATCTCACTCTCTTCTGAAGCAGCCTTCCGACTATCTAACTCTCTTCTGAAGCAGCCTTCCGACTATCTCACTCTCTTCTAAAGCAGCCTTCCAGCCATCTCACTCTCTTCTGAAGCAGCCTTCCGACTATCTCACTCTCTTCTGAAGCAGCCTTCCAGCATATCACTCTCTTCTGAAGCAGCCTTCCGACTATCTCACTCTCTTCTGAAGCAGCCTTCCAGCATATCACTCTCTTCTGAAGCAGCCTTCCGACTATCTCACTCTCCTCTGAAGCAGCCTTCCGACTATCTCACTCTCTTCTGAAGCAGCCTTCCGACTATCTCACACTCTTCTGAAGCAGCCTTCCGACTATCTCACTCTCTTCTGAAGCAGCCTTCCGACTATCTCACTCTCTTCTGAAGCAGCCTTCCAGCATATCACTCTCTTCTGAAGCAGCCTTCCGACTATCTCACTCTCCTCTGAAGCAGCCTTCCGACTATCTCACTCTCTTCTGAAGCAGCCTTCCGACTATCTCACTCTCTTCTGAAGCAGCCTTCCAGCATATCACTCTCTTCTGAAGCAGCCTTCCGACTATCTCAATCTCTTCTGAAGCAGCCTTCCGACTATCTCACTCTCTTCTGAAGCAGCCTTCCGGCTATCTCACTCTCTTCTGAAGCAGCCTTCCGACTATCTCACTCTCTTCTGAAGCATCCTTCCGACTATCTCACTCTCTTCTGAAGCAGCCTTCCAGCCATCTCACTCTCTTCTGAAGCAGCCTTCCGACTATCTCACTCTCTTCTGAAGCAGCCTTCCAGCCATCTCACTCTCTTCTGAAGCAGCCTTCCGACTATCTCACTCTCTTCTGAAGCAGCCTTCCAGCATATCACTCTCTTCTGAAGCAGCCTTCCGACTATCTCACTCTCTTCTGAAGCAGCATTCCAGCCATCTCACTCTCTTCTGAAGCAGCCTTCCGACTATCTCACTCTCTTCTGAAGCAGCCTTCCAGCCATCTCACTCTCTTCTGAAGCAGCCTTCCAGCCATGTCACCCTCTTCTGAAGCAGCCTTCCGACTATCTCACTCTCTTCTGAAGCAGCCTTCCGACTATCTCACTCTCTTCTGAAGCAGCCTTCCGACTATCTCACTCTCTTCTGAAGCAGCCTTCCGACTATCTCACTCTCTTCTGAAGCAGCCTTCCGACTATCTCACTCTCTTCTGAAGCAGCCTTCCGACCATCTCACTCTCTTCTGAAGCAGCCTTCCAGCCAGCTCACTCTCTTCTGAAGCAGCCTTCCGACTATCTCACTCTCCTCTGAAGCAGCCTTCCAGCCAGCTCACTCTCTTCTGAAGCAGCCTTCCGACTATCTCACTCTCTTCTGAAGCAGCCTTCCGACTATCTCACTCTCTTCTGAAGCAGCCTTCCGGCTATCTCACTCTCCTCTGAAGCAGCCTTCCGGCTATCTCACTCTCTTCTGAAGCAGCCTTCCAGCCATCTCACTCTCTTCTGAAGCAGCCTTCCGACTATCTCACTCTCTTCTGCAGCAGCCTTCCGACTATCTCACTCTCTTCTGAAGCAGCCTCCTGACTATCTCACTCTCTTCTGAAGCAGCCTTCCGACTATCTCACTCTCTTCTGAAGCAGCCTTCCGACCATCTCACTCTCTTCTGCAGCAGCCTTCCGACTATCTCACTCTCTTCTGAAGCAGCCTTCCAGCCATCTCACTCTTCTGAAGCAGCCTTCCGACCATCTCACTCTCTTCTGCAGCAGCCTTCCGACCATCTCACTCTTCTGAAGCAGCCTTCCAGCCAGCTCACTCTCTTCTGAAGCAGCCTTCCAACTATCTCACTCTCCTCTGAAGCAGCCTTCCAGCCAGCTCACTCTCTTCTGAAGCAGCCTTCCCGTCTCCTCGGGGCTGCTCTCTGCTCTCTGCGGCAGCAGCAGCGTCTCACTGTAATTCATGCCACTGGCTGCAGCAGTGCCAGCAGTCAGCAGGAAATAAGACTAAGAAATGTGTCACACAGAGAACGACACATGATTTAGCTTCTGTAGGTCCTAGAGCTCCGGCGTATAGCTCTCAGCAGCAGGAGACAGCTCCCTCTCACCCATGAGCCGGGTGTACCCTATATCCTCCTTCACCTCGGTGCAGGAGGGTGACGGCTTTAAGGTAAAATAACAATGTACTGTGGTCTAAAATTGGGGTCAAGAGAAAAGGACCACCAAAGCCTATGGACGCTTGGGGTTGTGTGTCATAGGAACCGAGGATGTCAAACTATTCCAAGCCGGCCCCTATAGCATGCTTGCAAAACCCAGTGCCTTTGTAAATGACAAATTGGCAATAGAAGACTGGATATTATGTTTGTATTTCTCTAGAATAGTCATAAATATAATTGATTTAAATCATAAACGATTGTATATCCTGATGAAGTAGAGTTCCAGCGCAGTAACTATATGCAATGCAATGATTCACTAGAAATATAGGCTTGTTGTCTCTCTAAATGCCTGGATCACCTATAGAGTTGCCCAAAGCGGGGGCTGCAGGCTGAATGTGGCGCTCCAAAAGCATCCTAGATAGTGATAAGACATTCTATTTGGTGTATTTTGAAGCAATCCAACGATCCTAGGGGATTGATTTTGAGATGATTAAACCTCGTTACCTGCTTATTGACAAACTATGATCTAAGCTAATAAACTCTTGTTACCTTTCTCAAGTACTCAATCTCCAATCCCCCTTTTTCTGGCCTGTGGGCCGTTGCCCAATGTCCACGTTATGTTTCAGCCCTTGTCAACATCAACGTACGACTGGGTGATCAAGCCCGTCCTACAGGCCATTTAGGCGGTTGCCCAGGGCCCCGAAAGGGGGGCACTCATAATAAAAAAATATATATTATTATAATTTTTTTAATATACAGTATATATATATATATATATATATATATATATATATATATATATATATATATATATATATATATATATATATATATATATATATATAATGCTATGAGTACCCCTCCCCCCTTTGCTCAACGTCCGAGCGACACACTGACTGGTGAAATGATGTGTCTGCAAAGATGACTGAATGCTGTCTGGTGAATCAATTTCACCAGTTACAGTGTTTCTCTCGAACGTTGAGCAAAGGGGAGGGGGGACTCATAGTATTATATATATATGAGAAATTATAATAATATATATTTTTTTACGATTATAATTTTTTACTACGGGGGGGGGGGGGGGGTGGGGGGGGGGGGTGGGGGGGTTTCAGGATCTCGCCTAGGCCCCAACAGACCCACGGGCCGGCCCTGGGTGTAAGTAAAGTTGTTGTAAGAATGGAGAGCCGATAACGTCGGTGAAGATGAATGGCTGTAATTATGCATTTGCATGTTCCATTGTGCCTGATGGGAGGTCGAGGCGGAACACGCGACCCGGCGGGGGTTTGAATGGACCTGTCTCAAACCCTGCCCTCTTTTCTTGATCCTCCAATCACAACTGTCGCTTACCTCGGACAAACCAAGTTTGTCCGAGGTAAGCGACAGCTGTGATTGGAGGATCAAGAAAAGGGGCAGGGTTTGAGACAGGTCTATTGGAGCCATGGACCCTATCTGACACGTTCAAATGACTGGCTGATGTTTTCTGGTCCCCGGGGTGCAGAGACTGAGTCTTGGAGAGTCAGCCTTTTGTTTTAATTCCCCCCACAGCTTCTTGAAATGATCTCCGACTCTCATTGAAAATCAATATCCCAATTATCTCACGGACAGTTTGAAAACACCATTACAAATGTTTTTAACTTTCTTTGAATTAATAAAATAAAATAAATAAAAGCAACATAGTCTTTGTAGCCTACTGTCTTTTATTATGCACTTTGCTACTAAGGAATCTAACTTGTCTATATTACTACCTACTATGCTAATAATATTATGTCTTTATTATTATGCACTCAAGACTCTAGCACTCAAGTTCAACACTGTTTGATGAACAATGTTACTGACCCAGTAACCCAGCTGCCAGAGTTGTACCTTCCTGCTGACTTGTTGTACAGACCTTATAAGTCACTATGGATGAAAGCATCAGCTAAGTTACTAAATGTAAATGTAATTGTCTAAGCTGAATTTGTTCTTACTTTGTGATTTTAATACGCCTGTAATCTCGACGGAGTTGTAAAGGAGGGAAACCTACCCCCCCCCCCTCCGAGAATAAATAAAAGGCACAGTCGGTTCTAACAGTCAGTTGATAAGGACAGAAGTGCTCCATATTGCCTAAGGAATTAAGGCTCACATAAAGCCAGCGGCCATCAGGATCAGATACAGTATAAGCATATTATTAACTCCACCAGTTGAGCAAATAAAAGTCATACGTTTCAAATTAATAGAGGATTTACAGTAGACGCTTGTTTCTTCACCAACAAAGAAGATGTGATTAGATGTAAAGACAGCGTGTGACAGCTAAACCCAAGATTTACACAACCTTTTGTTCACAGAACAATAACATCAATTCTGGATTGTACCTTTAAAGGTGGAATCTGTAACACAAACAGCGACCTCTAGGCAAGAGTCCTGCTTGGTATTATATATTTTGTTTACTTTCTCTCTGTTTTGATCTGAGCTTTTAAATCCCTGCTTAAGACCCATCTTTTCTCTCTCTCCTTCAACCTACCCTGATCTCACCTGATCGGGGTCTGACCCTTAGATTAATCTGTCTAGTTTAGTTAGGATGTCTATTTGCTCCCATGTCTGGTAACCCCCTCCTATTTCTAGGTTTTAGTGAGTTTTTCCTTTTCCTTACCTTCGCGTCGGGTATGTCTGGGAGTGTTGCTTTTATTTATTTTGCATTTATTTTAAATTTTAATTTAAATTATTAATTTTGTTGGTGTTCTTGTTTTGTTCTTGATTTGATGTGCTGTTTCTTCTTGACTTGTTTGGGGAGGACATGTACATGTACGGCCCATGGGGACATTGACGTGTGTTGTCGGGCCTTATAAATAAATTTGATTTGATCTGATGTGTGGGTCAGAATTGTGTGGGGATGAGGGAGGGGTTGCTATCGCTGGCCACACCTCAGGCTCTGCCAGGGGCCACAGTGGCTCAAGAGGTAGAGCGGTCGTCTGGTAATCGGAAGGTTCCCGGCTCGATCCCGGCTCCTCCTGGCAGTGTCGAAGTGTCCTTGAGCAAGACACTTAACCCCTAACTGCTCCCGATGAGCAAGTTGGCACCTTCATTTTGTGTGAATAGGTGAATGTGTGAGGCATAAATTGCAAAGCGCTTTGGATAAAAGCTGCTATATAAATGCAGCCATTTACCATGTAAACAATGTGCAACGCCAAGCGGGGCTCTTTTGCCTAGAGATTCTACCTACATTACGGACTCTACCTTTAAGCTCTACCACTCCAAATAATTAAAGGAAGCGTAGGGGGACTCTAACCCTAGAGAGTTAAGGATCTGAGATCGATACTTACGCCGTAGAGTCGACGGGGGCCCAACGAGACATGAATAATGGACGGGTAGCATTGGTTGTATTGTCATTACCATACGCCGGACACCACGACTATTGAGATTAACATTCAGTAGATTTATTATCACCCCAGCACTTGCAGTCGCTGCAGTCATTTCGGTATTTTGTAAAAATGTCACGGTACCTGCAGCGTGTGAAGAGTTAGTACTCTAGACTCCCGTGGCTGATGCGCCTATGGACAGAGCCCATAAAACCAGGGGCCCCCACCATTGGGAAAGTGTGTGTGTGTGAGGGGAGGGATCTCAGAAAACAGATAATTGGATCAAGACATCGGTTTATTTCCACATGGTGCATTCAAATATATCAGTCTCAATATACCTGCACATCATTCTATATACCTACTTACTTATAGCATGTACAATAATGCTGTATATACCGTATATACATATTCATTCTTACCATATACGGTATACACATTTGCCATTTATACACATCTCTCCACATCGGTCTGTACATACAGTACCTGCATATAATCCTTTTTACATATCTGTAGATACTATATCTATACATATCCCTTAGCTACTCTTACCAGTTACGCTGCTGGCCAGTATGACTTACTACCATAGTGTCTTTATACGTGTATCACTGTACATATTAATATTACAACTTTGTACATACACCTGATTAGCACTTTACTCAGTAGTACTATATATATTATAACCAGTTTAATCACCTTTACATTGTATATCACTATTGCACTTTACTGTTACATTTGCACTCTGGTTGGATGCCAGACTTCGTTGTACTGTACGTGTGCTGTATAATGACAATACATTTGAAACTAATCTAATGTAAAAACCAGGTGCTGGATTACAAATCATGGGGTGGCCAGATCAATTCCTGCTTTAGGGCCTCAAAAGTCACGAGACACCTCTGGCGTGCAGGCCAGTGTTTTCAGCCATGTTGTTAGTAACGTGGTTCGGGAGGTAGAGGAGTCGTCTGGTAATCTGGAGGTTCCCGGGTTCGATTCCCGCTCCTCCCGGGCAGTGTGTTCTTGATCAAGATACTTAACCCCTAATTGCTCCCGATGAGCAGGTTGGCACCTTGCATGGTTGCCTCCGCCGTCAAGTGTGTGAATGTGTGAGTGAATGGGTAAAATGTGAGGGACAAATTGTAAAGCGCTTTGGATAAAAGCTGCTATATAAATGCACCATTTACCATTTGACGTATAGGATCTAGTCTGTCAGACCATCGCTGTTGGTAAGAAATGTCCTTAAATTACCTGCAGGGATGGGTTTTAAATAGTAGCGTGGTAACGTGGTGCTGCATTTGACTCGTCTCCACTCTATCTAGGACGGGTAAAGACAGGCAGCTGTATTCACGGGGATTCATTGTCCCAAGATGGTAATTAAAGATTAAAGGCAAAGGGTATCAAAGAGAGCACGCCTTGACCTACTACCAATTCGTTTTGTTAACGATCATTTCAATGCTGCTGCTGCGGCTAACTGGTTTCCAGAGACTAAACGGAGGAGAGGGAGATTTGACTGGACGTGCATCCATAATGTGTAGCTTTCTAATGGGCCCATCTCAGACCATCAGGTCGGGCATTCATTTCTTGATCCTCCAATCACAGCTGCCGCTTCCCACGGCTAATTGGTTTCCAGAGACTAAACGGAGGCGAGGACGATTCACTGAATGCGTATCAGCTTGCTAATGGCCACATGCCAAGCCACGCCCCCTTTTCTTGATTCTCCAATCACAACTGTTTGAGATAGGTCAATTACCATATCACAGGCAGAGATGGGGGAACACAGGATGAGTGGTTCTCATGAGCACCTGTGTGAAAACACCAGGACCTTTTTATTTAGCTTTTCTTTTTTTGTCTCATTCTGTTGGGGGCTAAATGCATTAGGGGGCTAAATGCTTGAAAGGTATTATTGGCTTTAAGACAAAATTATGGGCTTTGGTGGTGGTATTAATGAAGATGTTGTAAAAGTACACATTTAGTAGAACACTGCCCTCTTCTGGTGAACACAAGCCACCACATGGTGCACCTTTCAGCACGACTGCTCTTGAGTGGTTAATGAGAGGCCTGGAAACAAGGCAGAGTTACTGAAAAATGACAACACGAATGTTCAAATGATGGTTATTGTATTGTGTACAGGTCAGAATAATGGCGGTATACATTCATGTGACAAATCAGAAAGTTCTTTTAATTGGAGTAAATTGTTCATTTATACAGTCGGTTGCAAGTCAGTTTTAAAGATCTCTTTATGTATAAAAAAAAAAAAAAAAAACTATACATCTGTAAAATAAAGAACTTTTCATTTTTTTTCTTTTTCTTTTTTTTTACCAAATCCATCTAACTGTCATCTGGTCGTACTACTTAGAAAATAGAATTGTGTGAAGTACTTTAATTACAATTAAAACTTTTTTTTGTCAGCATTTAGGAAAATACAATACAATATAAAGTGGATCAAATCTACAGGATACATCTATACAGCAGACGGTCAGCCTGCGCTGACGCCTCCAAGCAGTCAGTGAAATAAAACTCATGTGCACTTTCCTGCCGCAATAATCCACTCCGCAAACAACTGTAGAGGAACTTTTCTTTTCCTTTTTTTATGTTGCACTGTGTCCTACGGTCACATTTAAACGTTTTCCAATTCAGATGATTTATACTCCCCGTTTGAGGAAAGTAAGGTGCTTTATCAACAGATGAAATCAATTAATATGTGCTGCGAGGCAATCATTTAAATAAATCAACAGAATACAGTAAAAATGCACACATGGGGGGGATAACGGGGGTGCAAATCAATGCTCTGGTGGTTTTATGGTGTAGAGCGGACAGTTCGATTCACAGACGGTTTTATATAAAGGTCAATAACAACCCCGTCGCAGAGCGAACCGTTCAGAGGGAAGGGAATTAAACGTATTTGTCCACCAGCCACAGTGGGTCAATTGTGCAGATTCCAAAAAAATTCCACACTTATTCACCGGATAAACCGATTTCCCAGAAAAGATAAGAACATCGAAAACGGGGGCGATTGCTTCTCTGCCCAAAGTGGCTGGTAGAGTAGACCAACATCTACCAGCATTCGGCTATAGTGGTTTGTGTCCATTCCCCCACCGTGAACCATTTCACAGTTTGTCCGCACTGCTCCACGATGGAGGCTAAGCGTAGTATTGCTAAGCGTAGTATTACATGAAACATGTTCGATCACATCAGCAGTAAGGCTGGCACCCCCCGGCAGGGCGCCCTTGGACAGACTATGCGTGCACCGTACCGTACCGTACACAGAGAACGCCTTATAGTCTAAGTTCAGGCTTCAAAAACGCCGGTGCTAAGGTATAAACTGCAGAGTTACGCGGAACTATCTCTGTGTGAGCAGAGGAGAGAGTAAAAAAATATATATTCTAATGAAGCTAAGAGCAGGTGGAAAAGGCCTCGTCAGCACAGAGAGAGGGAGAGAGAGAGATGGGGAGAGAGTGAGTGAGAGTGAGAGTGAGAGTGAGAGTGAGAGTGAGAGAGAGAGAGAGAGAGAGAGAGAGAGAGAGTATAGAGGTGAACTGGATGGAACATTAGCCGTCAAGGTCAAACCCAAATCAGATCCGGATTCTGACCAAATTTTTTTTTTTTTTAAATAAAACACAATTCTCCTCCCAATGCATCATCGACACGTCTTTCTCGACACAATAGAACCTTCAGAAGAGCCATGGATTCCCTCCTAACCTCTCATTGTTGGCACAGGGGGCACCTTCCCAATATGGCCGAGGCAAAACACAATATTACACCACCAACGGCTTCCCTCCTCCTCCTCCTCCTCCTCCTCCATGGCCTGCAGTCCATCGCACACATACTGCAGTATTATCTGAGAGCCGACACCGTGCCACATCCTCAGCAGTGGTCTTCAGATGCAGTTCATCATCAGTAGTCGACACCCTTGGCTGGAACTGGATTGGCCCTTGAGCGCGGGTGGGGTGGGGGGGTTTAGGTGGTCGGACTAACGGGCCACATCTCTTAATCCATAGCGTCCGATGTGTAACACGGTGTCAATGGGGAGAGGAATTGTCACACCGTCGGTGGGAATACCGTCCCATCTTTACCGCAGAGCGACTGTGCCACATGCTCGCCAGTCTCCAGTGTTGAGTACTGCTGTAGTTGCGGTCCGCGAGGAAAGCTAAGGTCTGTGGAATCTGGAGAGGGAGAGGGGGAGAGAGAGGAGAGAGAAGAGAAGAGGACAGAAGAGAGAGGGGAGAGAGAGGGGAGGGAGAGATAGAGAGAGAAAGAGAGAGGGAGGGAGAGATAGAGAGAGGTTAGAGTTGAGACACACAGAAGGCCCTCTGGTCAAGAAAAATGGCAAACATTGATTTCTAGGAAATTCCTCAAATGAAATATTCATGCCCTGAGCAGACGAAACTGGATTGTACGTACGGACCAACTTCCAAAGAACGGGCATGAATAATTGATGGCGCTTGTATATATACACAGGACTCACCTTGTATAGATCCGGCTTTCTTCGTGAACTTCCATCTCTGAACTCTTGAACTCGTTCAGCTCCTTACGGATGGCAGCCTGAGAAAACGGAGACAAAATCAATTTGGAGTTATTATGGGGGGAGAAACAGTCGCGGCGAAGTAGAACCTTTTCAGCAACAGGATGTGGTTTTGAGAGTTCTTTCGGTGGCGGCGTGTGTGCAGCCTTCCAGCGCCAACTCTAGGGATGGGTACCGAATTCGGTACTTTTAAAAAAGGTACTTACCGAAACACGTCGGTACTACCGAGTATCGATTCACGTGAGATACCGTTGTCGGTACTGTTAAATTATAATTTTTTAAATAAAAAAAAAAAGGTAAAGAAACAATATACGTTGTATTTTATGGCAATAACGTTTAGGTTTGTTCGACCTGTGAGATATAAACACGAAAAAAGTCCAAATAATTTGATATGGTCGGACTTCCGCTGTCGGCGGCTGGTGTGAGCTCGGTAGTGTAGTTTTATCAAATCTAGACGCCAATCGAAAGCCCTGGATCTCCTCTGTTTTAGGTCAACAGCTTACCCATAAAGAAAGCAGAACGTCGCACGACAGACCACGAAAACCAACTACCCTCCGAGGCAGAGTCATTGACACGATTAACCAATACCTCGTTCATTAAATCCGATGGATTGTAGGGGGATGTTTCCTCGAGCCGAAAGTTGATCAACAGAGGCCGTGTGTGTTGTTTATGGGCGTCGCTCGAAACTCCAACTCGCCAACAAAAGCACTCTTCTTGATTCGCATGAAAATTCCGCCCCCACGCAATGACCAAAAAGTCACACAGAAAACAGCCTTTTTTAAACAAAGAATTGTTACTATTAGAGATACTATAACTGTTCGCTTTTATAGTAAACATGTTCTTAAACATTAAAACTGTGATTATATTAAAAAAAATAAAAATAAAAAATTGCCCATGGCCAAAATGAGGACGTAAGCGCTATTATTATATAATAGTTTTTTTCTTTTTAAATTCAAATATTTATTTAATTTAATAATGAAATGGTGATATTTCCTCAGGCAATAATCATACCATCAAAATCCTGACATCCCTAGTTGAAAAACATGGCAGAAATAAGACCTCTTGTTTTAATTTTAGAAAACGACTTCTCTCTCTCTCTCACAGACTTCATACCTAGCCCTAGTCCGGCATACCAGAACATGAATGCAATTTCAGTTTTCTACATATTCTCAGAGCTCCACTGGACCAGGTAATTCTCCGGGGGAAACTCAACATGACCATTAGGCAGCATCAATATTGCATTCCTAGGATTCTCTCTTGACACAGACTTCTGCTCGCAATGCAAATCCCGTCAGGGGGGATTGAGCAAAGCAGGAACAGAGAGAACCGTGAAGCCGAAGAAAAAAGGCTTCACCCTTTCACTGTCACACTACCAAATGGTTAACCCTTTCACTACCACACTATCGAAGGTTAATGATAGTAAAGGGTTAACCTTCTGTAGTGTGGTAGTAAAGGGTTCAGAGCCGTGCTCTCGGTGCGAAGGCTCGGAAACCCTGAGAGACTCGTTAGCCCCCGAAATGAGATGTCAAGTGTCTCCTGTGACATGCAGGCAGCCGCGGGCGCGGCCTCTCACCTTGTCGGCGGGCGTGAGCTTGGTCCAGGGCTTGTCGGCGCGGCGGTCATAGTCGTGAGCGTGGGTGCACTCCACGTACTCGTGGAAGCGGAGGATCTTCCTGGCCTGGAGCTCGGCCACGGTGGGCCTCTGGGACAGCTGGTGGCAGAAAGCATGTTATTGAGCGGGGGGGGGGGGGGGGGTACACGGTATACTGTGTGTGTGGGGGCGCTTAATGCACTAGATGGAGGTGTTACTGTAGGTCTTTGTACTGTATTTGTACCAATTCTAATGCTTTTGCACTTTGTGTGAAACTGTTTGTGTGTGTGTGTGTGCAGGGTAACTGCAGGTTTCAACAAGTTAAATTTAAGACATTGTAAGACCTTTTTAATACCACTTAAGAGCTAAATGTGATACCGATTTCACAACCATGAAACCTTTTCGGTAGCCCCGCAAAAAACAACGACTCGAATACAAAAACATTTCACACTGTATATTTAATATAATTTCATCTCCCGACAGCCAGGCTGCCCCACTCCCCCTAAAAATGAATACCTGTGCAAATTAAATGCAAGACATTCTAATACCTTTTAAGGCCTTAAATTGAGAATTATGAATTTAATACATTTTAATACCCCGTAGATACCCTGGTGTGTGTGTGGGTACTTGTGTGTGCATGTGTGCATGTGTGTGTGTGTGTGTGCGCGCGTGCGTGTGGGTGCTTGTGTGCATTTGTGTGGGTGCTTGTGTGCATTTGTGTGGGTGCTTGTGTGCGTGCGTGTGTGCTTGTGTGTGTGCATGTGTGTGGGTGCTTGTGTGTGTGCATGCTTGTGTGCATGTGCTTGAGTGCATGCGTGTGTGCGTGCATGTATGTGTGTGTGTGGGTGCTTGTGTGTGTGCGTGCTTGTGTGCATGTGCTTGTGTGCGTGCGTGTGTGCGTGCATGTATGTGTGTGTGTGTGTGGGTGCTTGTGCATGCGTGCGTGCCACATCCTAACCTTTCTGGTCAGCCTGCGTTTGATCTCGCTCCTCTCCATCCGTCGATCCGCTTCATTCATGGCTGCAGAAGGAGAGAGAGAGAGACATTCCATCAGAGGGGAGAGAAACACTGCTGCTAGTCAGCCACTCTTCACTCGAGCTCTAGCTGGCACACCGGGGTAACCGGAGTCTTCTCTTATTCTTTTTCTTACTCACTACCTTTCCACCCGGCACAAGGCGAGGCATTGTTTTACGGGGCGGGAGGCTTAGCGCCGTCGTCTGTTGTGGAAGAGTTTGTTTTGAGGACAAGCTCGGCACGGCGGGGTGGTGTATGTATCTCTGATTAACAGCCGCAGAGTGAGGAGCGTTCTGCAGACGGGGCGGGGCGGGGCGGGGCCGCGACTCGGACAGAGACCCGAGGCGGAAGCGATAGGAACGAGTCCCGATCACACCTTTTTTTTATAATTTTTTTTTATTTGGTATATATTTTTATTGCAGATGTTAAATGTTTTCAGTTGGGGACATAATTTGCAGATGAAAAAAGGTAATAAAGCGCAATGTATGACAATATATCACAATACTTGACTCTGACTCTGGTATTGTGATGATATCGTATTGTGGGGCCTCTGGTGATTCCCACTCCTTTTTTTATTTTTTTTGTATGTATTTATTAGTCATCAAGGTACAGTGAAATACAATACACACATTGAATGGCACATTTTGTATTTTCGCCCCCTCCCCCCTCCCCATCTCCCTCCCCTGTCCTACCCAATAAGTCCCAATCACACATGAGGTGATAATAATAACCTTTGCGCATCTGCGTTGTTATGCACGTGTCTTCATCACCCACCCACCGGCGGTTCATTACGCTCGCATTCTTCACGGACCACAAGGGGGGAGGGAGGGGCATTTTACATTAGAGAAAAAGCCGATAAGAGCCCGACGCTGCTTCTCACACCCTGTGGTCCTCGACGCGCTCTTGGCACGAGGGGCTTCCTTTTCCACAGCAGACGGTGCCCCGAGTGACACTGTGACGGCCACGCCCCAAACTAATTGGTTGCTCGCCAACCGCTTATTCTGGTCTACAGCTCCTGTTTAATGCCATAGTTAACCTCATGTCATCATCATCATCATCATCTACACTCACTGCACACACTCACTTTTAAACAAACACTGACCTGATTAAAACTCACTTTAGACACTTTAACACTACATTATATGTATCTATTTATTAAAGAGATTTGCACTACATTCATACCTCACTTGCACCTTACCTAAAAGTGTTGTACCTCATTGTCTGCATTTGTACCTCACCGTTCACTCACTGTACTTAGACTGTACTTTAGATTGTATATTCCTAGTATTTTACTTACTTTTTTACTGTATGAAGCACACTCTCAGGGGCTCATACAGAACCAAGCATTCCACCGTAAAGTACATGTATTTTATTGTGACAAAAAAACACCACGAAAAGAGGCCAGGGGAAAACCTCCGGCAACCCAAAGAGAAGTCACACCAACGACACACTCACTCGGCTATTGATTTTTAGAAAGCATCAACACTCGGACAGACCAGAATTACCTCATGCCCCGTCGGCCACCATACACAGATCTCATTAAAAATGCATTGAATGATGATGGATCGATGATGATGGAAACAACAACGACTAATAAGCATATCTATATGCTGCCCTACTGGCTTTTCCCCTGACGGCATGTACAACAGTGCTGTATATACATTTATATTTACCACATAAATATATATCCATATGTGTCTGAATATACCTGCATATAATCCTTCTATATTCCTACTTATACACCTGCATATAACCCATATAACTCTGTATGATAACATGTACAATAATGCTGTATATATATTCTTACCGTATATCTATCCATCTGTCTGTAGTGTACATACCTGCACATAATCATTTTGCATATCTGTAGATACTATATCTATATTTGTACATATTCCTTACCTACTCTTACTAGTTATGCTGCTAGCCAGACTACTACTGTACCATACTATCTTTATACCTGTATCACTGTATATATTAATACTACAACTGTGTACATACATTTGATTAACACTATACTCAGTAATACTAATCTATGTATTTTATACCCAGTTTAATCACCTGTACATTGTATATTACTATTGCACTTTACCGGTACATTTGCACTCTGGTTGGATGCCAAACTTATCTTTGTTGTACTGTACTTGTGCTGTATGAAGGCAATACATTTGAATCTAATCTAATATTTTTTTTTTTTTATTATTTTATCTCTCTTTCTCCGATTTTCTCTGTTTTTCTCCCCGTCCCAATTTAGTCGTTGTGCCAATTGCAGCGTGGGAGGTCACGCTGCCTTCCTCAAGTCCTGCCTCCGCTGAGCAAGCGCCCAGACCTGACCTGTAGGCATCGCTGTCCACAACGCCAGTTTCCCACCCACGGCTTCCCTCCCCCTAACCCAGCCAAACGAGTTAGTATAGCGATCAGCCCAAGCCAAGGCAATGCTGACTCCGGGAGTCGAGAACGCAGCCTCTTGCATTGGTGACGAGCGCAATCTCCGCTACGCCACCTGACCGCCCATTTGAATCTAATCTAACGTAATCTTTTCTTTAATAAAACACATAAAATAAATATAATACTTTAATTGTTTAGGATTTTCATGTGAAGAAATAAGAGATCCAATCATATGCAATGGTCACACAGACTGCTGGAAGCCTCGGCACGCACGCTCACGCAAGACAAACCCCACCGTTACCTTTGTGCCTTACTCTCCTGTCTGTGTGGCCATGCTGGATGGTTATAGGTATAAATGATCATATTGATATAGAGGTCTGTGTGACCATGCTGGATGGTTATAGGTATAAATGATCATATTGATATAGAGGTCTGTGTGACCATGCTGGATGGTTATAGGTATAAATGATCATATTGATATAGAGGTCTGTGTGACCATGCTGGATGTTTATAGGTATAAATGATCATATTGATATATATATAGTGGTTACAGGCATAAAGGATCATATATAGATATAT
Organism: Notolepis coatsorum; assembly: GCF_963971535.1. Classification (NCBI taxonomy): domain Eukaryota; kingdom Metazoa; phylum Chordata; class Actinopteri; order Aulopiformes; family Paralepididae; genus Notolepis; species Notolepis coatsorum. The sequence continues at coordinate 24,821,188 of NC_140168.1, read as the reverse complement.
TGGTTATAGATATAGATTATCATATATACTGTATAGTGGTTATATGCATAAATTATATAGATATAGTGGTTATAGGTAAAAATTACCATATATAGATATAGAGGTCTGGTGGTTATAGGAATAAATTATCATATATATATATATCATGGTTATAGGTATAAATTATCATATACAGTATAGATCTAGTGGTCTGGTGGTTATAGGTATAAATGCTTTGCTTTGCTTTACAACCTTGATACCTTTTGATCTACTTATTCTCCTAGTTTTTTTGTATTTTTAGTCGTTATGCCAATTCGCCCCTCCCCTTCCTGGTCGTTGTGTGCATTTCCCCCCCACTTGACGGTCTAGGGAGCCCTGAAGACTATCACATGCTTCCTCCGATACATGCAGAGTCAGCCAGCCGCTTCTTTTTTCACCCGACAGCGAGGACTCTCACTGGGGAAGTGTAACGCGTGGGAGGATCACACTACCTCCCCCAGTTCCCTCCCTCGCTGTGCAGGCGCCCTGACCGACCTGTAGGAGTCACTGTTTACAACGACCAGGATACACCCCACCGGCTTCCCTCCCGCTGACACTGCCAATTGTATCAGTATGGACGACCGACCAAGCCGGAGGCACCGCTGACAGCTGGATTCGATACCAGTGTCTCTAGCGGTGGTAGGCAGACGCTTAGTCCGCTGCGCTACCCGGCCACCCACAACCTTGATACCTTTTGAACACATAAATAAGACATGTTTAGGAAAAGCAATGGACTGGGAACATCACAGCTTCTATCGATCCAGATCGATACACATTAAATGTGTTAAGTGTTAAGACGATGGAGTGAACAACCTTGCCGTGCAGAGCGATCGAAATGTGAATTAAGTGAGGAAGCCGGGGGGGAAGAAGGATAGAAGGAGTGTCTCACCTGGAAGGATGTTCCTCTGCTCCAGCTCGTCCGCTGAAGGTCTCTGACTCAGCCGCCTGCACACACACACACATACACACACAATTGAGTGCTGGAGAGAAGCCAGGTGTCTGACTACACACACACACTTCATAATTCATAGGATTAATAAAAACACACAATCAAACACTGGAAACACGAGCGTGCGTGCCGTTACATCCAGGCAGCTGAGGCCCAAACAGGAGAGGAGAGGAGGAAGGAAGGAAGGTAGGGAGGAAGGAAGGGGGGGAGGGAGGGAGGGAGGAAGGGGGGGAGGGAGGGAGGAAGGAAGGAAGGAAGGAAGTGAGGAAAAAAGGGAGGGTGGAAGGGAGGAAGGAAGGAAGTGAGGAAGAAAGGGAGGAAGGAAGGAAGTGAGGAAGAAAGGGAGGAAGGAAGGAAGTGAGGAAGAAAGGAAGTGAGGAAGAAAGGAAGTGAGGAAGAAAGGAAGTGAGGAAGAAAGGAAGGAAGGAAGGAAGGAAGGAAGGAAGGAATGAAGGAAGGAAGGAAGGAAGGAAGGAAGGAAGGAAGGAAGGAAGGAAGGAAGGAAGGAAGGAAGGAAGGAAGGAAGGAAGGGAGGAAGAAAGGGAGGAAGGAAGGGAGGAAGAAAGGGAGGAAGAAAGGGAGGAAGAAAGGGAGGAAGAAAGGGAGGAAGAAAGGAAGGAAGGAAGGAAGGAAGGAAGGAAGGAAGGAAGGAAGGAAGGAAGGAAGGAAGGAAGGAAGGAAGGAAGGAAGGAAGTGAGGAAGAAAGGGAGGAAGGAAGGGAGGAAGAAAGGGAGGAAGAAAGGGAGGAAGAAAGGAAGGAAGGAAGGAAGGAAGGAAGAAAGTAAGGGAGGAAGGAAGCCCCACGGGGTGGTTTACCGTGACAGCGAGCTGCCGATCTTGGTCCTCACGGCCTCCCACTGCTCCCTGCTGTGCCAGCTCAGGCCGTCCTGGGGCCCCTGAGCCTCCCACTCCTCCTGGTCCTCGCGGTCCTGCCTCTCCAGCCTCTCCTGCCTCTCCAGCTTGAGGGCCAGCGTGTCCTTCCGCTTCACGCGACTGGCCAGGCCACCTGTCAACCAATCAATCACACACACGTGTTAAAGTTCTTCATTGTCAAATAAAATACACAACAATACAGGGGCAGGTAATGTGTTTTGAGCTCAGACTCAACAGTGCACAACAATGAATACAAGAATTATTTCTATCTATAGCATCTGTGAAAGTAGCTTACTTGCTGTATACTAAATCCTTGTTTTTATCTTTTGTATCGATCTATGCATTAATTGTTTTATGTATTGTTGTGTGGACCCCAGGAAGACTAGCTGGGAGCCACGACACCAGCTAATGGGGATCCTTAATAAAAACAAAAACAATGGTAATAATAAGTAGTAGTAGTAGGATAAAAAATATATATAAAATGAGGTAAGATAAAATAGTACATCTTTACAGAAAGTGTCTTGAGCCGGGGGTGTCTTGGAGGTGTGGCAGGTGCTCTGTGAGGCACAAGGCATGCTGGCAACACATGAACGGGGCTGCCAACCTTTCAGAAAACCTGAAGAGTTTGGTGGGGGCCTGTTCGGTCGGGGTGACTATTTACAGCCATCTTCTTAAAAGCCACTTCCCCAGAGGACCGTGCATTCTCTTTAGAGGACATCCTGTCTCATGTCTAAGTAACATTTCAAGTCTTTATCTATACCAGGGGTTCTCAAACTTTTTTATACCACAACCCCATTTTATTTAGGATTTTTTTTGGCCACCCCACACTTAATGTATCGCGTAATTTCAACGTGGAATTAAGGAATATCAAAATAAAAGCACACGCTGTTGAACTTGATCATGCATATTTATTAGAAAATTTTATTACAGCACTATGTTATCAATACACATTTATAAAACTAGGCATATTTAGCCAAAATATGTTGCCAGATAATAAAACTGATTAAAAAATAATAATAATTTACTTGCCAATGCGCGAGACCTCACCTACCCATGACCCCACTTTGGGACCCCGCAGTTTGAGAACCGCTGATCTACATTAAGGTATTGATACGGTAACTTTGAAATAGCATATCATCTCCAATATGGAGGGGAAAAAAGAGTGCTTTGCCATAGCTGCCTATCCAATCCATTGTTGCCTTTATGTATTGTTACCTTGATATGGACATACAGCTACCAAACCACTTTACCAAACCACTTGATATGGACATGCAGCTACCAAACCACTGTATATGGACATGCAGCTACCAAACCACTGGCTTTAATATGAAGGGCACTGCAAATGATTTGCCTTCTCCATTATGATCTTGGACACCCCATACAATATGATTATTGCTAAATCATCAATGAACACAATCTTCACAAAGTAAAGAATTGTTGGTAATAATACTGGGGCAGAACACTGTTGGATGAGGTTCAGGTAGAGAGAGACTGGTGTTGAATGAGGTTCAGGTAGAGAGATGTTGAATGAGGTTCAGGTAGAGAGAGACTGGTGTTGAATGAGGTTCAGGTAGAGAGAGACTGGTGTTGAATGAGGTTGGGTTCAGGTAGAGAGAGACTGGTGTTGAATGAGGTTGGGTTCAGGTAGAGAGAGACTGGTGTTGAATGAGGTTGGGTTCAGGTAGAGAGAGACTGGTGTTGAATGAGGTTGGGTTCAGGTAGAGAGAGACTGGTGTTGAATGAGGTTCAGGTAGAGAGAGACTGGTGTTGAATGAGGTTGGGTTCAGGTAGAGAGAGACTGGTGTTGAATGAGGTTGGGTTCAGGTAGAGAGAGACTGGTGTTGAATGAGGTTGGGTTCAGTTAGAGGGAGACTGGTGCGTCACGCAGGAAGCTCAACACGACCGTCTTATCCACCCATATTTGTTCTCCCTCTCATGCTCCTCAAGAGTTATTTTTTAGCTAGCATAGTGAGTGAAAGCCAATATCAACTCCACCCGCGAAATCCTATTTAATGAATTCACCATAGAGCAACGCCATAAAAAGAGAAACCGCTAGAGAAATAAAAAGCTGTTGCATTGCTGTAGTCAATCCAGTGTCAGATCATGACTCGGATGTTGATGCAGTATGTAGCCTTGTTCTTCTTTCATATACGCCGCTAACAGAAAAAGAAAGCATTCCAACGGGCTGAGAAAGCGTGATTTAGGCTGCTTTCCAACAAGAAAAACACTGGCATATTGTTTGGTTACTGGACTTGAGTTACAGTTAGAAGAATAACCGTGATTTAAATAGAAAAATATATCTATTTTTCCTACATTTGTCCAGCTCATTAATATGTAAGAGACGCATGTCTATGTACTGTGAGGGAGACAGCTTGACAGGTTCTCCTGCATGAGGGTGTTGATACCAGGCACACAGAAACGTCTGGGTGACGGCTCATCTTGGTCAATGCAGTCAGAAATGCACAGAATAATATTATCTTGAAAATTCAACTAAATAAAACATTTTATTCATGTAGGCTGTGTCATATTGTTCACGAGTCCCTAAAAGTTATATATTTTGGGGATTTGACAAGTGTGAGGAGGTGTGGGTGTGTCACGCCAACTGCGCGAGTGTTAATAATTCATTTTATTTATATAGCGCTTGTCAATGACCCGAATTCTCTGACAGTAGTTAGGAACATAGTAAAAACAAAGAAACAAAACACAAAGAAACAAAAACAAAAGGAACATGAGACCATGGGGGGAACAGGGGAAGACAGCATGAGATAGCACAAAAAGACAGAGCGACACGAGACAGACATCAATCGGGTTGGAGGGGGGGGGGTTATGGGTGGGGGGGGGGATGAAGGCAAGGGAGAACAGGTGGGTTTTGAGGCAAGCTTTGAAGGTGGAGAGTGTAGGGGAGGCTCTGATGGACTGAGGGAGGGAGTTCCAGAGTCGGGGTGCAGTGCGAGAGAAGGCCCGATCACCAACGTTTTTGAGTTTGGATGTCGGGACAGTGAGGGAGGCAGTGGAGGAGGACCGGAGGGAACGGGTGGGACGGTAGGGAAGAAGGAGATCAGTCAGGTAGGGGGGGGGGGGCAGGCTGTGGAGGGCTTTGAAGGTGAGGAGTAGTGTTTTGAAGTTTATGCAGTGTTTGATCGGGAGGAGTGATGTGTTCACGGGACCGGGTGTTAGTGAGGAGGTGGGCGGCTGAGTTTTGGACCATTTGCAGTTTATGGAGGGAGCAGGAGGTGATGCCAGTGTTGGCAGCTCTGCATGAATATTATTATTATTATTATTATTATTATTATTATTAAGGAATCTGACAACTCCTTTTTTCTCTTAGTTGGTGCACAATCCAGGCTGTTATTGTTAACCCTTTCAATGCCACGTGACAAAGGGTTAACCCTTTCACAACCACACTACAGACAGTTAACCCTTTCACTACCACACTACAGACGGTTAACCGTCTGTAGTGTGGTAGTGAAAGGGTTAACCTTCTGTAGTGTGGTAGTGAAAGGGTTAATGAATGGACTACACAGGCATGGTTCATAATGTATTCATGTTTACATATCCACACCATCTATAAACAATACATACGTGACGTGATGTTCTTTTACTTTCTAAATGAGGGAAACAACAAATCCATAAACTAAGGCAATTCTCATCAAGAAACCTTTGTTGTTAGAGTCTCTCATGGAATCTTTATGTTCCCTCCTTTTCCCTGTGTTCCATCGTCGACGTTACATCGAGTCATTTAGCCGACGCTTTACAAGTGCAGTGCAACAATGCTCAGCCACTTTACTGCACCCTCGTGCATCAATATAATGTGCAATTATTTTTTACTTGTCGAAATGTTTACTTTTTATTATCTTATCTTATTTGTACATATGTTATTGCACATACCGCAGACAGTTTATTGTATATAAATACCTGCTTTTTTTATTCTGTTAATTGCTGCTTTTTATTCCTTTATGCTGTGGAGAAAACGGAGTGTAAGAATTCCATCGTGCATATGGCAAATAAAACTATCTGAAGTCAGCAGGATTGCAGGAAGGGTAAAACTCTTTCAGCTTGAGTAACAATGTTCGTCAAATAGTGTTGAAACTTGGGCGCTGCAGTGTTGAGTGCATACTTAGTAGTGTAGACATATTAGTATAGTAGGTAGTCATATAGACAAGGAACATTAATTAGTGGAAGAGTGCATGATAGTAGAAGACAGTAAGAAGGTAAAAAGAAAAAAAAAGGAAAAATCTTTCATTTCAGATATTGATTGAAGAGGTGTGTTTTTAGTCAACGGCGAAATATTGGTCAGGTTTCGGCTGTCCTAACTGTGGTGGGAAGTGTACAATGGTGGAACAAGGACAGAATATGACCCTCCCGGAGCTCGGATAGCAGTGGGTCTGTGGCGGTCAGAAGATGTAAAGCGAAGGGGTCTTGACAAAACCCGTCACTAGAGATCATACGATCGGCATGGGAGCGGGGTGCATACGACCTCAATTTGCACCCGATGCGGCCTTATTCAGTTTAAGGTTCTGCATCGCCTGCATTTTTTAAAAGCTAAACCCTGTGAAATGTTTCCAAATGTAGATCTCACATGCGACAGATGCAGTCTTTCTCCGGCACATTCATTTAGTCCTAATCTGTTCAGTCCTGAAGAGTTCAATCTTCAAAACACGGCCGGAGGTCTTGGAAAAGGAAATTCAGCCAGATCCTATGATAGCTATTGTTTTTTTTGGTATAAGGGGGAGAAAATAATGAAAATCTCTCTACCAATAATGAGAAACTAAACTCCAGATAAATCTGTAACACTGCTGTCACGGAGATTGATCCTCCTTCACTGGAAGTCTCTCCTCCTCATGCTGGACTCACAATAAGAGGCTCCTCAGACAAGTCTGATAAGGTGTGGAGACTAGTCCATTTAGGTACTATTATTAAAGTGAAGTTGTTCCCCCCACCATCATAATATGTAGCTGCTGATTTGCATGTGTGTTTTATATTAAAATAATATATGGAAAGGTTCTAATAAAAATATACCGGTAGTCGAACAGATTGTTGAGTGTCATGAAACAATTCCTGCAAGTTTTGTAATGATTGGACAAACCTTTTGATTTATAGTCCGATTTGTGTTATGACAATCCCATTTTGTGCATTTGTAGCGCCGCCTAGTGGTCAACTGAGACTTTCAGGGAATATTTCAGGTAGTTTATGTGGACATATCCTGCAAGTTGTGATGTTTGGCCTAAGAGGTTGTTGACTTCATTGGTTAATAATATATAAAAAACCAAAAAATACATCAACAAGCCTTATGCAACTTCTGATAAGCTTGATCCACAGAAGATTTGGTAGCAATCGGACCTACGGTATATATGTGTTCTTCATAAAATTCAAGATGGCAGAAAATCCAATATGGTGAACTTTATGGGTCCTTTCTGTAGAGGGATGATAGATGGATGGCCCCATTCCATAAACTTCCAATATATGGTTTGAATGTCGTGTTGCTACCATTAACCATGTCATGGGAATGTGCGTAAACATTTCTGAAGAAGAAGAAGAAGAAGAAGAAGAAAAATGGTTGTCTGGCTAGTTCATGTCAAGGAACCTATAAAAGGAGGAAGGGTCATCACGTCAGAATACCAGCGTTCTATGCTCCGCTTGGCGCCAGACTTTGGCGTCAGTTCTATTGAAGCCTGCATTAAAATTCTAAATATACCAGCTATCGGAGGAAATATTATATCAAATATAAAATCAACCAATATACCAAATGTTAACAAGCTAGTTAGTTAACAAGGCAACAAATGGCTGATGATTCTGACATCCGAGGTAACAACCTGTTTAAATGACGAGGAGGCGGCTGATCCCATTCAGCTCGATCCAGAAAACACCTTCCCTTCACTCCATCCCTGTTGATATCCACTTAGAACCGCGAGAGCAAACGTACCTGTTGGGACGTCCTCATCGTCGTCATCGCTTCTGTAGAGGATAGGGCCGTCGGAGTCAGTCTCCTCCTCTTCCTCATCATCCTCATCATTTTCCTCCTCATCCTCCTCCTCGCTGTCTCCTGGCCCCCGGCCCTCAGGGATGACGGAGACGCGGGGGTCCCCGATCAGAGCCCTCCGGCTGCGGGGCTCCAGCTCGGGCTGATGAGGGAGCCTGGGTTTAGGATGGAGCTTCCTCAGCTCCTCCTCCATGTCGAAGTCATCGTCCTCTGGCCTGGGGGGTGGGGGTGGAGGGTTGTTAGACATTTCTTAAAGGAACACGCCAACATTTGGGGAAATTAGCTTACCGTCTTCTCCAGAGAGAGACAAGAAGACAGATACCAGTTTCCTCTCTGTGCGTTCAGTAGAAAGCAATCCGACTGCACGTTAGCCTAGCTTAGCACAATGAATGGAAGCGGACATGGCCGGTTAGCCTTCGGGAGAGGTGTTAGTTGGACAATGCCTAGGCTAACGGGCCATGTCTGCTTCCATTCGTTGTGCTAAGCTAGGCTAACATGCAGCCAGATAGCTTTCTACTGAACGCACAGAGAAAAAACTGGTGTCTATCTTCTTGTCTCTCTCTCTGGAGAAGAGTAGACTGTAAGCTAATTTCCCCAAATGTTGGCGTGTTCCTTTAACAATACTACTAACCATTTAGTAATTTCCCCCTATGGTATAAGACTCACAAAATGTTTATATTATAAGTTGTTACATTTGAAAGACTCATAGGAAAGAGTTAACTATGAGTTGTACGCTGGGCTTCTTAAAACCGTTACAGCACGGGACCCAGGGCTGCTGCAGTCATCAATTAACCGTGTGATTGCGATTATATGAGATAATCTTATTTGGCATAATCATGATCATTGTTTTAAGTCTCGGTTGTTCTAATTAGATTAGATTTAGCATTTCGTTTTTTTTTTTTGCATTCTACTGTACATTACATTTTAGTTTTGTATATTTTAGTGTTAGGTCTTTACTCTATTCCTTTTTTACTGTATGAAGCACAATCTCACGAGGCTCATACAGAACCAAGCATTTCACTATAATGTACATGTACCTTATAGTATTTTATATAATGTGTGACGGACAAAACTTGAAACTTGAACTTGATTCAGATTAATTTGCATGTTAAAGAGCCTGAATCTCTGTGCAGGGCAGGGAACAGTTCAATAACCTTTAGGAAGTAGATGTGCTTGCCAACTCAAATACTGAAAAACCTTTTGGCACTAAAACACACTTAAAACATATCCAACGTATTGACAAGTGAATGAGAACGGATGATCATCAGCGAGTAAACTGCAATTTATGTTTCGATATTGACCCATCTTAAACACCCCCCCCCCCTTTTTTTATCCTCCAATCACAACTGTTGCTTCCTTGCCAACTGATTGGATTTAAAGTGGATTATTCCCAACCCTGGTGCAGGAGAGGTCACGGAGTGTGTGTGTGTGTGTGTGTGTGTGTGTGTGTGTGTGTGTGTGTGTGTGTGTGTGTGTGTGTGTGTGTGTGCGTGTGTGTGTGTGTAAACACTTTTATGTTGACCAATGTTCGTTTCTGGTGCTCCAGTGTTAATCACTGCAATCAGGGTTCCCACAGACATTTTCAAGGATATCACTCGATATCTATAATTATTACATGGCGTTTTAACATTAGCCGAAATGCTTGATTGTGATTGGTCAATAGCGCTCATCAGAGGTCCGTTATTACTCGATAACGGACCTCTGCCGAGCAATAATGACCGCTGTGCGCAGCTGGAGCAATCAAGCCCACTGACGCACACTGCATCAGTGCAGCGAAGTTGCCGGCGATGACAGCGCGGAGCAACAGAACAGAACTGTGTCTGCATTTGATCTCGTCTTGTCGATGGTGTAAAATGAATTAGGTATATTGTTAGTAAGTTAGCCATGTAATAAGCGGGATAATGTATAGCCTATACTCGGTCATTGTCGCAAAATAATTTACCTTCACTCCGTGTCGGTCAATTATTTTGCGACAATGACCTCGTAGCTATACATTATCCCTTACTTATCGATATTGTTATAAGTATTAAAAAATAATATATATATATATACAGATGTATATACAGATGTATGTTTATTTTGCAGCAATTCTTTGTTGTTGCCGCCATCTTTAGTGTTACATCCCCTCACACTCCAGTTCTCAGGCTGTAGCTGGTTTGAAAGCGAAAGTAAACAGGCTTCTCTGCTGGCTGTGGCTCCAGAGGAGTTGAACAGTTCTGGCTCTGCTAGTTTCTTTTCTATCTTTTGGCACTTTTTTGGTGGACAAACCACCGCACATGTGCACCGTGACTCGTGACTGGAGATTAGCTCTGCTAGCACACATAGCCTACTGTGTACAGACGGTTTCAAACTGTATTTTAAATTAGAAAGCAAACAAAATAAATGGACAAGAGATAAAGAAATCTCAATTTGGTCAGTATCGTCATTTGGACAAACAAAGCCATTACTTTAAGTTGTAGGCAAGAAAGACAAGTCTGTCCACTGTCTCTGGTTTTAAAACTGCCCTGTTGCAGGTCACAAAAAAAAAATTACCAACAGATATCGATTATTAAATTTTTTTAAATATATCGCGATAATTATCGTTATCGTTTTATCGCCCAGGCCTACTTGAGCGCCTTAATGTTTTCCATCACTCAGCCATTAGGTTTGCTACGAATGCTGCCCCCTTTTCAACAAATCACTGTTACTTTTTTGTATCTTATCTGTAAATTGGCCATCGTTATACTCTCAAATTAATGAGATTCATTGGCTTACATTCATTTACAAAACCCTCCTTGGTCTGACCCCTCCTTATTTGATACACCTGTTAAAATGGGCATCTACTCCCTATAACACCAGAGCTGCTCACCATATCTCTAGATGTTCCCAGTGTTAACACTTCCTTTGATCAATCCTCCTTCCAATTTGCTGCTCCCAGCAGTTGGAATAAGATGCAAAAGACTTTGAAGATGGACAAATTTATCCCCCTCACTACGACCTACGACTCTTATCGCAAAGTTGTTTACACACACATGCAACTGTCACCCAGCCTTTTAACTGTAATTCGTCTGTTCTGCTCTGTTCTGGTCCCCCATTTTCAATTCATACTGAATTGTAATTAGGGTGCAACTACCGTAGCACTGTGCAATCCATTCTTTGTGGATCTAGCCCTCTGTGTGTGTATCACCAGTCTCTTTTTTGTTTTGTCCCCTTTCCCCGTTACCCTTCGAGAGGCCCTTTTGTCCTCTTGCCAGGCTGTGAATAAGAATTTGTTCTTAATTGACCTGCCTGGTTAAATAAAGGTTAAATGAAAATAAAACGATTATTAAAATACCATTAAGAATGCATTACTCAAACAGCTGATCAACAGTCCAGTGTTGGTTATGTATAAGGTCCCCCGAGACTAACTCGGAGACTAATTCGTCCTTGCCCCAACCTTCCACTCACTGAGTTGAGTAGCAGAGTCAGAAATGAATGTACACTGGAATGAAGGTTTGAGATAATCTGAACGACCACCTTCTTACTGTAAAAGTTCTGTATGACAAGTCAGCACGAAGGGTACAACTCTTTCAGCTGAGTAACAATGTTCATCAAAAAGTGTTGAAACTTGGGTGCTACAGTCTTGAGTACATATAGTAGTAAAGACATAATTCGCATAGTAGTTAGTAATATACAGTAGGCAAGGAAGATTATTTTGTGGCAACGTGCATAATAGTAAAAGACAGTACGCAGGCAGATATTGATTGAAGAAGTGTGTTTTTAGTCGACGGTGGTCTGGTTTTGGCTGTCCTGACTGTGGTGGGAAGTTTGTTGCATCATTGTGGAGCAAGGACCGAGAATAGCCTGCTTCTCTTTGATGACTAACATAATGTAACACAAATTGTGTATGATGTATATGTATGTGATGTAGTGGATTTATAAATATGACGTATATCATGGCAGTTCGGGTACCTTATATATACCGTTTACTTTACTTACTCACAGTATATATATTTAGATTATTTTATTGCCCATATTTATTGTAACATATAATATAACTGATGACCCTCATCTGCACCTTTGATTACACCGTTTACTTTCTCATATTCAAAGTTAATTATATTGTCTAACACTGCTTATTTTTATCATTACTATAATTGTATTGCCTATATTTATGTCTTCTACTATTACCCCTGCCCATACCTGTACCTCCCCTCCTCCATCCTGCTATGATGCCTGAATTTCCCCAAGGGGATCAATAAAGAAAAATCTTATCTTATATATTTTTTTTAAATGATGGTAGCAGCCCCAATGGGCCCCAAACTAAGAAATGTAGTCTAACCCCTGGGACCCAGTCAGTTTAAAACATACTCGTACTGTTTAAAATATACTGTGGTACCGTTTAAAACATACTGGTACTGTTTAAAACATACTGGTGGCGTTTAAAACATACTGCTACTGTTTAAAACATACTGGTACTCCTGTCAGGCGGGACCAGAGACATGTCATGAGAAGAAAAAAAAACTGATCAATCCAACCTATGGCAGCAGACGCTGATCATTTTCATGATCTTCTATGTGATAAGACCCTGGACTTGGGGAAAGTAGGTGGGAACAATAGGCTGAAAGGGTGGCTCGAGAAGGAACCTGCTGTTTTGTTTTGGGATATTTGCTAAAACCAAAATAAACCCGCTATAAAGAAAGTCAATTGTGCCTTTTCTATGTTAAAATGAAGATTTCCTGAATTGCATTAGAAATACGGCACACTTACAGTCGGAGAGGTTCGATGGTGACGGGGAGAGAGTACCGGACACCTCCGCCCGCCTCGCTCAGGAACTCCGGCGGGTTCTCGAACAGCAGCGAGTGGGCCCTCTGGGAGCCGTCCGGGTTGGGCTGGGCCGGGCCCGGGCTGGCGAGGGCCCTCTGGATCAGAATGTGGAGGGGGATGGCCGAGGGCGGCGGCACACTAGGGGGCTCCGTCGTGGGGCTGGGGGGGTCAGTCTGTACAGCGGGAACAACGGGGGCAGAGGAAGAAGGGTTGGGGGGCGCGGGGAGCGACTGGACCCTGGGAGGGGACGGGGGGATGTGGGACGGAGGCGGAGGCGCGGGTAGAGGGTCGGCGGGGAGCCGGTGGACTGCCGGAGCCTGGCCGTCCCCCGTTTTATGTTCTGTGGGGCCGACGGGGGGTACCGTGACGGAGGCGATGCCAGGAGTAGGGGACTCCGGGGCCTGAGCGGGTGGAGGCGACTCCTGAGAGTGGCGCTTGGTGACCGGGGTCATCCTCTTGGGCGGCGTGGGCGGAGAGCGCCTGGTCGGCGCCGCCACCACGATAATGCCGCTGCCCGGCTGAGAGAGCTCCGCTGTGAAGACCAACCAGACAGGATTAACACCACGTCGTAGAAAATCATATTCACAACAATCAATAATTGAACACTTGCACCGAAGAACCATATAAGTCAGTTTATAATTTCTTTGGGGGACAGCCCATGTGTTTGCTGTTGTGAAGGTAATCTAAATCACTTGAGTGTGAATATGATATATCGCAAGAAACTACTCAACCTCCACTGTCTTTAACGGTGAGTGAACACAACACACTTACTATAATAACGTCCGAAGACATTGTTCCTCTGAAAACATAAAAACCGACTTACTGTATATGGTTCTTCGCCTGAGGTACTCAATTAGTCAAGTGATACCACATCATATATAATGCAGATCCACACTCACGCTGCAAGCAATAGGCAGGTTAATGGTTTTTACATGCCACTGTAGGTCAATTCATGTTCACATTTGTGAATGGGTGGAAGTTAAAGAATTAACAGAACGAATGTTGAAAACAAAACAAAAATATGACAAATGTCCCTATGGCTTAGTGCCAGCTGATGAGGCAGTAGAGTGCGACAGACATGGGATTATTATTATTAGACAATATGTTTTTTTTCCCTGTTAGCGCCTGTGAGTGGCATGGCATGCTCGCCGAGAGCTGTGCAACACTGGGGACATGATCACGTCCCGAATAACAAGACAAGCATTTTTATTCAATTAGAAACAAAAACAACACTCGACCGGGACCTCTGAGCAGCAGTCTTCCTGGAACCGAGCTCAACAAACACAATCGATAAGCAATGCACTGTTAATTTTCCATGCGATGAGTTCTTGCCGGCATTTTTTTTTAAGAGTTAGTCGGTGGAGATGCCACTCGCGTCAATAGTCGGCGTCGTGGTCGGATGCCATGCGGTGAGGTGGTGGTGGCGGGTGCTACGACGGCGCCGGTGGTCAAATCGGTGTCACCGGTGGACGGGCACCGGGTGAGGCGCCGGGCGAGGCTCGGTGCCGCCGCCCCAGGGTACCTGAGCGGGGATGGCTGGCCCTGTGGCGCAGGTAGACGGGGAGGGAGAGGTAGAGGCCCAGCTCCCCCTGGCGTCGCCAGCTGGTCCAACAGCCAGGGTGGCGCACCTTAGAGGCCCTGTTCAACGTGGAGGCTGGGCGGAAATGAGCGGAGATGTCAAGGATGATGATGATGCTGGGTTTTTACCGGTATGACCTTTGACCTGGCGGCCGGGGGGGCGATTGATGTGTTCGACAAGTGGGGCAATAGTTATGCGCATGTAGGCAAAGTCTGTCTCACTTTTACTCATAAACGTTTTTTTATTGTCCTCTACCTGTAAAGCACTGAACAAAGCCAGGTTATATGAGAAGGGACAGTACAGCCACACCCACACCACTCCATGTGTGTATGTGCTGCGCTGTTAGTTCTGTTCTTTCAGACATTTTGTTTTGTTTTTGTAATGTGTTCTAATGGGAGAATATTAAAATGCACTTTAAACTTAAAATAAAAAAAGATTGTCACTTGAAAAGCTCTTCTATTCAAAAAATTAGGGATGCACAGATCCAATATTGATATCGGCCCCGATATGACTAAAATAGCTGGATCGGGTATTAAAAAAAAATATATATATATATATATATATATATATATATCGGATTTATTTTTATTATAATATAATTAATAAGAAATAAAATAAGAAATAACAATTCAGTACATGTGTGTTCATTTGTTACATTTTGTTCAAAAGAATGATCCCAGTCTCTTCCACACAGTGAGGCATACAGTTTATTAACTGAACAATGGGTATTGGATCGGTACTCGGTATCGGCCGATACCCAAAGCCCAGGTATCGGTATCGGGACTGAAAAAGTCGGATCGGTGCATCCCTACTAAAAATAGACCCATAATAGTCAATATTGTAATAAAAACAGAGGCATTTATCTGAGAATTTGTCTGCAATTTTGAGAATAGGGTTAGTTACAGAATGAATGTGAGTTACATAATGTAATTTCACAGAAACATACGTGTGTGTGTGTGTGTGTGTGTGTGTGTGTGTGTGTGTGTGTGTGTGTGTGTGTGTGTGTGTGTGTGTGTGTGTGTGTGTGTGTGTGTGTCAGAGCATTCCTGAGAGACCAAAGACACACTGTGGTAAACACAACAGCCCCCCCCCCCCCATCCACCACTGACTCAGATTGCAGTCTCTGAAGGAAACCAAACCTCAGCCAAGTCACACCCCCTAGCAACACCCACAAGGGGGTGGAGAATGACATGCAGACTGTACATCTATACATGTGTGAATTGAGGTTGCAGTTAACACATACATGGGGACCACGCCCAACAAATGCTATGGGGAATGTGCGACTGTCGCAGAAACTGTGTGTGTGTGTGTGTGTGTGCGTGCGTGCGTGTGTGTGCGTGTATCTCAATGGAAGAGAATGAGGAAGGGCTGTAACTAGGGGAGGCTGGGGCATGCTGGGGCAGTTGTAATGCTCTGGAGCGGCTCCTGGCCTGCGAGAGGAATTGCCAGCGCCGCGTAACGCAGCGGCGACAAGCCACGGCCTGCCTGTTGTTCTCCGGAGACGAGACGACAAGAGACTCTAAACTGCAGACAGCTGTAGTGCGACTGAAGAACGGAACGCATTCGCCTGCGTTCACGACGTGGCTGTTCACTCCATTGTGTTGAAACCTTGCTATAGGAAGACACCAACAACATAGCGGAATACACTAATTACAGACTTGTGATCACCCGACTGGCGCAGATTGTTTTCAGTGTTTTGAAATGTGTGGAAGTGAATCATAATGATCCAAGTAAATAACAACCACCTAAAAAAAGATTTTTAGCTGCGACAGTCCTGTGGGAACAGTTAAGTTAATGATTTCCGCATCATTTATAATTGTTCTTATGCTAGAGGAGCTATCTTTTGAGATTCACAGCAGTCCTAACAGCTGGTCTTCCAGCCCCCCCCCCAGCCCTCGCCCCCATTAAAGATAGGTGTAGTCAACGTCGTTTCGGAATGAGGACCGTGTAGAATCAGCCCGCCCGACAATTACAGTACGTGGAATAAGCAGGTTATTTAACGGTCAAGTCGACCGTCTCATCATCCGTCCCCCTGATCATTGACAGAGCGAGGACAGCGTCACGTTGGACTCAGACCGTTAAAAATAACCCGTCTAACGTGTACTAACTGTACAAGGTTAAGTCAGGAATGTACCCGGTTCTAATCTATCCAAGAAATCTAGGAGTGTAATAACTGTAGACACCCAGATTAAGAAATGTATGAAGAAATGCAGTTTTCGATTCTCAACAAGAATCTGCATGTCGTGAGAGGTGAGTGAGAGAGGGGGGGGGGGGGGGGGGATCAGACTTGATTCCCATCTCTGTCTGGCTGTGAGAGTTAAAGGGGAAACTCCAACGCAACGCTAAGAGCCTGAGATTTTCCAGGCATAGCTGAGCAGGGGGAGTTCTTATGAACACCACCGTGGCAAGATTTTAATCCCCCCCCCCCCCCCCCCCCCCTCGCTGGATGATGTGATTATTATGAGACGACGCGCCCAGATAGATCTCTTTTGACGGGAGAAGAAGAGCGAAGGCAGTCTCCGAACGTCCCGCTTCTCTGGGCCACGGTGTCGTGCGCTACTGCCGTGCGCTCTCTCTCAGGGGTGGTCTCAGGGGGTGTTGGCTAAAGTGAAGAGGTTCAGCTGAGATGAGAACATTTCGTTGTCGCCGTGTGTCAAACCACTGCGCTGCTCCGTTCACTTCACACCTACTCGTTGTGGTGCAGCAGGGCTGGGCCATCTGGACAAAAATATACTGTGGTGTTTTTTTTTCTTAGTTTTGACAGTATAACTGGTATTTGACAGCATTTAGTTTAGCAGTGCAAATGACAGCGTGAAAGTCATTTTCTTATACTGCTACAAATGTACAGTATGTACTAGAATGGTAAATGGTGCATTTATATAGCGCTTTTATCCAAAGCGTTTTACAATTGGTTCCTCACATTTTACCCGTTCGCTCACACACAGTGTTTTGAAATGTGTGGAAGTGAATCATAATGATCCAAGTAAATAACAACCACCTACAAATTGTTTTAGTCCTGTGGGAACAGTTAAGTTAATGATTAACCATTACACCGACGGCGGAGGCGACCATGCAAGGTGCCACCCTGCTCATCGGGAGAAGTTAGGGTTTAAGTGTCTTGCTCAAGGACACTTCGACACGCTGCCTGGGAGGAGCGGGAATCGAACTGGGAACCTCCGGATGACTGCTCTACCTCCCAAGCCACTGTCGCCCAGACAGAGAGTACTAACAATCAATATGTAATATATTATCGTGACGTGGACAACAAAACGGTATACCTTCATATTAGCTATACCTCCCTGTAAAAGAGTGCAGCTCCATTCTTTTACCATTCTACTCAACAGCTTGTCTGTGACTGTGTCACCATGCAGTAGAATCTCCCTTTCATTCCATCAATGCAAATCATGAAGAAATATAATCATCAGCAAACCCCATTTTGACTTCAGAATGAAATACAGTAGTTTTGCCATTTGCTAAAGCTGTTTTTGACAATTATTTGCCTTTAGAAAGATGACATTCCCAACTGTCTCTTCAGCTTCCTTTCATCTCAGTTCCATCACTCACTCACTGACTAAACACACAGCAGCTCGTCCCTCATGCAGGGATTCTGAATTCGAGCTCATGGGAAACACGGCAGTCACAACATGGCTAAAAGTCAACATGACTGAAATCTGATATGCAGGACGGAAGCCCTGACCTTGTATTGCAGTCGACAGGATATATGAATTTGGGGGGGGGGGGGGGTAGTGCAGTAGGTTTAAGCCACATTTATACAATCTACACATAACAGCCTTAACACTTTGGGTGCCATGGGTTAAATTCATGATATACCATAGATTGCCAGCTCTATTTGTCTATGGAGAAGTACCCCTTCTTTGCATGGCTATAACTTTTTAAATTCTATTGCTACATTGCCATTATTAGGGCCCATTCAAAGTCCTATATGTATTGTTCATTGTGTAGCAACGTTAAACTTTTTCATTCACATATTCATAGTAAAGTATGGTCTAATGTATAAGTATGTTTTCATCTCTTTCTGCAGCTTTCTCCAGAACGTGATCTATAGCCCCAAATGCATTATATTGATGATGAAATACAGTTTGATGGCAATCGGGGCGATATAAAAAATTTCAATTGGACGTACTTCTAGAATGATCTACGTATGATCTGATGATGACCGGATGGGTGGGGGATCGTTTATAATTCCGTGGGCAGCGTTATATCATTCATCTAGTGTGGGTCATATGTTCATCATAACAGTTTATATGGAACACGTTCAAAAATAACGCTGAATCTTACCGGATCTTCCTCGCGCCGTTGGACGATCAGCGTGGTGTAGACCGTTTTCGATTATGGGATGTTTATCCTGATGAACCATTTCCAGCTTGTATAATACTATATACGTCCAAATCATGTTGTTTATCGAGTTATTGGCAATGGATCGCTATATATTGTGACGAGCCAGAGTGCCGGGAGCCAAACCGAGTGCCCGGAAGTAATATGGCCGACCAGCACAACCTCCACAGCACTTCCTGTTTGGCGATTGCGCCGATCAGCCACCAGATGGCGCTCCTGAACCGCCAGAGAGCTCAGTGGGTCCTCCTGGTGGATCTCAGGCCAGCGGTGGGGAAATATGAATCCGATCACAGATTTTTGAAATATTGATATTAAAGACGCTGTAAAGCGTCCTTCGGCAACTTGAGCATGGCCGGGAATGAAGCTGTAAAACGTTTTCCGGCACCCAAAGTGTTAAAAGGAACACAGCAACATTATGGGAAATGCGCTTACAGTCTTCTCCCGAGTCAGGCAAGGAGATAGACACCAGTTTCTAGTATCTATCCTCTTGGCTGACTCTGGAGAAGACAATTTCCACGCATTTCCCATAATGTTGCCGTGTTCCTTTTAAGGCTGTTATGTGTAGATTGTATAAATGTGGCTTAAATGTACTATCGTACACATGGTGATGCAGTACACCAAGCCAAGTCTTTGAGGCAAGGTAGATGGGCAACACTCAACTAGGTGAGACGGGGTCAAAAATCGATAAATATTCTTCCCGGCAACAAGAAGCTCCTATGAGACTGCAACAGTGTAGAGCGCCCACCAGAGACTTGTGTATTTAAAATCTTGTGATATTGTAAGAAAGGGGCAGGACTAGATAAGCTGTGCTTCCATTCTGCCCCTTCTCCCAACTCCTCCTCATTCGTTTTTCTACGGATGAAGATGACTAAATTGTTTACATTTTGTCTTTACCATGATTTTGTACGTGTGCCGTGTTCCGAGATAAATTATTAGGGTTCCCACAGACCGTGCAAAGTACAATTCAAGGACTTTCAAGTACTTTTCCAAGCACTATTTTAAAAGGGCATTTAAAAGGATACAATTCACTTTTGGATCCAATATTTATGGCTTAAAAAACCCAATTTCCGACAATTAGTTACACTTTGTTTAAATAAAAGAAAATGTATTTCTTGATTCAGATTTTTTTTTTTTCAATGCCCTTGTGCGAACCCTGTTACTCTCTTAGTGTATTTACAATCTTGTGATATTGTAAGAAAGGGGCAGGACTAGATAAGCTGTGCTTCCCTTCTGCTCCTTCTCCAACTCCTCCGCATTTGTTTTTCTACAGATGAAGATGGTACTAAAAATGTTTACATTTAGTCTTTACTGTGATTTGTACGCGTGTGCTGTGTTCGAGATAAATTAACCCTTTCACTACCCCACTACCAAATGGTTAACCCTTTCACTGCAACAATACAGAAGGTTAACCCTTTCACAACCACACTACAGAAGGTTAACCCCTTCACTACCACACTACAGACGGTAGCCAAGGGGTTAACCTTCTGTAGTGTGGTAGTGAAATGGTTAAAGATCAAATCAAATCAAAAATGAAAAACATTGAACTCACCGAGCAGCGCAGGGTTGCTGTGGCGGTTGGTGGGTTTGGGTGGGGGCACGGGCGGCTGCTTGGCGTGGGGCGGGACAGGGGGCGGCGTAGCGGCGGAGGAGGCAGGAGCAGCAGTGGGGGACGCAGAGCGCGGCGGGTCCTCGCTGATCAGAGACACCGTCCTCGGCGGCTTGGCCACCGCTACGGCGGAGGAGGTGGAGGACGAAGAGGAGGAGGAGGAAGAGGAGAAGGAGGGGGGAGTGGAACCCCTGCCGGGGGGCTCCGAGGGAGGAGGAGCTGATGGCCCCCTGGGGGGCAGCATGGCCTGTTTGACCGGCGGGGAAGACTCCTTCTGGGAGTCCCGAGCCGAGTCGGCGTCAGGGGGAGGGGCGAAGCGGACGCCAGCGGACTCTAGAGCAGGGACACACACACACACGCGCACACAAACGCACACACGCGCACACAAACGCACACACACAAGGAGAGGTCATGCCGATGAATGCTCCTATTCTCTACAGAGTTCAAAGTGCAAACATGACACACGCTTACAAGGAAAGGGGGGGGGGGGGGGGGGTGGGGACTGCTGATCACACAGAACTCGGAGCTAAGCTCGTTACTCAACCTTGTAAAATAAGCAGCTTGTTAAGAGATTAACGGGAGAGGAAACACCTATTCCGACCAGGGCTCCGCGTCTCACAGGTGTTTATGAACCGTACGCCTATTGCTTATTAACAGCGAAGGAGTGCGCCGAATGCTTCCGCGTTTTCCCTGATTGGCTGCGACACGCGCGGCAACCGCAGAGCGGAGCGGCAGAGCTGGAGCGGCAGAGCTTGCGGCATTATTTAGCCGTAAACCGCCATGATTCTCATTCGAAGCTTAGCTCACCTGGCAGCGCGGCGGTCCTGCGGTCCGTTGGTTTCCAGTTCGAATCCCATCATTTTTTTTTTTTTTTTTTTTTTACGTGTATTCTTTCGCCCGTTAACACTTTCAGTGCCACTCACGAGATTTCTCTGGTTTTTTTATAGGTGGTTGCATGCCACTCACGAGATTTCTCGGATTTTTTTTTTTTTTTTTTTTTTGCGATCTGAAAAATTATTGCATCACCCGAGCCTACCCGAGTATAGCCGAGGGGCGCCGGCGATCACGGTGGAAAAAAGCGCCCCCTGTCGTCTCCCAGATGACATAAGTGATTTTGGAATGGACTCAATGAAAATGAATGGGGAAAAAAATCCGGTACTCCACATTTTCCAGTTCACTGATCCAGCCGGGGTTACTAGAGTTCATTCTGGAGCCTCAGATCCCCGCGGATCATGGAGTTCTACTGTATCGCGTTGGATCCATACACGTATCGATTTTTTTGAATGGTGATCAGGAATTGGAATATACCAGTTGGATACCATCTGATGTCAGGTAAGGACTCTATGTTATCAGTGGTAGGATAATCAGAGTAAGTTTGATGAAGTTATAAGCTGTTTTGTGAAATGTCTTCTTTCGGTTTCACTGTAAAAGTCCGTGAGGAAATCAACGGAGCGATTATCAGTGCGCGGCCGTAATGTGCGTGCGTGCACGTATAATATTGATCATCTAGCGTTTATTTGAAAACGATTCATAAAAAGGCCGACGAATATCAACGTTGTGGAATATTCCACTAAAAGACGATTTTCATAGAATGCTCCAGAATGAGCTGTTTTTTATATCAAAACAGGGGCTTTTCTAACTGCTCTGAAACGGCAACGACGCAATAAAAAAACAATCTGCCTTCACAGCACTGACTGGAAAATAGTCTTTGATAATGCAATGGGCAGATTAGACACATAGCCATAATTTAAAACATAGATTAGGCGATATTAACGTTAACATTGGCGCCGATGGTGGCATTCAAGCGGTAAAACGGAAAACCAGGCGTGGCGCTGAAAGTGTTAAGGTTAGGCATGGTTAAGGTTAAGGTTAGGCATTGTTTCGGAGTTGGTTAAGGTTAGAAAGGTTAAGTTTAGGCGCTGTTAAGGAGCTGGTTAAGGTTAGAGTTTGTCTTAGAGAATGGCAATATTCTTTCTATGGTTAAGGTTAAGGTTAGGCATGGTTAAGGTTAAGGTTAGGCATTGTTTCGGAGTTGGTTAAGGTTAGAAAGGTTAAGTTTAGGCACTGTTAAGGAGCTGGTTAAGGTTAGCGTTTGTCTTAGAGAATGGCAATAGACAGCCTATTTCCGCACTGCCGCTCTCTCGCGCTGCCGCGGTCACATGGTCACATTCTTGCACTCCTCCGCTGTTAAAAAGCAACACGCGAACCGTACACACAGCAGCGCCACTGAGGAGAGACTCCGTCCGCTACGGCAGTCGTTCCGAGCCTCACAGTGCGTTACCTCGGACGAATGTCATGTGTTATCTAATGACGTTTAGTTTTTTTTAAGATTGCAAGCATTGAAATACGTCATGAAAGAGGAACATCTAGAGTAGTACTGTTACTTATGATTATGACATTATATTCCTTGCAAATACTGCTTTCGTTTCTTCTGTTTTTTTTGTATCATTTACAATAGATAGAGAGCAAGAATCTGTAAATTGTGTGATGTAAGGAAGGGGCAGGACTAGATAAGCACTGCTTCTTTCTGCCCCTTCTCGAACCAAATTCTATGTTTTGGTTTATTTTTATTTGTATGTGTGAGTGTGTATATGTGTGTTTAAGTATATAATGTTTGTTTGTATGTATGTGTGTATGTAGTTATATGTATGTAATGTATGAATGTTAGGGCTGGGCGATTGATCGATATTATCGATTAATTTGAATTAATGATTTAGGAAGATTTTGAAAAATTTTAATCGAATTAAAAAAAAAATATATATATATATATATTTTTTTTAGAGTCGCCTTTTATTTTACAAAAAGTGATGTTTGGTGAAAGTTAGATTTGCACTTTATTAATCCCAATAGGAAAGAAATTTATCTGGGAATTTATTTTTAGGCCATATTGCCCAGCCCTAATGTATGTATATTGTTTTTCCTTTTATCAATTTGTTGTGATTTGTTATGTGTGTTGGTTCGAGATAAATAAAAATCAATCAATCAAGCCATTTCTGAAGCAGGTGTTCACACCGAAACGTCATGATTTCAGGCTGCCAATAAATTTGAGTGCGTGCCTGGATCCGTTTCCCTATGTTTTTCCCATTTATCTATGGCGTACCCATCTGTGCAACTATGTACGCCTAGAGCCCCTATAAGAGAAACAATGGAAATCATAATATTGTTTCCACTTTTGTTGCGAGTCGAGCAGCGTGCCGTGTTCATGCCTATTTACATTCCAGGAATGCTGAAGGGGTTATACAGGGTTATCTGCAGGTTTCAACAAGTTACATTTAAGATGTTTTAAGACCTTTTTAAATCCAAAAACATTTCATATATGCAATGTTATTTAACCTCCCGACAGCCGGGCTGCCCCCCCCCCCAAAAATGTAATACCTTTTAAGGCCTTAAATTGAGAATTATGAATTGAATACTTTTTAATACCCCGCAGATACCCTGTTAAACTGACCGTCAACTAGACCAGGGGTTCCCAAAGTCGGGGTCGCGACGGTTGCGAGCCGCCGCGGGGGGGGTCGCCAGATGATTTCCAAAATTTTTATTTGATTTTTTTTTTTTATGCAGTCAGGCCACTGAACTTAGAAGCAGGCCAGGCCAGTGTTTCTAGTTGCAGCAGCGCAATAGTTAGATAACCTAGGTGGGGAACAACCAGGAGATCACTGCAACTCACACAAGTTGGAGAACTATCTCTCTCTCTCTCTCTCTCTCTCTCTCTCTCTCTCTCTCTCGCTCTCACTCACACACACACACACAAAGGGAGCCGCATGTGATTGGTGGAGGCGGGACAAAAAACTGTTGTTGCTAATCATTGACACATGCTAGCCTGTAATAATCCCCCCCAGAAAAATCAACTTTGCATTTGATATATTGCAAATATATGCCATCACACACAATGGCATTTAAAGGGTTAGAATTATAAAATGAATCATTTTATATATTTTTTGCCTCCTATAATAGTGGGGGTCGCGGCTCTCTGACACCGTTATTTGGGGGTCGCGGCCTGAAAAGTTTGGGAACCCCTGAACTAGACAACCTCCAATAGCATCAGTGTAACAGCCCTTTTGTGAATATCACGGGGGGTGCAGTTTGAAAAGACGGAATAATGTTTTCCATCCTTCCATTCAGTACCTTCCAGTTGCCCACAGCTGACCAGACATGAATTAGGGCTGGGCGATTAAACGAATTTCAATTAGGATTTTGGTTTCCCATGATCATGAAAAGATAACAGGATAATCGATATAAAACGATTATTGTGCCGCATGCCGTGTTGCTCTCATTTAGTCTTGTGTTGTAAACGCAGCAGTGGTTTCAGCTGGTGTTGAGAGGGAGGAGGAGCCACGGCGCGTTTCTCCAGTTATTCTGAGAAAGTCTTTTGGTAACTTGTAGATGACAGAAAGGCAGCCTTTGGTGCGAGAAGAAAGGTAAAACTACCTAATTCAGTCATCGTTATATGATGTTCTCAAATCAATGAGTAATCGTGTTTAATAATCGTGATTTTAATATAAATCTAAATAATCGTGATTATGATTTTTGCCATAATCAAGCAGCCTCAACAACCGGTGCGGTGCACATGCCATGCCGTTTCAACTCACCTCGAGTTATTGAGGTTGCTTTATTTTTTTTAAATGTTTGTTTATGCCACTGAAACAGGAATCTCACTCTGAAATCCTGCAAGGCGTGAGTTGATGCATGAAGCATAACCGCAAAAACCTTGTTGCTAGTTTATTTCATACTTATCTTTTTGTCTAGCACAGTCTCTGGAGTGGAGAGTAACAGAAAGAAGCATTTTGTATAAAAGTATTCTGTACTTCTGTATGACAACTATTAAAGAAACTTGAACTTGAATGCTAGCTTAGCATTATCTAAAACATAACAGCGGTTTGTGATTTACAAATTGTGCTAACAACATGTCGCCCACTTTGCGTAGCGTTCATCGACTATTGATACAGAGTTTACGGACATGCCGTTCCATGTGTGTGTGTGTGTGTGTGTGTGTGTGTGTGTGTGTGTGTGTGTGTGTGTGTGTGTGTGTGTGTGTTCAATATCTCGTTATTACTGCTGCCATGCGCTTTAAGATGCATTCTAAAAATCTATTTCCCTAAACAATTGCTCAAGCACTACTTTTTCTTTTTTTTATCCTCTTTTTCTCCGCCTGATTTAGTCATTATGCCAATTCCCCCCCTCCCCTACCTGGTCGTTGTGCGCATGTTCCTCCTACTGGTCGGTACAAGGGAACCCTGAAGTCCACCACATGCTTCCTCCGACACATGTGGAGACAGCCAGTGGCTCTCTTCTCACCTGGCAGCGAGGACTCTCATTGGTGAAGCGTAACGCGTGGGAGGTCACGCTGCCTTCACCATTTCCTGCCTTTCGCTGAGCAGGCGCCCAGACCTGACCTGTAGGCGTCGCTGTCCACAACGCCAGATTACCACCCACGACTTCCCTCCCCCTAACTCAGCCAAACGAGTTAGTATGACGACCGGCCCAAGCTGCAGGACAATGCTGACTCCGGGAGTCGAGACCGCGGCCGCTTGCATTGGTGACGAGCGCAATCTCCGCTACGCCACCTGACCGCCTGCTCTAGCACTACTGGAGTAATTCATGCGAGTCCTCGATCTGGGAAGACATTACCCGAGCCCATCCCTAGCCGACACATACATAGATACAGTGTAAGAGACTATCCTGAACCTGACAAAGGTGGGTCTTACCTGCCCGTCCTCTGAACTCCTCTGCGGGGGAGTACCTCGGCAAGGTGGACCTGCGCTCGGCCTCCGAGGCGGGGCGTAGTTTCTTGTTGTCCTCGGAGGAGCTCTTCTGCAGACTGGGCCTAGTGTCCATCTCGGAGACGGGCCTGAGAGGCGGCCTGGAGTCCTCGGCGGACCTCTGAAGCTCCGGCTTTTCCCTCCTCTCCCTGTCCCCGTGCCGCTCTCGCTCGTTCCTCCTATTGTCCCGGTCGTCCCGCCTGTCTCGCTCCTCCCTCTTCTCCCTGTCCTCTCGCCTGTCGTCTCTCCGGTCTCGCTCCTCCCTTCTGTCTCGGTCGTCTCTCTCCCTCCTCTCCTCTCGGTCTTCTTTCCTGTCGTCCTTCTCCCCCCCCCGGCCGTCTTTCCTCTCCCTCTCCTCCCTCTCCGTGCGTTCGTCTCGCCTCTCGCGGTCGTCCCTCCTGTCTCGCCTGTCCCTGAAGTCTCTCTCCTCCCTCCTGTCCGCTCCGTCCCTCTCTCTGTCCTCTCGCCGGTCCCTCCTCCCCCTGTCCTTGTCCTTGTCCTCCCTCTCGTCGCGCGGGTCCTTCCTCTCGTCCCGCGGGTCCTTCCTCTCGTCCCGCGGGTCCTTCCTCTCGTCCCGCGGGTCCTTCCTCTCGTCCCGCGGGTCCTTCCTCTCTTCCCGCGGGTCCTTCCTCTCGTCCCGCGGGTCCTTCCTCTCGTCCCGCGGGTCCTTCCTCTCGTCCCGCGGGTCCTTCCTCTCGTCCCGCGGGTCCTTCCTCTCGTCCCGCGGGTCCTTCCTCTCGTCCCGCGGGTCCTTCCTCTCTTCCCGCGGGTCCTTCCTCTCGTCCCGCGGGTCCTTCCTCTCTTCCCGCGGGTCCTTCCTCTCGTCCCGCGGGTCCTTCCTCTCGTCCCGCTGGTCTTTCCTCTCTTCGCGCCGGTGCCTGCCCTCCTCCTGGGCGGGTCCCCTGGGCAGAGAGCCTCCTCTCCTGTCCATGTCCGACGGGAGGCGGCTCCGCCGGTCCGTGTCCACGGCGAGACGGGAGTGAGTGTCCACGTCCAGCGGCGCCCGGTTGCTGCGCGAGGCGTCGGACGGCACCCTGCTCCTGCGGTCCGCCTCGGGCGGGCCGCTGCCCCTGCGCTCGTCTCCCTGGGGCAGCCAGGTGGGGTTCAGCCTCGGGTCCGACTCCCGGGACACCCGGACCCCCGACTCGGACACCCGGTCCACGTCCATGGGCACCGGGTGGCCATTCTTCACTAGCGTGGCCTTGGAGTGGTTCACATCAGTGTTCTCTGTCAGGTGGAGAAACAAACAGTGTTTTAGAAGATCATCTTCATTGATAACTAGATTAGATTCTGGTGTATCGTCATCATCATCATCATACAGTACAACAAAAAGAGGTTTGGCGTCCAACCAGAGTGCAAATGTAGCAGTAAAGTGTAAACCAAAGCTTTTTCTTAGTTTTAACCTTTTATACATGCCTTTGTGTGTCTTATCCCTTTTCTTTAAATGTTTTTATGCCTTGTTTTTTTAATTGCCTATGTTTTAAAGCCTATGTCTTTACCCTGTAGCACTTTGAGATTTGGTTCCAAATGTAAAGTGCACTACAAATTAAATGTATTATTAACAGTAATATACAATGTACAGGTGATTAAACTGGGTATAAAATATAGAAATTAGTACTACTGGGTGTAGTGCTATCGGATGTACAGTGATACAGGTATAAAGACACTATGGTAGTAAGTCATACTGGCCACCAGCGTAACTAGTAAGAGGAGGTAAGGGATACTGTATGTACAGAGATAGATATAGTATCTACAGATATGTAAAAAGGTTATGTCCATGTATGTACAGACAGGTGGATATACATATACGGTAAGAATAAATATATAAATGCGGTATAAACAGCATTATTGTACATGCTATCATACAGTTATATGGGTTGACATATAATATATATATATATATATATATATATATATATATATATATATATATATGTATATATATATTATATATAAACAATTATCATGTCAGATTATTCATATATTAACATAACTGCTATACTACTACCACATCCCATATAATCATGTAATTTATGTTGTGCTGTGAACATCTACCCACCGTTCTCTGGGATTTCTTTGAGCACCCCTCGTTCGATCAGCTCCTGCCGCGACTTCCTCACGGAGATCCTTCTCTCCAGGGCTGCAACGCAGAACATGAGGCATGAGAGAGAAACCTCCGCTGAGACATCATCACAAGCGAAGCGTGACAATAATAGATACCTCTCAGACGAAGGACCACACAACGCTCTCACAAACCTTATTATCTAAAAGATGGTACGGTAAAAAAAGTGTTGTGTGCGTTACGGTTGCCACGGTGATGTGGAATTTCCCATGACTAATAAACTCATGACAACACCGGTATTACCGGTGACACCGGACATTTGACTAAATAATGCTCAATTTCTGTAGAGCGTTTACTTTGAGTTTTAATGTAAGGCTGAGATGATATGCCATTTGGAAGAATCGATAAATCTGGGTCAAAATTATCGATATTTTTATTAGTATTTATAAAATAAATTAAGATTTTAAAGAAATATTATTTAAATAACTAATTCATGTTTATTTTGCAGAAATTCTTTGCCGTTGCTGCCATCTTTAGTGGTACAGATTTCCCCATTCAAAACTACCACAGTGATCCTTCTCATTTTATAGTCGGTGGTCTCCGGATGTGATGGAGGAGTGCACTGCATATTGAATGCGCAGTGCAGAGTTGCAATTCAACTGAATTTACATGAAATGGGGATGTTTTAACTAAAACATGCCACAAGACCTATAGTATAACGTATACAAATTTTTTTTAAAAGAGATGCCACTTAATCGATTTCACGCAGTTATCCATAAATCGATAAGTGGTCTCAGCCTTACTTTAATGTCATGCGGCTACATTGATCCGCTGTGTCGGTCTGTCTACATCTGTTTTTAATACATTTTCAATGATTAGTATCTATTTGTTGGACAGATAAGAGTTCAAGTTCCGATAAAAAAATGACAGGTAATACTTTCCATCACTTTTCCATGTGTTCATTGACGGACGGATCAATGTAGCGTATTGATCACACACTGTGCAGACACTGTTGCTGGTCTGGACTGGTCCTCTGAGCTCCTCTCCAGTCAAGCTTTTGCTGCTGCAGCGTTTAATCGAAAATATATCTCCAAATCCTCCGCTATGGTTGTGTCATGTGTCGTCTATAGACCTTCTTTCTCTCCTTCACTGAAGATAAAACTACTCTGTAAGTCAAACCTAAATAAAAATGTTCAGTTTATAATGCGACTTACACGCTTGACAACATTTAGTTTAGTATTTTACTAATTTGCGTTTTTTATTTGAATGTGGGTACTGATATACAAAAATTAACTAAATGCGTTTTATTTCTATAAAAGAAACTACCGATTACCGCAGCGAGCTTAGTATGTTCCTAGTTTTAAGACAGCAGAAGTGTGACTGACTGTGATTTGGTTATATGGTTCTTTGTCTGGAGGGTGTGAATCAGAAAGCTTCTCTACACCAGACGTACCTATAGAAGTCTCTCTACACCAGACGTGCTTATAGAAGCCTCTACACCAGACGTGCTTATAGAAGTCTCTACACCAGACGTACTTATAGAAGCCTCTACACCAGACGTACCTATAGAAGTCTCTCTACACCAGACGTACCTATAGAAGCCTCTCTACACCAGACGTACTTATAGAAATATCTCTACACCAGATGTACTTATAGAAGCCTCTCTACACCAGAAGTACCTATAGAAGCCTCTCTACACCAGAAGTACCTATAGAAGTCTCTCTACACCAGACGTACTTATAGAAGTCTCTCTACACCAGACGTACTTATAGAAGTCTCTCTACACCAGACGTACTTATAGAAGTCTCTCTACACCAGACGTACTTATAGAAGCTTCTCTACACCAGACGTACCTATAGAAGTCTCTCTACACCAGACGTACCTATAGAAGTCTCTCTACACCAGACGTACTTATAGAAGTCTCTAGTCTCTACACCAGACGTACCTATAGAAGTCTCTCTACACCAGACGTACCTATAGAAGTCTCTCTACACCGATGCCCCGATCACGTTTTTTGCCACCGATACCGATCACCGATTGTCGTGAGCCATATCGGCCGATACCGATCCGATACCGATCGTTTTTGATTAAAAAGAAATTAAAACTTATTTTATATAAAAAGTTTTTTTTTTTTTTTTTTTTTTTTTTTAATATATATATTATATAATTAGACTTGTACTTGTATTATCTGCGAGACATCGCCACCACGCAACAAGCTCCACTGTCTGTGTGTACTCTAGTAGCCTCCAGCTATGGCCAGGATTCTCCGGAGCTGCACCTGGACCTATACTCGAGTAGCCTCGAGCAGAGCTACGGCCAGGATTCTCCGGCGCTGCACCTGGACCCTATTGGCATAACGTTACTTAACTGTGCTCAGCAAGCCCTCAGCTCGAATACGCATCGAATCAGTGTTATAAGACATTGATATCAGGAGCTATCTGTAGCTACTGCTAGCCGGATATATAACGTTAATACAACGCCTCAGTGAATTATTTAGTTCAATGGGACATTTCGTTTTGAACGGTGAACTAACTTGCGCTAACGTGAGCTAACAGGTAGCATACACGTCTCTACTAGACTTTGTGGAGCGTTTGTTGATGTCAGGAGCTATCGGTAGCTGGCCGACTAGATGTTATAAGACATTGATAAGACATTGATATAAGACATTGATATCAGGAGCTATCTGTAGCTACTGCTAGCCGGCTAGATGACGTTAAGACAACTATTTAGTTCAATCGGACATTTCGTTTTGAACGGTGAACTAACGTCAGCTAACGCAAGCTAACGGAGATATCAACATGGACCACTAGACTTCTGGGGCATTTGTTGATATCCGGAGCTATCAGTAGCTAGCCGGCTAAATACCGTTAGACAATGCCTACTAAAAGTGAATAGTTGACTGGGTAATTTTGTTTAAACAGTAACGATAGCTAGGTAGCTAACGTTAGCTCAGGTCGAATGCACTATCTAGACTCAGCAGAGGAGGTCCGCCTCCTCTGTGTTTACAAACTCTACACGGGTACGGGCGGGGCTAGGGAGGAGGAGCAGTTTGCAGGTCCTGTGCGTCTGAGACAAGCGAGTGAGATATCCACTTGATCAGTTTCCGCGATCGGCGAATATGACTAATTATCGGAATTCCCGATCGCATATTTATACTAATTATCGGCCGATAACGATCGGTGGCCGATCGATCGGGGCATCCCTACCAGACGTACTTATAGAAGTCTCTCTACACCAGACATACATATAGGAGCCTCTCTACACCAGACGTATCTATAGACATATAGAAGTCTCTACACCAGACGTACCTATAGAAGCCTCTCTACACCAGACGTACTTATAGAAGTCTCTCTACACCAGACGTACTTATAGAAGTCTCTCTACACCAGACGTACTTATAGAAGTCTCTCTACACCAGACGTACCTATAGAAGTCTCTCTACACCAGACGTACTTATAGAAGTCTCTCTACACCAGACGTACTTATAGAAGCCTCTCTACACCAGACGTACTTATAGAAGTCTCTCTACACCAGACGTACCTATAGAAGCCTCTCTACACCAGACGTACTTATAGAAGTCTCTCTACACCAGACGTACTTATAGAAGTCTCTCTACACCAGACGTACTTATAGAAGTCTCTCTACACCAGACGTACTTATAGAAGTCTCTCTACACGAGACGTACCTATAGAAGTCTCTCTACACCAGACGTACTTATAGAAGCCTCTACACCAGACGTACTTATAGAAGTCTCTCTACACCAGACGTGCTTATAGAAGCTTCTCTACACCAGACGTACCTATAGAAGTCTCTCTACACCAGACGTGCTTATAGAAGTCTCTCTACACCAGACGTAGTTATAGAAGTCTCTCTACACCAGACGTACTTATAGAAGTCTCTCTACACCAGACGTACTTATAGAAGTCTCTCTACACCAGACGTACTTATAGAAGTCTCTCTACACCAGATGTACTTATAGAAGTCTCTCTACACCAGACGTACTTATAGAAGTCTCTCTACACCAGACGTACTTATAGAAGCCTCTCTACACCAGACGTACTTATAGAAGTATCTCTACACCAGACGTACCTATAGAAGTCTCTCTACACCAGACGTGCTTATAGAAGTCTCTCTACACCAGACGTACTTATAGAAGTCTCTCTACACCAGACGTACTTATAGAAGTCTCTCTACACCAGACGTGCTTATAGAAGCCTCTCTACACCAGACGTACTTATAGAAGCCTCTACACCAGACGTACTTATAGAAGCTTCTCTACACCAGACGTACTTATAGAAGCCTCTCTACACCAGACGTACTTATAGAAGTCTCTCTACACCAGACGTACTTATAGAAGTCTCTCTACACCAGACGTACCTATAGAAGTCTCTCTACACCAGACGTACTTATAGAAGTCTCTCTACACCAGACGTACTTATAGAAGCTTCTCTACACCAGACGTACTTATAGAAGTCTCTCTACACCAGACATACATATAGGAGCCTCTCTACACCAGACGTATCTATAGACCTATAGAAGTCTCTACACCAGACGTACCTATAGAAGTCTCTACACCAGACGTACCTATAGAAGTCTCTTCAAACTTCGCACTGGGCTTCTTCTTCCTCCACTTCCAGGGCTTGAAGATCTTGCCGAAGCTGGAGAACTTCCCTTTGCGCTTGGCTGGAGGCGTCCCGTCCCCCGAGTTCCCCCCCTCGCTCCCCGTCGAGCTGCGCTGGAGGTCAACCTCATCGTCTGTGAGAGAGTGGGGGGGGGGGGGGGGGGGGGGGGGGGGAGAAAAGGGAGAGCGTGAAAAAGAGATGATGGTGACGTGCCGTCTTGTCTACACATTGGATTCAAACGTGGCTGAAAATATATTCGCTTGCCCAGAAGGAAATGGAAAGATATAGGAGAGCGGAAGAATAAAAGAGACAAGACAACACAATAATAATAAAAATTATATATAGGAGGAGAGCATAAATCAAATTAAATGACTTGGAACTAAGCCACACGCTTGTTTGTTTGTTTGTTTGTTTGTTTGTTTGTTTGTGTATGTGGCTTACTCCCAAGAAAAATATTTCTTATTTATGCAAGAAAGCATAAATAAGCAGCAGCTTTCATCATTAGATAAAAATAATGCTCCATTCTCCCTGGTAAAACCCATTCAAGGACCAGGCCTCACTCTTTGTTTATGCTTTGATGTCCTGAGAAATGCCCAGGATGTACATGTATCGTTTTAATTTCTTCAATGCCAGTGTCAAAACCGATACCGTATAATGATGCCAGCTCCTAAATGGTGCCAAATTCCATTTCTTTAATATATTTTTTATTTTATTATTACTATTTTTATATAATGCAAACACAGAATCAAAAACTTGTTCTATCAAGAGACCTGTAGTTACATCCTTAAAGGAACATGCCAACTTTTTGGGAAATTAGCTCATTTGCCATCTACCCTGGAGTTAGACAAGCAGATACCCTTTTCTTCTCTGTGCATGCATTAGGCTTAGGGAACAGCCGCACCGTTAGCCTAGCTTAGCGTCATTCACTGGAAGTAGTTGACATTTTCGTTTTCTAAGCAGATATACACTAGAATTATTTTTTGCCAAGCTACTGCTGCCTGGACGCAGTGATTTCATCACCTCAAAAGCCCCGTTTTTCAAAAAGCAACAGGGCGAGGTAATGAAATTACTGCGCCAAGGCAGCAGTGGTTCGGCGAAACATAGTTCAGAGTATATCTGCTTAGAAAACGAAAATGTCTATTTTTTTTTTATTATTTCTCCACGTGGAAAATACACAGGTCACAACATGTTTACAGGAAAGTTTTGGAGTTGTATTTGGAGTGTATTTCATGACTGTTGGGAACTAGGCTACACTGGCACACCTACTTCCAGTGAATGACGCTAAGCTAGGCTAATGGTGCGGCTGTTCCCTAAGCCTACTGCATGCACAGAGAAGAAAAGGGTATGTATCTGCTTGTCTAACTCCAGGGTAGATGGCAAATAAGCTAATTTCCCAAAAAGTTGGCGTGTTCCTTTAACGCTCTAGAATTAACCAGAACCTCTCAGATCAAAACATATAAATGGAAATTTTATCCAAAACATTTTACATTTACATTTAGCAGACGCTTTAATACAAAGCGACTTACAAGTTCAGTACAATAAGTCAGCAGGAAGGGTACAACTCTGGCAACTAAGGGTCAGTAGTAACATTGTTCATCAAACAGTGCTGAACTTGAGTGCTACAGTCTTGAGTGCATGTTAGCACAATAGGTAATAATATAGGCAAGGTAGATTCCTTAGTAGGAGAGTGCATAATAAAAGACAGTACAAAGATTAGTAGCT
Source organism: Notolepis coatsorum (assembly GCF_963971535.1). Lineage (NCBI taxonomy): Eukaryota > Metazoa > Chordata > Actinopteri > Aulopiformes > Paralepididae > Notolepis > Notolepis coatsorum. The sequence continues at coordinate 24,786,877 of NC_140168.1, read as the reverse complement.
TGTAGCTGGGGGCTCCTCTACATACAGTATGCTTATGGCCCATCTAACTATCTAAATGGCCTAATCTACTAAGTATATCTAACTAGTGCTATGGTCAAGTTCCTCATGCCGCCAGTGCCTACATGATGCACTCAAGTCAAGTCAAGTCAAGAGTTTTAATTGTCACGGCATACAAGTATACAATGAAATGCGGGTGGTCTTGCCCGCAACGATGTGCAATACAGTACATACAGTACAATACACTGCTCACAGGCTTCCGACGTTGCACCTCCAACCAAACCCATGCAGGCTAGAGTTTTGCTTACAGTTATATAAATTGTACAAGTGTATTTTATTCCTTTCATTATTGTACTTAATAGTTTAGCCATGGAAACTGCAAGCACAAAAAAAAAGTCTGCCAGTCATTGAAGCACTTTGGAAATAAATACCCAAACCACTCTCCCCTCTGCTCCAAAAAGGTCCGGAATGTTATGCATTAAGCACTTTGTAATAAAAGTTTAGAGAAAACGCTAATGCTGCTAAATCACACTCCGCACTAAGCACTTTTGGACAATTAACAGAAGTGTGCCTTGCTTTCAATGCCATTTCTGGTCAACTGAGGCCTAGTCCACTTCCTCCTGCAGTGTTTTAGAAAAGCTCCGTCCACACAGCAACGCAGAAAGAAACACTCGCATGAAATGGCCTGATGGCAGGCTGCTGGGAGCTCTCCATGGTCCTCCCGATCGCAGAGAAAATACGCTACATCTATATACATGTCGACTGGGCCATTAGTCATGATGTCAGTGTTTTCCACAAGCAAACAAGTCCACGCGAATACATTGTGTATTTTTATTAAATTCTTTTCAAACGTTTCCAAAGAAAAGTCTTCACCCTGGAGTTTTCCAAAAGGTCCAGTTTCAGTGACCTAAAACGCAGTTTCCGTGCGGACGAAAGGCCAAACAGCATAGATAAAATCTACGGTTTGAAAAACACCAATGTACAGACAGGGCCTGAAACTGAAGTGTATACAAAAACGTGACAAGTGTCACACCCATGTACAAACAAGGCCTGTACTGATTATCTCTTACAGAATGACCTCCTAGATCCTAATCAGTCAGGCTTCAGGACTGGTCACTCCACAGAGTAGGCCCTCATGGCAGTCACAGAGGCTCTTCACTTAGCAAAAGCGAAAGGCCTCTCCTCTGTCCTGATTCTCCTGGACCTGTCTGCAGCCTTCGACACAGTCAACCATCAGATCCTCCTTGCGTCCCTTGCAGGAATGTGAGTGGCTGGCTCTGCGCTGACATCATACCTCAGCGACCGTGCCTACCAAGTGTCATGGAGCCCCCTGCAGACGGGTGTCCCCCAGGGCTCCGTCCTTGGACCCCCTCTTCTCCCACTACACCAAATCTCAGTAACATTATCACGTCTCATGCCTTCTCGTATCATTGCTATGCCGATGATACTCGACTCTTCCTCTCCTTCCTCGAATATCAACGTCTCTGAGCGGATCTCGGCCTGTCTGTCCGACATCTCCGCCTGGATGACGTCCAACCACCTCAAAAACTGAACCTAAGCTAAATAGAATTGCTTCACTTGCCGGCCAAATCCCCCTGACCGACCTTTCCATCACAGTGGAGAATGTAGCTGTGGCCGCGGCCCCGTCCACCAAGAACCTTGGTGTAGTCCTCGACGACCAGTTGAACTTCTCTGCTCACATCACAGCGACAACCAGCACCTGCAGATTCCTCCTGAGCAACATCAGAAGGATCCGCCCCTTCCTGACAAAAGAATCCACCCAACTCCTCGTCCAATCAACAGTCATCTCCCGCCTCGACTACTGCAACGCACTGCTTGCTGGCCTCCCGGCCACAGCCACTAAGCCTCTTCAACTCATTCAGAACGCAGCGGCCCGCCTGATCTCAAACCTACCGAAGTCGGCCCATGTCACCCCACTTCTTAGAGACCTGCACGCCTGTACGTTAATGCCAAGCAAGCAGTGCAAAAATGCTTCCGCATTCGTCACCGCACGCTAGTGCGGTAAAGCGCCCTTCTTTTCAGACAAATGCTACCGTGCGTGCACCGGCGGCGGCGTGCTCGCTCAGGTGCGTGCGTGCGCCGGCGTGCTCGCGCGAGGTGCCCGCGCATGCGCATGAGATCCCGCCTTGAGCGGAGCTCAATATATATAAGTCACCGCCCCTTATTCAGTATCTACCAATAGCTCAATTGGCAAGGACACATGGCTGTGGATCCTATGGCTTATTTGCTGGCGAGTTCGAATCCCATCGAAAATATTTTTTAACGTGATTTTTTTTTAACGTGTATTATTTCGCCGGTTAAGGTTATTTCGCCGGTTAAGGTTAGGCATGGTTAAGGTTAAGGTTAAGGTTAGGCATTGTTTCGGAGTTGGTTAAGGTTAGAACGGTTAAGTTTAGGCGCTGTTAAGGAGCTGGTTAAGGTTAGAGTTTGTCAAAGAGAATGGCAATATAATTTCTATGGTTAAGGTTAGGCATGGTTTCGGAGTTGGTTAAGGTTAGAACGGTTAAGTTTAGGCGTTGTTAAGGAGCTGGTTAAGGTTAGAGTTTGTCAAAGAGAATGGCAATAGACAGCCTATTTCCGCACGACCTGGGCGCTGGGCGGCGGAAAATGAAAGGCGCATTACTGCATGCCACTACGATAAATTTTTGCACTGCTTGCTTGGCATAAAGCTACACGCGACCTGCACTGGCTCCCCATTGCCACACGAAAAGATTAAAAAAAAAAACTGGCCTTAAAAAGAAAAAAATTACTATCATGCACTTAGTAATATATAATTTATATATATATATATATAAGTAATATAATATATTACTAACCACCTACACTGTAGCACTCAACACTTTGATGAACATTGTTACTCAGCTGATAAGAGTTGTACCCTTCCTGCTGACTTGTCGTACAAAACTTGTAAGTCACTTTGGATAAAAGCGAGGCTAAATGACTAAATGTAAATGTAGTGTGTTTGGTGGAGAAAAAACTGTTGCTCCGTTTCTGTCATGAGCTGAGGGTGAAGGCCACTGCAGACGCACTCAGGTAGAGCTTTGACCCTATGGAATGAGGACTATATAGCATCAGCCACCTGCCGCGTACACTTCCGTGGCATAAGCACATTGTGTGCGTGGTTTGAGTCTATAATGGTCCGCATTCCAAAAAAAACATCAAAAATCCCAAGAGTGCATCTTTAAATAAAAATGCAGGGAATTCTTTCTCTTCTCTTGTAATTTTAATGATGTATATTTTCGGGACCCCCCTTTGGCTGTGGGTCTGGTGGCCATGGGCTCTGACTGGGGGGGGCCGTGGTTGGGGGTCTCTGCGGGTTGAAGCATTAAAGTGGCGTGGTGCTTTGGCCCGTGGGGGCGCTGGACTCCGGGTCCTTCGGGGTTGGGGTTTGCGGCTGCCGGGCCTGGGGATGGAGGGGGCTCAGGAAGCCTTATACTTTGTGACAGCTTATTTGAACTGGATATGTATGCAAATGTATATTCTGTCTAATTTATTGTCTAATCATTTTAGTTAGTTTATGTTTTGGATGTCTTTTACGTATTATTGTTATTATTGTGTTGCAAGTTGTGATGTTTCATGTTTGAAAAATGAAAAAAAAAAATTGATCACAAAAAAGAAAAAAAATGCAGGGAGATATTCATTCCACAAAACATTTCATATATTTAATATTACATCTCCCGACAGCCGGGCTGCCCCCCCCCCCCATTATTATTATTATTATTATTATTATTATTATTATTATTATTATTATTATTCCTGTGCAAATTAAATGAAAGACCTTTTAATACCTTTTAAGGCCTTAAATTGAGAATTATGAATTTAATAAGTTTTAACACCCTGCAGATGCCCTGCATGAATATGCCAGAAGATATTCCACCAGCACCCCCCAAAGCGACATCTGTTGCTTATTCACTGCAGGGGGAATAAAACGCTGTGCTCTCCGCCACAACAGTGATGTAGCATGGGTGTTTACGACATGTTTCACAGTGGGTGCGATCAACTAGCAATTAATCCGATTCGTCTGAAACAGTACAGCGGCGTGGGGAGGAGCGGTTGAGAGTCTATAGCCAGAGGAACAAAAAAGAAAGCCATAAAGACAAAGAGATGAAGCTGAAGGAAAACTAGAGACGAGACCAAAAACAACAATAAAACACTGGCGAGGATCAGGCCGACAGAAACCATGACTCACACGCTGATCCTATTCTACTGTGAAGCTAATGAAACCACATGTACACACATATGGGGCATGATTCATAGGTGATGAGTCGCAAGGCAGCAGTTAGGTAATGTATACTGAACTGTATAATATAGCACATAGGGTCATGTTCTGCAGGAACTAGACCCCCCCCCCCCCCCCCAAAAAACTACACCTGTTCCAGGGTATCTGCATGTGTTCAACAAGTTAAATCTAATACCACTTAAGAGAAAAATATAATACCAATTTCACGACCATACTAGCAAAGAAAATATCTGCAGGTTTCAACTATTTCAATATAAGACTTTTTAAGACCACCAAAAGAAAAATGTAATATCAATTTCACCATCATACTAGCATTTTTTTTATAAAACGCATAGCAACACTGAACTGGCGGCTGCACTTGCACTCCAATTTAAATGCTTGCATGTTCCATACAAGCTCTCGCCAGACGCATCAAGCTCCCGGTAGCCCCGCACAAAAAAAACTACTTGAATACAAACAACATTTCATATATTCAAGCTGATCCTATTCTACTGTGAAGCTAAAGAAAGCGTGCACACATTTGAGGCGTGAAACACATGACAATAACAGGTGATGAGTCGCAGGGCAGCGGTTGCGTAATACTGAACTGTATAATAGTCAGGCGTTAGGGTCATGTTGTGAGGCCGCTGTGGTGTTAGAGCTTTGACATGAGATGGGCTGACAAAACTTCTCTTTACGTTTCATGCTTAAAAGAACACGCCAACATTTTGGGAAATTAGCTTATCGTCTTCTCCAGAGAGAGACAAGAAGATAGATACCCGTTTTCACTCCGTGCGTTCAGTAGAAAGCTATCTGGCTGCACGTTAGCCTAGCTTCGCACAATGAATGGAAGCGGATATGTAAGGGATATTGTATAGCTACGAGGTCATCGTCGCAAAATAATTGACCGACACAGAATTTAGAACACCGAGGCGCCTCACTGAGGTGTTCTTTAAACGTAGTGAAGGTCAATTATTTTGAGACTATGACCGAGTATAGCTATACAGACAAGACGAGATCAAATGCAGACGCAGTCCGCTGTCATCGCCGGCAGCTTCGCCAGCAGCCGGCAGGTGTGTCTGATTGGCTGCACTGATGCAGTGTGTGTCAGTGGGCTTGATTGCTACAGCTGCGCACAGCGGTCATTATTGCTCGGCAGAGGTCCGTTATAGAGTAATAACGGACCTCTGACGAGCGCTATTGACCAATGACAATCAAGCATTTCGGCGAATGTTACTTAAAACGCCATGTAATAAGGCCAGTTAGCCTAGGCATTGTCCAACTAACACCTCCTCCAAAGGCTAACCGGCCATGTCCCCATCCACGGACAGGAGGGAAACGACAGGGAGGTGACGGGACTGTCAACAAGAGAGAGATAGAGCTGCAAGCCACAAACAGCTGTTTCTACACGCCCCCCCCCCCCCCCCCCTCCCTGCTGATTTACAAGTCTATAAAGGGAAGGAACAAGAACTTTAAGAGACTGCTCATATGACTGAGTCATATAAGTAAGATATTCTCCTCCGACAACTGAGCTCACCAGCCCATTGTTCAGACCAGTTATGATCAAGTTGGTAAATGATCTAAAAAGTTGCATGTTCAACATTTTGTTGACGGTTTAAGATTGAGCAAGGCACATTTTATTTCATACTTATCTTTTGTCTAGCACAGTCTCTGGAGCGTAACAGAAAGAAGCATTTTGTATAAAAGTATTCTGTACTTCTGTATGACAACAACTATTAAAGAAACTTGAACTTGAACTTGAACATACAACAGAAAGTTAACGTTCCATCTGTTCCATCATGTACTTGTTTTTTTATGTAAAGAACCCAGATAGGGTTATTTGGTGTTAATTCATGTCTTGACCGGTAGACATGCTATTAAAAGTTTACAATAAACTCACGCCATCAAGCTCTACGCCATCATGGAAAACCCCTCCCACCCACTACACACGGACTTGGCTGAAAGAAGGAGCGCGTTCAGTGTTAAGACTAAGACGCTCTAGATGTAACACTGAACGGCACAGGAAGTCCTTCATTCCGACAGCCATTAGGCTCTATAATGCATCACTGTGCCTCACTGCATGACTGAGCACAGGGTGACAGTACAGCCTGGCGAAATCTACATGGACACTTTAAAAAAGATTTACACTTCTCACAATCCTCCTGGACACTTTACATTTTCACACTTATTACTGTACATTTTACTGTATATCTCTGTCTGGATAGTTGTATATTTAAGATTTTAGAATGTAAACATACCAGAATGTGTATCCCGGACTGTATTTTATTCTTTTATTATATTTTATTCTTATTTTAATATTATAATATTCTTATTCTTATTTTAGTCCTATTGACTACCTAAATGTTTATTGTTGTTTATTGTTGTTCAATGTGAGCGATCTGTAGTGCCGAATTTCCCTCTGGATTATTAAAGGATTTATATTCTAATTGAGTGGTATATTATGCCGCCATGTGACTGTATTATGCATCGTTATAATCTGGTGCTACATTTCATTATGTGGATAATTTTTCACAATGTAGTTTTAACTACTTTTTCTAAGTAGCTTTTGCTACACCTAACTATATGTCTCTTGAAGGTAGCTTTGCTGTAGTTCAACTCCTTCCAGTGTGAAGTACTGTAATCGGTAGCTTTCAGAGTACCTTCCCCAACACTGGCTCTGATTAAAAGAAGCAACAGGCGGCCGTTGATTTTGGGCAGAAATATTTTAAAATCCTTAAACCAAATTCGACAATGCCCTTCCCAATCAGAGCGCATCCGGGTGCCTCCAAAGCCATGACGCCCCGCTAGGTAGCTAGCAGGCCATGTGTTAGCAGCAGGCCTTTGTGTACGTGTATGCCTCACAATCTGCACCACACTGCACCAGAGGCAGATACAATTTAAAATATAGATAAAATAAGTAAATTATTTACAGAGTTTCTCTCAATACTTGGTGGTGAGAAAGTTGGCCACCCTAGTGGCGTCTCATCATGCCTTCGATTCCTTCTCCTCTTCGCGCTGTGAGAACCGTCTGCGCCTGGAGGAGCTTTAACGTGAGAACATTCATCTGGGAAAGACTGGAAAGCAGACTGTGAGATGAATATTTTTATATTTTTTATATTTAAAGAAAATATATACCGGTATATCAAATAGTTTATGCAAATACAACTGTACAGTTGTGCAGGATGTAGTAGAGTACTGTACACTAAATTAGAATAGAAATACATTGGATTGCCCACGGAGTCTCTCTGGATTGTCCAGAGATCTAGGTTTATCAATCTGCGCATGCGGAGTTCGGGAGTAGGTGAGGAAAAGTGAGCTATAGCTCGGCCGAGAAAGTGCCGATCAACTTGGGACTGGTCTCGCCGTGTGCAGGAGACTCAGGTGTATAAAGGTCTATTGGATCATGTCTCCAGAACCCCCAGAGCCGTAGCTAGTTACAACCACTTAATGTCAAGGCTCTCATCCACATTCATTCATTTTCTCCCCCCCACTCTCTCCCATGAGCTGAATGTAACGCGGAAGTGCAGTGGTCTATGCACTCTGAACATTCCCCCTGGGAGCTCTCACTGTCATCTATAAAAGTCTTTCGCAATTCATTGTCTGTGGAGCAGCTTCAGACTTTCTACCGGATGACATCACAAGTTTGCGTTTTAGCACTCTGATGTTTGGATTTGGGAGAGAGTTGTTCATTTTTGTCAATATTTCTGTACAGTCTTAAGACCAGAACATGAATCATGTATGAATTCAGAATTTTCCCGTAGTTCCCCTTAAATGTCCCAATGCAAACTGAGAATGTCTAGATGGAGTTCCACAGCCCCATTTCAAACACATGTGAAATTGATTGAAAAGATTGAAGTGGGACTACCTTATATAGGCGGTTTTAGAAATTCAAATTTACTTCTTCTTGGGTGCATTTACAAGTTTCCCTTCCCTAAAATGGAATCTCAATTTAATAGATTTTGGCATTCTTCATTAAAACCCAAGGGGCACTACTAGCGGTAAACTTGGAGCTAGCTGTGCCCTAAGGTTTCAGTGAGGAACGCTGAAACATAGAGCCAGAGAGTCCCCATAAATCTACTACCTACATTGGGATTTACCGTCTGCATTGGGATTTTAATGCCTCTAATGCCTAATCTAAATCATCCCAATTAATGGCCATGTTTAATGGTATACAGGTTGGTAGATAATATATATAACAATAACATTAGTAATAACAATGGGGGGCGGAGCTGAGCGATCATGGAGTAGACGTGTTTTCACATGAGCTCCCTTCCACCGTGCTGAATATACGTTTCTCCCCATTAGTCTTTATTTTATTTTTATTTGTTTTTTATCTGTTTGCTAGGTCGTCGTGTTTAGTATACATTCATCAACTTTTTTCGACTTTCTACGATGGCGGGGGTGGAAACCAGAGCCATGAAAGAATTAGGCACGACACCGACACCGCCGAGCATGGCCGTACCGTCTCCCGCTGTCGGGGAGTTAAGCGAAGCTGTGCTCTTGGTCATGACCAAGCTACACGCAGACTCTGAGACACGCATCGCTGAAGCACAGAAGAAAGTACACGCAGACTCTGAGGCACGCATCGCTGAAGCACAGAAGCAAGTGCTGGCGGATTTCTGTATCAGCCTCCGTCGTGAGATATCAGAAGAAATACGGCTGGCGGTAGTCCCGCTGACAGACAAGATGGAGACGATTCACGCTGCCTCATCGGCTAATGCTAACGAACTAGCCATGCTAACGACGGAGGTATCATCACAGTGTGAGAAGATGGCGGGTCTTGAATCCGCCCTGCTGGCTAGGCAGGCTGAAGTCAACAAACTACAGTCGGCGATGGAGGAGATGCAGTCCCGGGATAGACGCCACAACGTCAGGATTGTTGGAGTACCGGAGACCAGCGGTGAAGGCCGTCTCTCTGAGACCATGCCCGAACTGCTGCAGAAGATACTAGGGACGGACGTCCTCCCCTCGCCTCCTATCTGTGAGTCGGCCTATAGAGCGGGCAGGTTTTCTCCCGGCGTGAACAAAGAACCGAGGCCCATCATAGTCAAGCTGAACAGACTCCAACAGAGAGAAATCATCATGCGGTCGGCTCGTACCAGAAGGGGTACTCTGAGGTTTGGCGATCACAAAGTGGCCATTTTCGAGGACTTTACACCGGAGGTTCAAGCTCAGAGAGCCGAGTACAAGGTGGTCCTGACTAAGCTATGGAGACTAGGCCTGAGGCCCACGTTATTCGCTCCCGCGAAACTATCTGTGTTGGAGAAGGTCGGTGGTCAGCGTTTGTTTTGGTCGTTGGCTAAAGCGAAGGAATATCTCGCGAAGACACCCGAGTCTGTTGCTTGATATCTATGGAGGGTGAGTGACTTGGCGGTTTGGGCCTATATACATTGATTAGGTCGACTATTCACAAACACTTGCTGTCATGCCCAGACATGCTAACTGTCCTCTGCCCATCCAACTAGCGGGGCTTCCCAATGACTTCTGTTACTTGCTAAAGCTGACCTCATGGTCGTACTTGTGTATCGCCTCTTTGGAAGCTAACGAGCTAGCTGAACAATGTACATAGTAGGCTAACGTGCTATCCGGATTCGTCACTAGCTTACGCGCTAGCCTCGGGCTAGCCAGCGGGCTTCGACTATGGTCTGCGCTGAGACATTCGTTAATGGTTACGTATTTTGGTTGCTGTTGCTGTTCAAAGGGACATTGGTTTGCACAGTTCAAGAGTGACCGAGTCCCTAACTAACTTCTGGTATGCTTTTTATTTTTATATCCAGGTTGTTTTGAGCTTTGGTGATCCAAAGTAGATGCCAAGGTCGGTTGAATATGCATAAACAATATTTGATAACAGGTTGGGTCGGGTATGGCTTGCACTTAATGGCTATATGGTTATATGGCTTGCACTCTAGCCATTACCCTCTCTTCCTTTTTTTTTTCTTTCCTATTGTCGCTGTTTTTATGTCATCTATATGCGCGATTTAAATGTGATCCGGTTCTACCTTGGACTAACTACTGACTCGCCTTAATTTTGTTTTGAATTTTCCGTGAGGCACTTATGCTATAACGTTGATACATTAATATGCAGACTCCAGGGTAGATGGTTACAGGTTGATGCTGAGTAATTATATAATAATTAGTGTCGCTGTTTTAAGGGCAATTGAATGAGCAATTAACCTGTGACCCGAACCTGCCTTGGACTATCGGCTGGGATGCTTTAATTTAATTTTGTATTGAATTTTCCTATATGTTTTAATGGCATTTGAATGAGCAATTTAAATGTGATCCGGTTCTACCTTGGACTAACTACTGACTCGCCTTAATTTTGTTTTGAATTTTCCGTGAGGCACTTATGCTATAACGTTGATACATTAATATGCAGACTCCAGGGTAGATGGTTACAGGTTGATGCTGAGTAATTATATATTAATGGCTAATTTTTCCATTATAGCTGTCATGTTAGGGCCAAGGCTCACGTTGGCTCTCGACCGAATATACATAAAATATGTGATAACAGGCTGGCTTAGGTTTAGCTTTGCTTGCACTTTAGCCATAACCCTCTTTTTCCTTTTTCTATTATTGTCGCTGTTTTAATGGCATTTGAATGAGCAATTTAACTGTGATTCGATCCTACCTTAGACTAACTGCTGATATGCTTTGATTTTGTTTTGAATTTTCCTTTTTCCATTTATACTATAATGTTGCAACATTAATATGCAGACTACGAGGTAGTTGGTCACAGGGTTGATGCTGAGTAATTATATAATAATGGCTAATTTTTCCATTATAGCTGTCATGTTAGGGCCAAGGTTCATGTTGGCTCTCGAACGAATATACATAAATATGTGATAACAGGCTGGGTCAAGTTTAACTTTGCTTGCACTTTAGCCATAACCCTCTTTTTCCTTTTCCTATTATTGTCGATTCTTACATAGGTTATGTCATGTCAGCCGTTGTGCCTGATCAGAGGGACTGCTTCAGGGGTGCACTTTAACCATAACCCCTTTTTTCCCTTTCTTATTTTTGTCATTGTTTAATTGACATTGTTCACACAATTTTGCACAATTAACCTGTGACCCGATCCTGCCTTAGACTATCGGCTGGGATGCTTTAATTTAATTTTGTTTTGAATTTTCCTGTACCCATTTGGGCCATAACATTGCGACGTTGAAGCGCAGATTCGGAAATAGATGGTTGCAGGTTGATGTGGAGTTATTATTTAATAATGGCTATTTTTACCATTATGGTTGTCTTATGTTAGGGCCAGTGCTCAGGTGGTTTTCGACCGATATCTTTATTGAATTTAATTTTTATTATTATTTGTGTTTATTGGACTAGTGGGGGTTTACTCAGGGGTTTAACTAGAGGGGGGTGGGAGTGGGAAGCGTCTTATTGATCCATGTCTCTAGTGGGAAGTGATAGGAAGATGACCATCCTCAGTGGGTGGGGCATAGGGTGGGGATTGGAGAGTGGGTATAGAGGAACTTATAGTAGGACGGGTGGGTTAGGGTTTAGAGTAGAAGGGGGGGGGGCTGTAGCTGGGGTGGTATTTTTATGTGTTCTATGTACTGTTGTCTTATATATGTGTAAGTGTTCCTCCTCTGAACTCCTGGGATTGACCGTCCGGGCCCGCCGGGATCGGCACCTCTGTACTCAGCCTGGCTGCACGGGTATGTTCTCTACGCACTTATACAAGCTCGACCATGGCTAAATTGAATATTTTAATTTGGAACGCAGGAGGGCTTAACGCCCCACACAAGCGTGCCAGTGTCCTTTGGCTATTGAAGAGGAGAAATATTGACCTTGCTCTCCTTAGTGAGACGCATTTAATGGTAGGTGACGTGTCAAGACTGGCAAATCGGCAATATCACGTTATCTCCGCATCCTCAGCCGATGATAAGACGAAAGGAGTAGTCATAGTTACAAGACGTAACCTTGATATCAAAATCTTGGATGTATGGTCGGACACGGAGGGAAGGATTACTATAGCAAAAGTTGAATTCTTGCATAGGAAGATGGCTATAATAGCATTGTATGCTCCTAACACATTTGATTCAGCGTTCTATAATACAATCACGAAGAATATGTTGGAACTTAATGGATACGCTCTCATTGTGGGTGGCGATTTTAATGCGTGCTGGGATGCGGAGATGGATAGGTCTGGGCCCTCTGAAACGAGCGACCAGAAACGGGCCTCTAAGGCCCTCAGGATGTGGGCCAAAGACACGGGGCTCTCAGACCTCTGGCGCTTATGCAACCCCACCCTCAGAGATTACTCTCACCTGTCAGCCAGACACAAAAGCTTCTCTCGAATTGACTATGCATTCGCGTCCCCTAATATGTTTGATAGTTTCGATGTCTCATTGGTTCCCTTGGCTCTCTCAGACCACAAGGGGATTTTCCTTACGGCAACCTTTGGCAGGCTCTCCGCAAGAGCTCCCAGATGGCGTTTTAATTCGACCTTGCTAAAGAACGATGACTTCTGTTCTGAGTTCAGGAGTAAACTAGCAGAATTTTTGCAGATCAACGTTGGCACAGTAGAAGACCCTAGGGTCCTGTGGAACGCATTGAAAGGATTCATCAGGGGTCATGTCACACTATTTGCCTCCAATTTGCGAAAATCCCTGTCAAAAAAGCTAGAAGGACTGGAATCATTATATGCGGACCTATACGCATCCTTGCAAACTGACTATAATGAACGACTAAACACACAACGTAAGATAGTCAAAAAAGAAATAAACTCCATACTTAAACAACAGTCTGAGTTTTTGATACATAGGACAAGACAAAATTACTATTTTCACGGCTCCAGACCTAGCCATCTATTGGCAATGAAAATACGCTCAAATGATCATTTCTCAGATATCCCCTCGATTAGGACGAGCCAGGGTGCAGTCACTACTGATTCGAAAAAGATCAATGACACTTTTAAAGAGTTTTACTCACAGTTATATAGCTCAGAGGGTAATCTGGATGACTCTAGATTTGAATCGTTCATCGGCGGGCTTGAGATACCCCACATTTCTGAGGAAGAGGCCAAGGAACTGGGGAGACCGATTACTCTCGTAGAATTGAGGGAGACTATTGTTGAAATGCAGAGGGGTAAGGCGCCAGGCTGGGATGGTATTCCACCCGAAGTGTATTTAGCTTTCTGGGACCAACTGGGTCCATTGATGCTCGATATGATCAATTACGCTATCGAACAAGGGGAGTTCTCAAGAGATGTCAATATGGCGTTGATTTCTTTACTTCTCAAAAAGGACAAAGATCCCAATGATTGTGGTAGCTATAGACCCTTGAGTCTTCTCGGGGCCGATTTAAAGGTGTTTGCCAAGGTGCTGGCCCGTCGCCTGCAGAGATTTATGCCTGTATTGGTACACTGCGATCAAACTGGTTTTATCCCGGGGCGTCTGGCTGCAGATAATCTTAGGAGGCTGTTGCATGTAATCGATAACAGTAAAGACAATACAACTCCATCCACAGTTCTGTCTTTGGATGCCATGAAGGCGTTTGACAGACTTGAGTGGTCATACCTGTGGAAGGTACTTGAGGTCATGGGTCTTGGAAAGAGTTTTATTCATATGATTAAAGTCCTGTATGCCTCGCCGTCTGCGATGATACTGACAGGCAAAAACTGTTCCACACTCTTTCCAGTCTCCAGATCTTCTAGACAGGGTTGCCCTCTGAGCCCGGGACTGTTCGCGCTTTCCCTCGAACCTTTGGCCCAATTTATTAGGCAATCGGAGGACATCGTCCCCATAATGGTCAACAATACTCCACACAAAATTGCTCTCTATGCGGATGACCTGCTGATTTTCATGGACGACCCCTCCCGGTCGGCCACAAAATTATTGAGGATAATCGACGACTTTGGTAAATTGTCAGGTTTTAAGATTAACTGGAACAAATCAGCCTGCCTACCTCTTAATGAACTGGCCAAGGCGGTACGACTACCAGCTGATATCCCCATAGTAGAACATTTTAAATACCTGGGCATAGAGATATTCCCCACGCTGAACCAAACTACTAAGTACAACTTCACGGGTACTTATGATAAAATACGCCAGGATCTAGACAGGTGGTCGTCCCTTCCTAACTCCTTACAAGCCCGGGCTTCCATAATCAAAATGAACATCCTGCCTAGGATAAATTTTATTAGCTCAATGCTCCCCCTGCCCCCTCCAATAGACCACTGGCGCAAGGTACAATCGATGGTATCTAAGTTTGTCTGGAATAACAAACGCCCGAGAATCAAAAGGGCTACTACTCAACGTAGGAAACAAGATGGGGGCCTCGCAATCCCTGATTTTAAACTTTATTTCTGGTCCTTTTCACTGAGACCTCTGATGTGCTGGCTAGACCCTGTAGAGGCTGTATCGTGGCGCTCCTTAGAAGCGGCGGCGGTGTCTCCGCTAAGATTGCAGGATGTAGTGTACTCCACTGTCTCTATTGCGAAATGCCGGCTGAGGTATGGACCGATCATAACTCACGTGATCCAAACGTGGCGTAATGTACAGAGGTCGTGTGGGGTTAAATGCCCTTGGCACCTGGACTCTCCAATTTTTAATAACCAGCAATTACTTGTTGGACACAAGCCGGTTAATATTCCTCAATGGCAAAGGAGGGGAGTGCATACTCTGGAGGATATTTATGATAAGAACGGCCTCCGTGCGTTTCAGGACTTAAGAGAATTTTATGATCTTCCCGGCGAGTCCTTCTTTCTTTACCTTCAACTAAGGTCAGCACTGAGGGCGCATGGCGTACCGTGGGCTCAAGCCTTGCACCCACACCCCTTCCTCAGGCTCATAGTGGACAGGACGACATCCAGAGGGTTTGTCTCCGACTTTTATACGCTCTTAATTCAATCCACGTATAAAAATTTATCATTGGATACAATCTGGCGTGTGGATATCCCGGAGTTGGACCCCGAGTTTGACTGGGATGATGTTTGGGCAAATGTGGCATTATCTTCCCGCAACCCCAATCACCAGCAAATTAATTTTAATTATATTCATAGGACCTATCTTACACCTAGGAAGCTATTTGCTATGGGACTGATAACCGACTCTCGGTGCACTTTGTGCTCTCAAAAGGCCACTGGCACTTATATGCATATGTATTGGGATTGCCCACCAGTGGCCCGCTTCTGGAGGTCAATAACGGACAAACTTTCAGATCTGTGTGGCTTAACTATCCCATTCTCAGCTGTTACGCTACTCCTGAACGATATAACGACACTACCCGCGTCCGTACAACTGAAAAGGGTTGTCCTAGCGGGCGTCACAGCAGCGAAGAAGCTAATAGCAATGAGATGGAAGGAGCCTGAGAAGCTTACAATGATTAACTGGTCCCTAACTCTATTGGATGTGATTTATCTTGAGATATCCACAGCCCGGGTGATTGGGGTGGGGCAGGCTGGAATTGACCTGTGGTTCGCAGCAGCTGAGAAGGTAAAGACCGCAGTGTGCGGCTGAGCGGGGTCGGGGTGCGTGTTCGGGTGAGTCCGGCGGTCTCTTGGGAGGGGGAGGAGGAAGTGTTTTTGTCTGTCTTGTCCCTTGTCTTGTCATCTTGAGTTTAGCTGGGGATATTATGGGGGGGCAGCTATTTAACTAGTTCTTCACTGTTTGGCCACTTTTACACGGTCTCTGTGAGTCTATGGAACACCTACAGGTTTTTGTTTTTTCATGAAGGTTCATTGCTCTGGTTTCAGGTCGTGTTCCCCCAAAAAATTGTCCTTGTGGTGGGTTGGAGATGTACGTTTTATTAATATGGGGTCACACGGCCGGGAATCGGGACTGAACACTGGGAAAGACCATTTATTAGATAGTACCCCTTGGAATTAATTTAGTAGGTTGAACTCTGGTTTCTTTTCTTTTGTCTGTATAATTGTTAGTCATTATTATTATTGTTTTTTGTTATTTTCTTGTGAAGTTCTATGTATTGTGATTGTGGTTAATGTGTTGTCTTGTTTCGTGAGAATGTCAATAAAAAAATTTGATCAAAAAAAAAAACATTAGTAATAACAATGAAATGACCCAGTAATGCAATGTCAGATTTAAGGCGTGGCTTTGCTACTAGCTAGCCCCGTCCATTTGATTGCTTTAATGAATGGTGCAGTAATGTCAGCTGCCATATTAGAACAACACTCCCTCTCGTGCGATATTTAGCGACTTATCATTTCTGTACAACAACAAACAGTGTCAAACTTGAGCACTACAGTCTTGAGTGCATAGTAATAAAGACACAATTTAGCATAGTACTGTAGGTAGTAATATAGGCATGATCGATTATTCAGTCGCAAAGTGCATAGGTGCATACTAGTAAAAGGTTAGTATACTGCATACGAGTAAAAGGTTAGTAGTCCCCCCCCCCCTTTAATTAAAAGAAAGGTGTGTTTTTAGTCGACGGCGGAAAATTGGGTGGGTTTCGGATGTTTTGATTGATGGTGATATTGCTTAATTATCTCATTGTTTCCTTTGACGGTATTTGTGGAAAACGGGTAAAGAAGAGACAGGAGTGGCAGCGCTTAGAGACACAGTATGTGACCGAACCACTGCCGCCGAGACAGAAGCGTGGTACAGTAGGAGAGCAGAGCCAAGTTGTGCCGTCAGGCGAGGCCCATTTGTCACACTTAATGGCACGGCCACATAAAAGAATCCAAAGAGTTTCATACGGTGCAATTCACTGTGACAAAGGGGCGTGCGCGCTGAACAAATTAATAATGTAATGAATCAAAAAATAAATAAATTAAAAAAAATTAAAAAAAAGGGAGAGCGAGTAGAGGCAGAACTGGTTGAGAGACACAAGACATGGCAAGGGGTGCGAGACGGGGGCCAAGAGATAGGGAGCGCCGCCGATATCCCCTCTGGCAGGCGCCATGCCAGCTGCATTTTCACCCGTCAACACTGGCTGACAGGAGAGGGGCCGGCCTGCTCTTGCAAAAACACTAGATACTCCTAGAAAATGGATCTGAGCTGGTCGAGGTGTAAGGCGCCAAATCCTTTAACGACCCTGCGCGTGTATGTTTTCTTCCTGGGTCTCTCTCCATGTGACAAAAGGTCTTATGTATGTTGACATTCACATTTTAGTCATTTGACACTTTTATCCAAAGCGACTTACACGTTCTGTACAACAAGTCAGCAGGAAGGGTACAACTCTGGCAGTTCGTCAAACAGTGTCAAACTTGAGTGCTACAATCTTAGTGCATCGTAGTAGTATAGACATATTAGTAATATAGGCAAGGTAGATTCCTTAGTAGCAAAGTGCACAATAGTAAAAAGACTATTTTATAAGGTTTGTTTGTTTTGTTTTTTTAAGCCCCGATCCTGGAGCAAAACTACATTTGTTAAACTGTGGATCACGGTGGATTTAGAACATTTACAAAGTCCTGCTTTAGCACAATCTGAAATCTACTCTAATCTAAATAGCTCGACAACTTAGCTGCACTAAAGTTAGAGTGCACATTGTGTTGGAAACTGCTAGTCACTGTAAGACGCACATCCTGAGGACACCGCTCTCCAAGATGCACATCCTGAGGACACCGCTCTCCAAGATGCACATCCTGAGGACACCGCTCTCCCAAGATGCACATCCTGAGGACACCGCTCTCCAAGATGCACATCCTGAGGACACCGCTCTCCAAGATGCTTGTTCGTCCCGAGGACCTTAACACCTTAAACGCGATCGATATTTGGAATGGCGATCAGGAATTGGAATAATATTTTTGGAGAACATCTGATCTGAGGTAAGGAATCTATTTGACCAGTCTTGGGGTAATCGGAGCTTTTTTCACAGATATATCAACGTGGGCCCTATATGTGTGTGTGTGTGTGTGTGTGTGTTGATCAGGAAATAGATAATAGATTTTTCAGCCCGCTTATATAGCGTGCATAAGTACACATATACTATCGATAATCTAGCGTTTATTTGAAAACGATTCATGAATAGGCCGAAAAATTACAACTTTTTTGTGTAAAGGGCGATTCCTGTGGAATCTTTTTTTTTGAAATTTCCAAAAACAAGCGTTTTTCAAAATGGTATCAAACGGAAATGTACCGATGAAAAAACAATCCGTTTCAACAATGTTGACTGCAAGCAAGTTATTGATAAGCGACGGGCATATTAGACACATAGCCATAATTTAAGATATAGTTTATTCGTTCGCAAATGTGCTCGCCCTCTCATTGAATAGAGCGCTGGCACTCAAGTACGCTAAATCGTGCGCCCCCTGCTGGCACTGAAAGTGTTAACGGGGTTGTGGGGGTACAATTTAGCCGTCTGGGTCATATATATGACGAGCAGGTGCTCAAGAAAGCGCCATCTATTAGAGCAGACAGCTCTCACCCCCTAAATCTGGAATATCAATTATCGCCTTCCGAAGTTCCCGCCAACGTTTAGAGATCCCTGCAGCTAAACGCAATAGGTATAAATTCTCATTTATACCTACCTCCATTCGTGCCATCAATAAAGGAAGCAGGAGGAGGTAGCTTTGATGTGGGTGGGTGGGTGGGTGGGGGAGATGGTTGTAGTTGTGCTTACTTAACTGTCATCATTATCTGACCTTGTGACCATGTACATGTCTGTCTAATATCTATGTTCTTCTTGTTTATGTATGTTTACAGTGTTTTTTTGGAGTTCTTATCTGCTGTAACTGCATGAATTGCCCAGTTTGGGACATGCTAATAAACTTGACTTGTTCGTCCCGTGGACAATCCTCTCTTAAGTTGCCAGCACAGCAAGCAAAGCTCAGCGCATCACACGTTATAATGGTACCTCATCACAGTCCTCAGGTTGAACGTAAGCAGTCCTAATGTTGACCCTCATAGCCGATTAGTCAGTCGGTTTGGTCATATAGACAGTCGACCGAGACTTTGTTAGTCTATCTGTTTTTGTTTTTTCGTTTGGTTGTTTCTTTGTTTCTATGTTGAACATGTTTGAATCGCATCTCGTAAAGCACTCTATTCCAAAAAGATCCTTCTACGGCTAACGCGACTGCTTTTGGGAAACAATTTCACACATTTGTTTGATGAAATCATTGATCAACCAATCGATTTAAGTCAAACAAACCCCCTATGACAGATGGCGCGGTTATGAATGAAAACTTTATTTAACAGATTGCAGAATGGGTGCAATACAGTACGGCTCAATACACACAATTGTTAACACAATGGCGCCCAAGCACGGAGATCTCCGTGTTTCGATTCCACCTGTTGTGGACAGAAGCACGGATATATCCGTGGCAAGTTGTTATTGCTTTTATTCCATTTTAATAACCTATTCAAGGTCGCCGAGCGGCACTGCAGATTTACCCTACTCTTTGAATTCGCCAACATGCAATGCCGGCCAGATCCTCTTAGGGGCGATAATAGAGTGTTCCCTGTGGCAGAAGTTGTCTTTCTTTTTTTGGATCTCTAATGTAGTTTTCTACTCATCTGAAGCGATAGCTATTGTCTGTTGCACGGGATACGTTTTGAATTGCGGATTTCACTATGCAATAAGGGGATTTATCATCAGCCAATGGACATATCGATCTACCAGATGGCGATCGATAATGGGGAAATGCTCGGGGGGATCCAACCGGCTCATGGTAAGATCTTTTTCACGTAAATTACAGCCAGATCGGGCATCGTTTTGATAGCCATCCAGGCGATCGGCCTATGTGGCTAGTTAGACGAACACGGTTATTGGTAATCAATAATAATAAACAACGTCCCCGTCCCCCCCTTTCTGGAATCGTGCCGATCATATGCAGTTTGAGTTATTTCTGTAGCATCTGTAAAACGGAAATGTCATTGGATATAACGTTAGCAGCTATTAGCCCTATATCTAGCCTTCCAGAAAATATACTAGTCCCAAATCCCGTATAACGCTTATATTCACGGCGCTATAAAATGAGAACCTATTGATGAATTCTTTTTTTCATTAAGCCATTTTGAAGGGACGGTTTATGGACTCAATTGACAATGAGAATGGACAGATAGCAATACTATAAAGTATAGATTTAGCTCTACAAACAGCCCCACGTCTGTTTACATTCCCCGGTCCTCTTGACATTAATTAGACTCATCCCAATGGCCCCGAATGTGTTAAGGGGATGCAGACCAGAGAAAGACGTCCGTCTTGTTTACATCAGGGTCCCCCATGTATCTAAGAATGTTTTTCTCGCTCTAATAGCCTGCGCTCCTACAGGTACTGTGCACTAGTATTCCACTCATGTAGGCCACAAGGTGGTGTCGCGACCCCTGACCCTGTAACCCCTGATCCATTCATCTCTGGAAGGTAAACACGCTCTTCCGAGGAGGCCTCCTCCGCTCTGCTGTGTGAGATCCTCTGCTGACTGCTAAGACAGGGTTGCCTGTAATGACAGCCTTGCAGGGAGGGGGGGGGGGGGAGGAGGGGGCGAGGCACACCGACCGGCCTCCCAGCTGTTCCTGACACTGTAGCCCAGACACCGGTGGGTGTTGTTAACCGGGAGAGTGGGGTGACGGGGGGGGGGGGGGGGGGGGTGTTCACTGTTGGCGTGGTGTTGGCTGTGACCTTGTGTTACAATAGAGCATGACAATACGATACGGCTGGTATCTCCGAGCAGCACGGGTGGATAAAAAGGCGCCAGGCCCTGAAAGGCGAGGTGAGAGATACCAAGGACTCCGGAGAGCTCTGCGCTTCACAGGACGGACAACAAACAAAGCATCGAAAGCACAAATACCTCACATATCCAGGCTTATTTTGACATAAACCCGGGACAACAACGTAAATACCGCATACGTGCTCAGCCATCGTAATAGGTGGCGACAGTGGCTCAGGAGGTTACTGTAAGAGCGGGTCATCTGGTAATCGGAAGGTTTCCGGTTCGATTCCGGCTCCTCCCGGGCAGCGTGTCAAAGTGTCCTTGAGCGAGACACTTAACTCCCTAACTTCTGCCGATGAGCAGGTCGGCACCTAATTGCACGGCCGCCTCTGCCGGTCCGTCGGTGTGTGAATGTGTGAGTGAACAGGGTCAAATGTGAGGCACAAGTTGTGAAGCGCTTTGGATAAAAGCTGCTATTTATAAATGCAGTCCGTTTACCATAATAATCGACAATGCCGGGAGAAGCATGGAGAATTACGGGCTCTTATGCAAGATATAGCGAAGCGTATATATCCACATGAGCCACACCAGGGACACGCTGCTCGTCAAAAGCCCACCCCACCCCCCCCACCCACTGTAGCAGAGGTATAAATACACTGCGCATGCAGAGCCAGCGTCTTGTGTTACATGTTGAGGGTGTGTAATAAATTATTATAATATATATATATATTTTTTAAAGAGTATTAGCATATTAACACACAGAACCCCGCAGAGTAACCGGTTGTCTGGTAAGGTAAGGGTTTAACCCAGGCAAATGTTCCTGCTAAACCAACAGCAGGTCACAACACGCCAATGCCGGCGGCTCAAAGTCCATAACATTGGGCAGCAAAACAGCAACCCCCGTGGTTTGTGATTGTTCACGAGTCTAATAAAACCCACAGGGGGGTTCTGGGCAAAATTGTAATTCGCGAAAGTCGATAACCGGGACTCTAGGCTCCCAAAGCTCTTGCCTCACTGTGGCATGAATGTGGAATGTGTTCCATCTGCTGCAGACTACAGTATAAAACACACATAGTAAGAAGTTCCTCCCTCCAACAACAAAAAAAAACTGGTTTGGAAGTTTGCTCCTGCCTGTTATTCTAACCGGAGGCGTGGAGGTTTAGAGGCGGCATGTACGACGAAGCCCACAGTGTAAACACAATTACACACACACAGATACTGTAAGTTGCCGGTCGGTGCCTTGCACCCCCTTGCTCCCGTCTCTTCCGTACAAGCTTCCATACGGGGAGGAGGGGGAGACGAGAGAGAGACGGACGGGAAGGGGGGGGGGGGGAGAGAGAGAGTCAGCGGTGCTTGTCTGTTTCACAATCGCCACATTCCATCGGCGTGCGTTCTCTCGTACACCTGCCTGTGCCTGCCACCTTCCACCGGCCTCACTCGCACAGAGAGAAACACCTGCGTGAATGTGTCCACAATCATCCGCGACTAAAAACACAAACACAGGGCAGACCGTCCCGACTCCTGCCGTCGAAAACAACCTGCTTTCGAAGAAGGACACTCAACAGTGTGTGTAAATGCCTACTGCTCAGTCTCTGCCACCGTGGAGGACAACACCCCCCCCCCCCCACCCACCCTACCAGTCACCACCCCACCCCACCCCACCCCCCTCCCCCTCCTCCGCCCTTGGACTCACCAACGTTGTGTTGGGCTGGTTGCTGGGCCACTGTCTCAGTGCCGGCACTTTGTCCCATGCTGCCGCTCCTGTCCCCGCCGGCCCCTGCCTCTCCTGAGGCCCCGCGGCAGGGAGAGGGCAACGGGGAGAGGAGAGAAGGAAAAGGACCGCGCCTCGACTCCGCTGTAACTCCTGTAACCCAAGACTCTCCTGCCTGCCGCGTCTCTGTAGACCTGCCCTCCTCCCCCTTCCACTTCACTCCGTGTGTTTTGGTCTCTCCCTTCCTCGCTCTCTCACTCGCACTCTCGCAACAACACTCTCTCTCTCTCTCTATCTCTACAATTCACTCAACTCACTAAGTCCCTCCCTTCCTGGATCTCTGACTTCATAAATAAGGTAGGCAAAATAAGTCAGCCTCCAGATGCCTGCCATTCCTGAGAGCGGATTTCTCGGGGGCAAAGTTCACTGGGAGGCGAGTGGCTAGGGCTTGGCCGGTCCGGTCACCGAGCCTCGGAGGTTTTTCCAGTGAAACCCGCGGGCCCCCTGGCTAGCGCCATTCCACAGGCTGACAGCACCGCTCCCCCGCAAGGGCAAGGGGAGGGCTCTCCAGAGAGAGAGAGAGAGAGAGAGAGAGAGAGGTAACTTGAGACGTGGAAGGTGAGCCAGGCCCGGTCTAGGTGGAGCTTAGTCTTCCCCCCCCCCCCCCCCAGAGAACAGGAAGTGACATCACAGAGGTGTCCAGTAACACTCCGGGAGTCGTCCATATAAAGTATGTGCGCGCAGGAGTAGATGATTGATAAGACTGTTTGCATGGAGCTTGTCCTTAATCTCACGTGGTGGAACCTGGTAGTTACGCTACATTCTTACACCTGTGGCTTTTGTTTTGGTGTGGTTAAAACGGGGAACTAGGTCCAATTTCTGAATGTTATTCCTCGGGTCTAGAACAGTACGGTAATATAACTCTCTCCCAAATCCAAATACTAAAGTATAAAGTCTGAAGCTTTTCCATTGACAACAAATTGCGAAGAGTTTTATAGATGACACGAGAGCACCCTGAGTTCATAGAACTGAGAACAAAAATAAAGCCCATTTGGATATGAAAAAAAGAAATTCTGTGGGTCCACAAAATCAAGTCTCAAACAGAGCAGCTCCAGAAACCATTGAGTTTGATTCTTACTTCTCTGGTTTCTGGCGTTTGGAGAGAGTAGCACATACAAATATTGATTGAACTCGTCTTAGGCCATGGAAATAACATATTATTTGAATCTTTCTTAAAAAAAATTTGTGGTGTTCCCTTTAAGTTAAGCTATTTTACAAGTAGTAAGACAATCACCCGATAGTTCTAATCATCAAAACAAACCGCGAGACTAGTATTTCAGAGCACAGTGCCTTCTCCCAAACACCTGAGCAAACATCAGCCCCGCCGCTCCCAGGAGCTCCACGTGATTTGATTTCTCCCTTGGGGGACCCTGATGTAAACAAGACAAACGTCTTTCTCTGGTCTGCATCCCCTTAACAATTGTGTGTATTGAGCCGTACTGTATTGTACCCATTCTGCAATCTGTTAAATAAAGTTTTCATTCATTCATTCATCCTTTCATCCTAGGATTTACACAACTGACAAATAATTTTTATTTTCTTTAATTAAACATTTCACAGGATGTTTAATGTTTAAAATAAAGACACGGCAGCCAGGCGACCTAAACGTTCCCCTCGGAAAGAGAGCTGTGTCAGTGTGTGGGTGAATGTAATCAGCGCGTGGGAGAAAAAGGGGGTGCTGCTGACGCTCGAGAGATAAGGTGGGAAAGTAGGGTACTGCTGAGAGAGGCCAACCACGGCCGGCATTGACCCGGTTAGAGACGGACACCGTTTGGTGCGGAGAACTCCTGTTCAGAGGAACCGGGAGGATGGACAGGCGGTCTGAAGGAGGCAGTGGTGGAAGAGTTTTTACTTTTAAGTACAATTTCAAGCTACTTGTACTTAACGTGAGCATTTTCATTTTAGGGAACTTTATAATTTTACTCCACTACATTTCAAAGGAAATATTGTACTTTTTTTACTCCACTACATTTATCTGAACCCATCAGTTACTAGTTGCTTTGAAGAGAAAGATTTTGCATAGAAAACATGGCAGAATGTTTGAAGCCCGACAACTTCCAAGAGGACATAAATCAGAGCAGCAGAACTGGACCACACATACCACTTTAACATGACCTTTTTAGAGGTCAATGGATCGAGGCTCGATTGAATGCTCCCAAGCACTGGAATACACAAACGCCATGTAGAATGTGTACTTTTACTTTAGATACTTAAGGTACATTCAATAGGACGTACATTCAATACGTCTCTACTTTTACTTAAGTAAAGGAACGGTGTACTTCCTCCACCGAGAGAGAACAGACGACTAACCCGTCCGGGGGGGGGGGTTATGGGACATCCTTGAGAAGATACCGTCCAAATAAAAAGCTAGAGACACATTTACATTTACAGTTTGTCATTTAGCGGATGCTTTTATCCAAAGCGACTTACAAGTTCTGTACGACAAGTGAGCAGGAAATCAAATCAAATGTATTTGTATAGCCCGAAATCACAACAAATTGCCCCCCATGGGCTTCAGAGATCAAGAGGAAACATCACAATAGATCCAGAACAATACAGTACAACACCATAAAATCCACATTTGCAACACCCCCAGACTTTCCCCAATGAAGATAAGGAAAGACTCCCTAAAACCTAGCAGTAGGAAAAAGAAAGAAAAAAACCCACAGAAGGTGGAGATAAACCTCAGATGAGCTGTTCAAAGGGAATCCCCCATCAGCAGTGTTGATCAAAGTGTTGAAACTTGGGTACTCCAGTGTTGAGTGCATAGTAGTAGAGAGACATGTTAGTAATATATATTAGGAAGAGTACGTGATAGTAGAGTAAGGTTAGTTGGACAGTAAGAAGGTATACACCGCTGAGTATAATTGTATTATTAGACACCGATTTGACCGTAGCCAAAAAAGGATTTAGTGCACGACTAGGGCCACCATAAAAATAGCCTCAATAATCTTGACATTTTTGGATATGACTTAATAGGCCCAGTAATCAGTTCAGTAGGAGGTTCTTCTATTTTCTTTTCTTTTAGGCAGAGCAAAATATGCTACACATCTTTGTATTAAAATAAGATGGGGAAATTCCACACATATTCAAGTAACACTTGTAGTATAATGTAGTAATAAAATAACGTTGGCCCCCAGCTGTATAGAGAAGAGATATCCCTATACAATAGCTGACGACAGCAGCAGCAAGGGACCTTGAGATTAAAAAGAGACTTGATTGATTGATTGATTGATTGATTGATTGATTGATTGATTGAAAACTTTATTAACAGATTGCAGAATGGGTACAATACAGTACAGCTCAATACACACAATTGTTAAGGGGATGCAGACCAGAGAAAGACTTTCGTCTTGTTTACATCAGGGTCCCCCATTTTCAAGACCAAGACTTGATGTATTATTACAGGACATTCAAGATATTATAAAAAGGTTTACTCAAAAGACCTAATCCTTGCCTGTACCTACATGTGAGAGTGAGAGACGGTGACGCTACGACACCGTGGCTCCCTCTAGAGGCCGATGCAGTCTACTGCATGACCAGCAGGAATGTGAGGAATGCAAGGCTATTAGGTCAACTTTTTGATAAAGGGGAGAATAATTAGGTGCACCATCCCTGGGAATCCTAGCTGACCGTCAGCTGCTCTTTGTCCATAAACAAAACCCTGACAGAATGAGAACTCTTCCATCATTATGGTAGTTTGTTTTCCATCATTAACAAAAAGCACACGCACAACAACGTTCTAGATTTTAAATGCAGGGTCACAGTCAGAAAGGAACTAATGTACTCCAGCGTTTCGGCGTTATCAGTGTTTTTCCCGACTGTCCCAATTTCTTCTTTCTGGATACGAAGTACAAGAGGATAAAAATAGCCTACTTGATGACTCACAAGAATACCACAACAGTATCCTCATCAAATCACAGTCACACAGAGAGAAACATGGTGGAGGACTTGGCCTGAACCTGGAGCCTTCCTGTGACTCAACGACCATTCAGCGAGATTATACTGAGCTTGGCCAGAGGGCCAGGCAGTGAAGAGAGGATCAGGCTATCTAATCAATTTTAGCCGGGGCCCTGTTCCCTAGATTGCGTAGTACTTTTGTCCTGCGCCGACTAGAGCCATCCAATCCTGGTCCTGCAGTCAACGCCTCAACGTCTCTGATTGGGGAAACAACATTGTCTCAGTGAATCCACAACACTGTGGATTAACACAGTACAGTAAACCAGTGAATGGTTTCACCATTCAAAAAGAGAAAGAACAACGTTAAAAAAAGGACCGACTTGCTAAATAATGATTAGCGTAAAAATATTGTCCAACAATGGAGAGGGAACAGGTTTACTTACACGTGCGTTCAGACTTTACTGCCATTCAAGAGATTCTTCACCGGTTTCACTATAAATCCACTTCCGAAATAGTTCTAGCAGAGAGCTCCACTGCTACGAGGCACTTCTCCTGTCCCAGAGCGTGGGAGGTCTGTTGTGACACGAGACTCCAGGCGCTGGGGGATGAACGGCAGCAGTCTCTCTCCACTATGCTACAGGTGTGTCCTCTGGCTAAGGCCCAATCAAGTAGCCGCTGTCGTCGACACCACCGCCACCACTACTACCACCGGCGTGTGCGTCACAAGGCCAACCCCTGAGCAGGACGTCTACAGCAGCAACTCTCTGTTGACTCACCACTTCCTGCTCTCATGATACCATGACTGATAGGAATCTCTCTTTCACCGACCACACTAATGACGGACAACAACTCTTGCAAACAACCTTGAAAACCCTGCACGTTAGGAGAAATGAGGAGAGAAATCTGTCAACAGAAATTGGCCAGTTTTCTTGGGGCTATTTTCCTGTACTTGGTGCGACTGTATTATTTATTTTGCGATACATTTTTCATATGTATCGCAAGATCACATTTAAAAATATATATACACCTTCAAGGTAAGAAAAGAGAAAAAATATATATAATAAAGATTAACATTAAGCAGTAAATCCCGAACCACACACACATATTCTGGGGATGTCAGAAAATAAGAAACTATTGGGAAGAGATAGGAGAGATAATAAATGAAATAGTAGGATACGAAATACCCCAGGCAGGCCAAGTATTGTATTGTATTACTATGGCCCATTCAACATCAATTATCTATCGTTCAGGATGTAGGAACGTTTTACTTTTTCATTCACACATTCATACTAAAATACCGTCCAGAGTATAAATATGTTTTTACCGTTTTCTGCTGTATTTCATAGAACGTGAGATATAGCCATAAATGCATATATTAGATGATCAAATGCAGTTTGATACCGATCAACGTTATATAAAAAATTTCAACTGTACATGATCCTAAACGTCACGACTGGTCATCTGCTGGTGACCGGAGGGGGGCGGGGGGTTTGGCCGACGTTAAATGATTCATGTAGTATGGGTGATATATAGATCAGAGCAGTTTGTATGGATAATAATAATCAAAAACGCTGAAACTCACGGCAGCTTCCGCTTACTGTACCGTTGGGCGATCACACTGACAGATCCCAGTTATGTGATGTTGATCTAGGTGATCCAGTTCCGGTTTGTATAATACTAATATACGTCCAATCATGTTGTTTATTGAGTTATGGCAACGGATCGATATGCACGGTGTCTGGATAGAGTCCCGCGAGTGGCCGGACGGAATAGGGGACGGACTAAGCACTTCCAACCACTTCCGGTTTTGGCAACTCGCCGATCGGCCACCAGGTGGCGGTATTGAAGCGTTGCAGAGTTGAGCGGAGTCCTACAACACCAGCAAAGACTCCGTGGGTGAAATGTGAATACCATGACGAAAATATGAAATATTGATCTCAAAGACGCCGTAACCCGTCATTGGCAGATTACGCATGGCGAGGAAGAAAGGGTTAAGATACTATTAGTAGCAGCCAAGAAAGCTTTGACTAAACTGTGGTACAGAGTAGAAGCACCGACGAAGGAACAATGGACAGAGATAATTATGCTGAGGGTGCAAGAGGAGAAATTTGAGTCAAAATGGGAAAAGTGGGAGGAATTTAAGAAAAAGAACGACATCACAGAAGAATGAAAAGGAAACAAGAAAATAAATGGAAATGTAAATAAACAATGTAAATATAGAATGGACCGAAGGACCCATGTCACCCTTTTTTTCTTTTCTCATTTTTGTCCATTTGTTTTTTATTTTAATTTTTTTGATACTATGTCTTTATAATTTTGTATGTTGAACTGTATTGTCTATGTTGTAGAAAAAAAGATTATAAAAATAAGTAATTTCTTTTTTTTTACAAAAATCCACCATCACCATCTCAACCCACAGTGGACTTCAACTGTACCGCCAGACAACTCCACGTTGACATGGTTGCCTCCTTCGCTCCATGATGCACCAGAGATGTCGAAAGCTCTGAATACACCATGTCGTCCAAACAGTCCACGCTCTGAGAGCAAGTGAATGAGGCAGTTTGGTCCGAATGTATTCTCACTTCAAAACAAACCGCCCTAGGTTTCACTTGGAAGTGGACCCAGCCCACCTCAACCATGCGGTCCAGGGCAGCACTCGTCTAGCGCTGACCCGAGTTCAGCCAATGTGGTGAAATGCTCCAGGGTTCCATTCAACCATGACTAAACAAGGCAGGAGGGAAAGCAGCCCATAGTTAGGCTAAGTCTGCCTAATGAGTGATTCTGATGATGGGATTACAAAACTATAATTAATAGTAAGCCAGCCTGCAACAACAATATGTAGTATGAATGTAAAAAAAAAAGTGTTTCTCTTACCACGATTTTCCATCGCAGTGTCCTAAGAGCAACGGCCAGCAACTCCTGAATTGCATAAAGAAATGGAAAGATTACAAATCACGAAATCAATAGTAAACTGGATTTCAAAAGAAAACATGGCAGGAGATATTTCTCAACATGGTCTAGTTTGGCGCTCGGTCAATAATCCACACCGCTTATCAGTAGTAGATACTATAGTATACAGAGGTTTCGCTGGGATTCCGTTGCTAGGGAACAGGTTGGACCCAAGTCTATTTCCTGTCGGTCATCAAGGAAACTATAAAATACCCCATTTCTCAACTTTCAGCACACAAAAACTCACATACTGCAGGAGTGCTGTATTAAATGGTAAAAGGCTGCTTTTTTTTTTTATATAGCGCTTTTATCCAAAACGCATTACAATTTGTTTCTCACATTTTACCCATTCACTCACACACCGACGGCGGAGGCAACCATGCAAGGTGCCAACCTGCTCATCGGGAGCAATTAGGGGTTAAGTGTCTCGCTCAAGGACACATCGACACGCTGCCGGGAGGAGCGGGAATCGAACCGGGAACCTCCGGATTGCCAGACGGCTGCTCTACCCCCATCTGTGTTGAAATCACTCAGTCATAACATTCTGCTGACATAACTCTACATGGACTCCAGCAACAATAACTCCCATCCTCACTATTTTCATGTGATTTTTCGTTTCTGTTTTATTATTATTAATAATGAGTCGGGAAAGAGTGAAGACTATGGATTCTCAGGGCACTTCATGAAGAGCATGGGTATAACGTGACAAATATTCTACCTAAAAAACAGCCTCCCTTGAAGGACTCCAGCCTCACGTCGTCAGCAAGTAAATCAATGTTGAGCGTTCCAGGACACTTCCTGGTTTACTCAATAGATTATATGGAGCAGCACAAGAATGCCAGCCTTGACATAAATGTCCATTAATGAGCCTCTGGAGTTACCCATCAATCAATTCCATGTCCGGGTTCAGAACTCATTTCAAGGACCTTGCAAACAACTGTCACAATTAAGAGACTAATCAACTAATTAGGTAGCAGCACCGTTATTGACACGGTTATAGCAGTGGGTCATGAACCAGTGAAGATTGTCTGCTGTGTTGCTGTGTTGTCTTCTATTCTATTATATTCTGTGCAACGGGTGGAGGAGTAGTTTATGTCATGGTCATGTTAGTGGTTGTAGTTTTATTCAGTCGTCACACACAATACAATATGCACAATCATTCCAGACTGTCAACAGTCTTTGATTTTGGCAGTGACTGAAAAGGTACACAGGCTGAAGCATAATGCGTATTTATGCCTGGCCTGAAAAATTCAAAAAAAAAATAATTCAAAGAAATAACTAAATAAAAATGTATTCACATTTGCTTTTTGAACAGTAAACATACAAACATCTCAAATCATATGCTGAAAAGAAACGTTGCATAGTCCGTATGTTAAAGGGATACGGAGTAGAATTATCCTTAAAAACAAATGTATCTAGACTCATACAAACATAATCCCTCTCAATCATCATGTTTATCTGCAGAGACCCCTCCCTCTGCCTGGATTTCCTTATTTTGCTGTGTTCGGGAAGTTTCTAGGCGTCAACCTTTGGGTAGCGAGTGCACGTTATGTGCATGTTGCATTGTTGCATGCATGGATTGATTCCCCTCCCTCCCTAGTTACCATTTCCCCACGTGGAATGCACCTTATTGGATAAACTGCTAGTGGGCAGTCCACTGTTCTCTGCTCCTGTTTTGGAAAATGCCAGCATGTTCGCTTGTCAACTTTCTCTTTTTCTACCTCAAGTTGAACCTAAAATATGTTTAAAATATGCTAAGTTTGATAGGATATTGCTGGATCTCGAATCATCTCGATCTCGAATGCCTAGTTTGACCCAAACCACCATGTTCGATGGTGAAGGTTTCTTATATAAAACGCCACATTGTTTTAGTGGTGCTCTAGTGATACCTAGTGGCTGAAACTACTTTGTATTCCTTTAAGTAGGTGCAGTCGAACAGTGATGTAAAAAGGGGTGGGTCACTAGTATCAGGCTGTACTTTGGAATGTTTCCTCTGACCAAAGTCCCCATACCAAAACAAGCTTGTTAAAGCCTGCCTGTGTGACTGCGACTAGCCTTTACTGTGTGTGTACATTGCAGAACTGTAGGCGGTGCGCCACATGGAAGTCAAGTATTTGGCCTTCTTATCCATTAGGAAAGGCACCCTTGGCTGGTTTCACAGAGCAAAGTGGGTCGTCTGTGTGAACTGGGCTATGACCCGTCGGAACAGAAGGAGCGCTAGACTAGAATTAGATGTCCCTCTACAGGGTTCCCACAGACATTGCAAAATGAAATTCAAAGACTTTCAAGTACTTTTCCAAGCACCATTTTTCATTTTAAAAAGGGGCATTTACAAGGATACAATTCACTTTTAAATGCTGTTTTTTATAGGGGAAAAATCTGATCCAATATTTATGGCTTAAAACCAATTTCCAACAATTAGTTACACTTTAAATAAAAGAAAATATGCAATTTCTTGATTCAGAAAGATTTGATCATGGATGAACAAAACGTTCAATGCGAATGGTTGATTTTAATTTCAAATACTTTTTAAGCACCTTGTTAAGAATTGGCCGTTTAAGGAATTCCAGGCCTTGACTTTTAAGCACATTAAGCACTTCAAGGACCTTGTGCAAACCCTGCCTCTATAATGTTTTTATTATTATTTGTGCTGAAAACTTACATCTACTGAAGACCATTGGGCTTTCCGTCAGTCCTCCCAGCAGTGTGGTCCCAGTGTTGGTCTCTGTAACTCCAAGGTCCAAACGGACAGCCCTGCAGCAGTGATTGCAAGATTCCTGTTCAGAGACAAAACACAGAACATGGTTAAACAAAACAATCTTCCTCCAAACCGCAGCACAACACGTGTCTTAGAAAAAAGGACTTGTAGGCCTCCTGAAAGTAACCTACATAGGCTAATAAAGCCTTAACTAAGTGTTAAGACAGTTCTAAGAATTGTTGCTCTTAGATCACACAGATTCAAGGTCCATCCTGTAAATATTCAACACTGTATTTATTATTTTTATTCCAATTAGTGTATATACCTTCTTGTCTGTACAACTGTGCACAGTTGTACAGCCCCTGGACTATTCCTATTTATATTTTATAATTATATTGTGCTTCCATGTTAATTTAGTTTATATGTCAATTTTATTTTATTCCACCTTTTTATTTTTTATTCTACCATAATTGTCTGTCCGTCAATGTCGCACCAAAAACAACCAAATCAAATTCATTGAATGTGAAAAATACTTGGCAATAAAGACCTTTAGGATTCTGACTTATTCAATTTCAAGTTCTTTGTCAAATACACAACAATACAGGGGCATTGCAGGTAATGACATGTTTGTGTTTCGAGCTCAGACTCAACAGTGCAGTGCACAGTTAAGAAACAACAATGAATACAAGAATGGTAACAATAAGTAGTAGAGTAACAATAGGTAGTTAACCTACTTATCCTTTTGTACTGAAGCGATAAGATAAAAATCAAAACAGTCATGGTTATGGCTACATGGGAATGAAAAACACCAAACCGCTGAAACATCTAAAGGAATTCATAATAGAGAAACTGGGCTAACCACAATAAATAACATACAGTAGACCTTCAGTTCAGCGAGTACTCACGGCAGAGGGCCTTCTCTTCTGGTCAGCATTGCTATGTCCAACTGGTTTGGCAACTGTGTACAGCAGCAGACTATACTGTACACACACCATCTACGACAGCTGCAGAGGCAGATCTATACACGTCTCTATACACCACATAGCTTGTCCATTGAATCCACGATGAGAGGGCGAGGCCGGGCAAACAGAATTTTAGAAGAGGCATCTTACAGTAATGTTACTTACTGCATTCGAAAAACATCTAATGTAACTGCAGTAGAAAACATCTAATGTAACTGCAGTAGAAGACATCTAATGTAACTAAAGTAGAAGACATCTAATGTAACTGCAGTAGAAAACATATAATGTAACTGCAGTAGAAAACATCTGTCATACAGTGTCTGCCATAATTAATTGTACTTTCTGGCAAGTAATAATAATGATAATTAGCAGTGGTTTAATCTATCACAATATTTAATACAGTCAGGGTTTTGTAACCCCTCAGTTACAGTAACTGCAGTAGAAGACATCTAATGTAACTGCAGTAGAAGACATCTAATGTACTGTAACTGCAGTAGAAGACAACTAATGTAACTAAAGTAGAATACATCTAATGTAACTAAAGTAGAAGACATATAATGTAACTAAAGTAGAAGACATATAATATAACTGAAGAAGAAGACATCTAATGTAACTGCAGTAGAGAAGACATCTAATGTAACTAAAGTAGAATACAACTAATGTAACTAAAGTAGAAGACATCTAATGTAACTAAAGTAGAAGACATCTAATGTAACTAAAGTAGAATACATCTAATGTAACTGCAGTAGAAAACATCTAATGTAACTGCAGTAGAAGACATCTAATGTAACTAAAGTAGAAGACATCTAATGTAACTGCAGTAGAAGACATCTAATGTAACTAAAGTAGAATACATCTAATGTAACTAAAGTAGAATACATCTAATGTAACTAAAGTAGAAGACATCTAATGTAACTGCAGTAGAAGACATCTAATATAACTAAAGTAGAAGACATCTAATGTAACTAAAGTAGAAGACATATAATGTAACTAAAGTAGAAGACAACTAATGTAACTAAAGTAGAATACATCTAATGTAACTAAAGTAGAATACATCTAATGTAACTAAAGTAGAATACATCTAATGTAACTAAAGTAGAAGACATCTAATGTAACTGCAGTAGAATACATCGAATGTAACTAAAGTTGAAGACATCGAATGTAACTAAAGTAGAAGACATATAATGTAACTAAAGTAGAAGACATATAATGTAACTAAAGTAGAAGACAACTAATGTAACTAAAGTAGAAGACATCTAATGTAACTGCAGTAGAAGACATCTAATGTAACTAAAGTAGAAGACATCTAATGTAACTAAAGTAGAAGACATCTAATGTAACTAAAGTAGAAGACATCTAATGTAACTGCAGTAGAAGATATCTAATGTAACTAAAGTAGAAGACATCTAATGTAACTGCAGTAGAAAACATCTAATGTAACTGCAGTAGAAGACATCTAATGTAACTAAAGTAGAAGACATCTAATGTAACTGCAGTAGAAGACATCTAATGTAACTAAAGTAGAAAACATCTAATGTAACTAAAGTAGAAGACATCTAATGTAACTAAAGTAGAAGACATCTAATGTAACTAAAGTAGAAGACATCTAATGTAACTGCAGTAGAATACATCTAATGTAACTAAAGTAGAAAACATCTAATGTAACTGCAGTAGAAAACATCTAATGTAACTAAAGTAGAAAACATCTAATGTAACTAAAGTAGAAAACATCTAATGTAACTAAAGTAGAAGACATCTAATGTAACTAAAGTAGAAGACATCTAATGTAACTAAAGTAGAAGACATCTAATGTAACTGCAGTAGAATACATCTAATGTAACTAAAGTAGAAAACATCTAATGTAACTGCAGTAGAATACATCTAATGTAACTAAAGTAGAAAACATCTAATGTAACTGCAGTAGAATACATCTAATGTAACTGCAGTAGAAGACACCTAATGTAACTGCAGTAGAAAACATCTAATGTAACTGCAGTAGAAAACATCTAATGTAACTAAAGTAGAAAACATCTAATGTAACTAAAGTAGAATACATCTAATGTAACTAAAGTAGAATACATCTAATGTAACTAAAGTAGAAGACATCTAATGTAACTGCAGTAGAATACATCTAATGTAACTAAAGTAGAAAACATGTAACTGCAGTAGAATACATCTAATGTAACTAAAGTAGAATACATCTAATGTAACTGCAGTAGAAAACATCTAATGTAACTAAAGTAGAATACATCTAATGTAACTAAAGTAGAAGACATCTAATGTAACTAAAGTAGAAAACATCTAATGTAACTGCAGTAGAAGACATCTAATGTAACTAAAGTAGACAACATCTAATGTAACTAAAGTAGAAGACATATAATGTAACTAAAGTAGAAGACATAATATAACTGAAGAAGAAGACATCTAATGTAACTGCAGTAGAAGACATCTAATGTAACTAAAGTAGAAAACATCTAATGTAACTAAAGTAGAAGACATCTAATGTAACTAAAGTAGAAGACATCTAATGTAACTAAAGTAGAAGACATCTAATGTAACTGCAGTAGAATACATCTAATGTAACTAAAGTAGAAAACATCTAATGTAACTGCAGTAGAATACATCTAATGTAACTAAAGTAGAAAACATCTAATGTAACTGCAGTAGAATACATCTAATGTAACTGCAGTAGAAGACACCTAATGTAACTGCAGTAGAATACATCTAATGTAACTAAAGTAGAAAACATCTAATGTAACTGCAGTAGAAAACATCTAATGTAACTAAAGTAGAAAACATCTAATGTAACTAAAGTAGAATACATCTAATGTAACTAAAGTAGAAGACATCTAATGTAACTGCAGTAGAATACATCTAATGTAACTAAAGTAGAAAACATCTAATGTAACTGCAGTAGAATACATCTAATGTAACTAAAGTAGAATACATCTAATGTAACTGCAGTAGAAAACATCTAATGTAACTAAAGTAGAATACATCTAATGTAACTAAAGTAGAAGACATCTAATGTAACTAAAGTAGAAAACATCTAATGTAACTGCAGTAGAAGACATCTAATGTAACTAAAGTAGACGACATCTAATGTAACTAAAGTAGAAGACATATAATGTAACTAAAGTAGAAGACATAATATAACTGAAGAAGAAGACATCTAATGTAACTGCAGTAGAAGACATCTAATGTAACTAAAGTAGAAGACATCTAATGTAACTAAAGTAGAAGACATCTAATGTAACTAAAGTAGAATACATCTAATGTAACTGCAGTAGAAAACATCTAATGTAACTAAAGTAGAAGACATCTAATGTAACTGCAGTAGAAAACATCTAATGTAACTAAAGTAGAAGACATCTAATGTAACTGCAGTAGAAAACATCTAATGTAACTAAAGTAGAAGACATCTAATGTAACTAAAGTAGAAGACATATAATGTAACTAAAGTAGAAGACATCTAATGTAACTGCAGTAGAAGACATCTAATGTAACTAAAGTCGAAAACATCTAATGTAACTAGAAGACATCTAATGTAACTAAAGTAGAAGACATCTAATCTAACTGCAGTAGAAGACATCTAATGTAACTGCAGTAGAAGACATCTAATGTAACTGCAGTAGAAGACATCTAATGTAACTAAAGTAGAAGACATGTAAAAGTAGAAGACATCTAATGTAACTAAAGTAGAAGGCATCTATAAATGCAGTAGAATCGCTATGATGATTCTATTCTGTTTTGCCTGGATGGGGAAGTCAGTGTCACCTAGATCCTAGAAGATAGAAACGGAAATGTAGCTTAATATTTTAGAGCTGCTGAAACGTGTGTAGGCCAATCAGACTCACAGCAGGCGTTTTGAAAGAAAAAGAGAATCTGTTAACATAACGCTGCCTTTCTGCATTTTTGGCATATTTTCAAGCTGCCACTAAACTGACAAGAGAACACGATGCTCCACAGTTCCCTAACAAATTATTCACAAGACCCAAGACCAGCAGCACCACAGCTCCACTTCTGTTCTCACATTTCCAACGCTCTGCGTTAAAGGAACAAGCCGCCAACATTTGGGCTATCTGGCTGCATGTTAGCCTAGCTTAGCACAATGAATGGAAGCGGACATGACCGGTTAGCCTAGGCATTGTCCAACTAACACCTCTCCCGAAGGCTAACCGGTCATGTCCGCTTCCATTCATTGTGCTAAGCTAGGCTAACATGCAGCCAGATAGCCTTCTACTGAACGCACAGAGAGGAAACTGGTATCTGTCTTCTTGTCTCGCTCTGGAGAAGACGGTAAGCTAATTTCCCAAAATGTTGCCGTGTTCCTTTAACTTAAGATTCAGGCTCCCTCCACTCTCGGCTCTCAGGGGCAACGATTCACATGGTTGTGGGCAGGCGGTAAAGCAAACACAGAGGGTTAATGTGCACCGTTTTGTGTGCAGAAACTGCAGATAAGTGAGTAACCCAGTGCAGCACGGCCAGGAGAACGAGCCCCCACAATGCATCACTCCCGCCCAGAGGGGCATCACATGAACGGGCTACGTACGTACACACACGTGGCGCGCCAAATACCTGGAACACACCTTGTACAACCACCATTTTATTGAAGTTTCTCAGGCTGAGAAGGAAACAACCTGTCTACCGAGTTAGCCTGAATCATGTCTTGTTGAAGGTCAGCGGTTTTTACATTTTGTTCATTAAGCTCTCCCACAATACAAGAGACACAGTCACACAGACGATAGCATAAAATACAAGCAGGCCAAATAACAGCCAGATTTTCAGGTTTAGTAATATGATCCAACTGGGTATGGAATTTCAGTACATTTGCTAGAACGAAAGTGCATGAAACACTGTGCACCATACCTGTATTAGGCCCACACCTTCTTTGTTTTGTTTTGTAGCTCAAGTCATTCCACAATACAAAAGCGGTATTGAGCCGGTAGATGATCCTACATGACTGACAACTTCCTAGTTTGACATAATTTGTTTTCCCATACCGTGCAAAGCAAGCCTAACTGTCATTCTGCGGCATGGTCATGCTGGACCTACAAAAGGCCTTCGACACTGTCAATCACACCATTCTGATTGACAAGCTAAAAGCAATTGGTTTTGATAGTTTATCAGTGAGCTGGATACAATCCTACCTGGAGGGGAGGGAACAGATGGTAGAGGTAAACGGTACTCTATCCCCCCCCCCTCACAGTGAGCTGTGGTGTTCCACAAGGAAGCATACTAGGACCGCTACTATTCCTAATTTATGCAAATGACATGTCGTCAGCTTGTGACTGCAACTTGTTCCTGTTTGCGGACGACTCAGCCCTGCTGGTCTCTGACAAGAACAAATTACAGGTTGAAAAAGCCCTCAGCTCGGAACTAGGCAAAATCTGCATATGGCTCGCCGACAACAAACTATCATTACACATGGGCAAAACAGAGTCCATTCTCTTCAGTTCAAATAACAAACTCAGCAAGACCGACGGCTTCTCGGTTACAGTGGGTGACAATATTATCACAAGGAAAGATGAAATTACCTACCTGGGTTCCATCCTAGAGGCTAATCTTTCCTGTGACAAAATGGCATCCAATGTAATAAAAAAAGTCAACCAACGAACGCGATTCTTGTACCGGATCTCCTCTCTGGTAAACAAGAATACCCTGAAGACTCTAGCAGGAGCACTCATTCAAGGGTACTACGACTATGCTTGCACCTCATGGTACCAAAGCACCTCAAAGGCACTAAAAAACAAATTACAAACATCTCAAAACAAGCTAGTCAGACTACTGCTTGACCTGACTCCTAGAACCCACCTCACCCCTGCCCACTTTGACAACCTAGGATGGCTTAGAGTAGACGACAGCAACTTGCAATGGACCTGGTCTACAAGATACACTACGCGACCAAGGTACCCATGTACATGTCAAAATACTTCCCAAAGGTCAGTGAATACCACGATCACAACACCAGAGGGAGCTCAACAAATCATGTAAAACCCAGATTCGGCTCAAACAAGGGACTAAACACGTTTCGCAATTATGCCACATCAATGTGGAACGCCCTACCCAAAGCTGTAAAGGAATGTGAATCACTACCCACTTTCAAAAACACTCTCAAAAAACACCTACGTGAGACTGCAATTCGAAACTGGCCCCTACAAATGTCCTAACCTAGTTGTACAGTAAATGACCAAGTAAGGCTTTGTCAGTATTCCAATGTACAGTGTAAAATGTGTGTGTGTCCCCTACCCAACCCCCCCCCCCCCCCACCTCCAATGTACAGCCCTCACCCACCCACCCAACCCCACCCCACCCACCCAACCTCCTCCAATGTAGTTTCTACGCCAAATATATATACACTCTTTTTCTGGACACTTTTGTATCACAAACAGTACTGTATTTGCAAATCTGATATGTCATAAATGTATAGATGTAGCAGTACTGTCTATCTGTATGTCATGTATGTCATATATGTTATGATGAATTGAAAATGGGGGACCCTGATGTAAACAAGACCTAAGTCTTTCTCTGGTCTGCATCCCCTTAACAATTGTATGTATTGAGCTGTACTGTACCCATTCTGCAATCTGTTAATAAACTTTTCAATCAATCAATCAATCAATTCAAGTACAATCCTAAATTGGCACTCGAGCCCTCGAACATTCACTCGAAAATGTTTCATCCTCGAAAAGGAACTGTGCACTGCATCACAAGACAAAATTAAAGCAACGCGGCATAATCATTTTATCTCAATTATCTTGTTTTTGCGATTGTGGGAAGCCAGAATCATAATTGAAACTTGATTGATTGCCCAGCCCTACTACATGGCATCATCACCCATTTAAAGATCCAGTACAATGATGTTTTAATTCAGTCATACATTGCTCATTGTTGAATGTCATGAGTATAATTTTTTCTGCTTCAGATGCATAATTTGATTTGTTACAAGTGTTTTAGTGCACCCTCAACTCCCCGTAGGCTGAGGGGGCGTGGTCTTCTGTTCACTGGGCACTGACTATACACTGTAAACATTGTAAGTTGCTTTCGATAAAAGCGTCAGCTAAATGACTAAATGTAAATGTAAATTAACACGCTGCACGTCAGACAGTAGATTTATTAGCATATCCTTAGCCTATGATAAGACTAAATAAATGACACTATAATTTCCCTTTGTGGTATCTCCCATCTAAATATTTTTTAAAGAATAAAGATTAAAGATATTAAAGAAAATTATCTAACAACAAGTGACCCTGGAAAACCACCTACAAATCTGAAAACACCAAACCAGAAGTGCCGTTTGGCACGTGCTACACTGAGGGGTAGACCGGAAGGCCTCCATGACGACATTCAGGGCACTAGGGGTGTAACGGTATACAAAAACCACGGTACGGTAGGTTTTGAAGCCAATGTTCGGTACGGTTTTCGGTACAGTGGGGGAAAGTTTGGCTTTCCATGTTCCACTCAGGGGTGATGTAGTGTGCAGTAACTAATTGTACTTGTAGGGCTGTCAACGAATATTCTATATTGAAATTAATAATAGACTTGTAAAAAAAATTTACCTTGTACCTTTACACCCCTACAGGGCACTGAATATGAAATCTAAGAACATAGTTAATAGTTATTGATAAGACAAGTCAACGGGGCTTACGATCGATCAACTGCACACTGTATGTGTGTATTGTGCCGATATGTCGTAAATATTGTGCACAGACTGAGACTCAATCAATTCTGCATATTCACCCTGACGGCGCGGCGCGGCATGCCCCCCCCTCCCCAACCAGCTCATTAGGATAAGATCCAAACACATGGGCCAGAGCGCAGCAGGGTTGAGTTGAGGCACAATCAGCCATTCATTCTTTTCATTCTGCAGGCTTGGCATTCTTTTTTTTCCCTTTTTTTACAAAGAACCAAGTTCGGGGGTTTGTTTGGGAATGAGCGGCATGGCACTCAATGGGGGTGTTGTCAACACCGACACGGCCAGTAATGGCATGGTGACAGTAGCCTCTTCTGTCGGATATCCCACCATCGTCCTACTAGTAGTACACACTCATAAGTCACTCACAACATAGCTTCCATCTGAAGAACGCAGTAGACAACTGCTAGGGGATTTAAGCAGTAAGTACTGGGCATCCCGCAGTAAAAGGATACATCAGTCCCCCCGGCTACATCATTCCCAAACTGAGCCCCTACTTGCCTAAATGCCTACTACTGTAAAAGTAGGCTAGAATAAACTTGGCTATGACGATGTCTGGCCATTGTCAAATTCCTACACGGATTTGAGACAATTCGTATACAAAGCTCAACAGAACAACTGACCTGTTCACAATGATGTCTCTCTAGGGACCAAGCGGAACAAAGCGGCAGCTCCTTTTGTCTTTCCTCTCTGGCTGGCACATTATATCTCTGAGCCTGTTGTTAATAGGGCGTCTTACTGCTTTCGGTCAACACTAAAGGCACAGTGGCACTGGGGTACATGTTGAAACAAGCAGTATAAGGAATGCACTGGAATGTATGGGAGGGGGAACTAGGTTATCCAAATTCAACAGCAAACAAAAAACCTTAACACATTATACCAATATCTAATGGTATTCCCTGTATTAAAACAATGCAGCTCCAACTGCAATGCCAAAAAGGGAGATTCAATAACGTTACATAGAAAACAATACTAATGTACAGTGAAAACTAAATCTAAATGTTTAGGTGAGGCCCATATAATGTCCTAAGAAATATGGATGCCCATGCTGCAGAAATATACTTATTTTATCAACACATTTCTCAGCCCATACAGTTTTTGGATGTTACATTTACATTTGGTAATTTAGCGGACGCTTTTATCCAAAGCGACTTACAATTTTGTGAATAAGTCAGCAGGAGGGGTACAACTCTGTCAGTCAGTGGCATTGTTCGTCAAATAGTGTTGAACTTAAGTAGTACACTGAGTGCATAGTATACAAGACATAATAGCATGATAGGTAGTAGGATACGTGTGATAGGTAGTAGTATAAGTATAATGTTTTGACAAATAACGTCCAAATTACCAAACTGGAGTGAAGTTAAACTGTGTGAACTTTCTTTGATCTCTTTGCATTTAAGTATAGTTAGCTGTTACCTGCAACATCATTAGTATTGATAAACAGTAGGCAGGTTCAATAATTGAATCCGTGACCATGAGATTGATATCTTGCTATACCCCGGTAGGCCGGTACACTTGCTGAATGTGAAAGTAATTAAATAGCTGGTCTTATCTTATGTAAAGTGTATCGTGTTACGAGGAGTAACACCTACCTGTTTTCTTATACAAACAAATTGTCAGATGCAGTCAGGTTCATTCTTATTTGACTAGGTCAGCCGATGATGGACAGATTATGTTACCACGTCCGAAATCAAATGCTTTAAAGAGGACGGTTGTTTATCGTGCCATCAATCATTGGAATAACTGCCCACTTAACACAAGTACATTGAATAGCAAAGTGTCTTTCAAATACCACCTGAGAATGCACTACTTAAATATGTGAGCAAAATATTCGGATGTTTATAAAGATGTCTACAATGTTTTACTGTTTTTAGATTATCATAGTTAAATTAAGTGAATTGTGATTGTCATATGTATCTCATGTATTTGTTGAATGAATGAAAACTTTATTTAACAGATTGCAGAATGGGTACAATACAGTACGGCTCAATACACACAATTGTTAAGGGTATGCAGACCAGAGAAAGACGTTCGTCTTGTTTACATCAGGCCATCAGGGTCCCCCATTTTCAATTCATAGTGACATTTATGACACACACAACATACCTAATGTGTTATGTTTTGTGTTGTCTTTCTGTGTGGACCCCAGGAAGACTATAGCTCGCCACTTAATAGGTGGCACCGTGGCAGCTAATGGGGATCCTTTTAAACAATAAACAATACATACACTCTATGTTTGTATGTGTGAACAACCTGGGATCGCTGTTTTTAAATGTTAGCTCAACATGACTAGCTAAACGTCACTGCTAATCTGGGCTGATGCTCCTGCTGGCTAGTAGTAACGTTACGTTTATGATACATTGAAAATGGGGGGGGACCCTGATGTAAACAAGACGAAAGTCTTTCTCTGGTCTGCATCCCCTTAACAATTGTGTGTATTATTGAGCCGTACTGTATTGTACCCCATTCTGCAATCTGTTAAATAAAGTTTTCAATCAATCAAACAAACCACTACTAGTTAGCTTGTATGTAGAGCCAGCAACAGGTGGCTATTATTCCCTGCCCAGGACTACACCAACAACGTAGCCTGAATATTGTTATCTATCACTAAAGAAAATGCACAACAGACACTCACCTTCTTATTGATGCATTTGGCTGACAGGATTCGTAATAAAGCTAAAGATGTGTTGTGTTTCTTTGATCCTGTCGCGTCGTTGAGTCCTTGTTGCTTCTTCTTGACACTTCTCTCCCTACTAATCACAAAAGCAAAGCGAGGCGGAACTAGCTTCGCTAACAACAGCCACCACCACCTCGAAATAACTTCTCGAAATGAGTGAGGAATAGTCGAGTGATAACTTAATAACTTTGTCGACGACAGACCACCACGGAGGAGATGTGAAATATATCGCGAACAAAAGTGTTGTTGTTGACACTTCGCTGTCAAAAGGTGTGTACATGTATACGCGTTAGTTAGAAGATTAAAATGCCGATGCGCATGCGCTGTCCACGCATACTGGCTTCCTCCTCACCTGCCAGCCTCTCAAAGCCACTTTTGAATTTCTGGCAGGTGGCCCAATAGTTAGAGCAGAACATTTCCAGAAATCTCCCTCCATCACCTGTACAACATTGTGTGAAGGTCTCTCACAGTATAGCCTACTGCTACTGATATGAATATGAATTGAAAATGGGGGACCCTGATGTAAACAAGACAAACGTCTTTCTCTGGTCTGCATCACCTTAACAATTGTGTGTATTGAGCCGTACTGTATTGTACCCATCTGTAATCTGTTAAATAAAGTTTTCATTCATTCATTCATTCATTCATTCATTCATTCATTCATTCATTCATTCATATAATGACAGCAAAACAGCATTTAACTTTTCAGGGAGACAGTCAATCATATAAATATATGTATATGTATATATTCTCTGTTAGGATATGGGTGACAAGAAAACACGTCGTAGATAATTACATATTGTAAATTTAAGTCCCTTTTTTAAATTACATCTAGGAAACTAAATTGGATCCTTTACACTCCCATCAAAATTATGAGAATTTCCTACAATGAAATAACAAAATAATTTTCACATCTGAATAGCAAGATACATTTCACATCTGGAATACAATATTTTTTACATCTGGAATAACAAGAACCCTT
The DNA here is from genome assembly GCF_963971535.1 of Notolepis coatsorum. Classification (NCBI taxonomy): domain Eukaryota; kingdom Metazoa; phylum Chordata; class Actinopteri; order Aulopiformes; family Paralepididae; genus Notolepis; species Notolepis coatsorum. The sequence goes on along the minus strand of NC_140168.1, from coordinate 24,742,444 downwards.
TATCTATGTGCTCAGGGAGCCTCTAACAGCATAACTAACTTCTGCACAGGACGTTCTAATATGGACAGTTCATTAAGGCGTTCACCCTTCTTATTTAAACACTTATCTCCTACTGAGATCTTAACCCTTCTAACAAGTCCATCTTTGCCGCTGACAGTCTCTGCGACTCTTGCAAGTTTCCATTCACCTCTGGGTGACAGGGCATCTGAGTCCATCACAACATCACCTACTTGTAGATTTCTGGTTGGCGTGTGCCAATGCTGCCTTGCGATAATGTTCATAAGATACTCTCGTTTCCAGCGACTCCAGAACTGTTCTGCCAGATACTGTACACGGCGCCATCTCTTGGCTGCATACAAGTCTTCTTTCACGAAGGTGCCAGGTGGAGGCAGTGCAGTGCTGGACTTCATGTGGATCAGATGATTGGCGGTCAGCAGTTCCATGCTGTCTGGGCTGTTCAAGTTATCAGTAGTGAGGGGTCAACTGTTTACTATGGCCATAGCTTCATAGAGTAGAGTCCTTAGTGAGGCATCGTTGAGTCGGCCAGGGGCGAGTGACAAGGTGGAGTTCAGAACACTTCGTACGGTTCTAATTTGACATTCCCACACGCCTCTTGCATGACTTGAGTGAGATGCGTTCATAACGAAGTCACACTGTTTTTGTGACAGGAATGTACTTAGTCTCTGTGTGTCGAGCTCTTGCAGAGCAGCTTTGAACTCGTTCTTTGCACCAACAAAGTTAGTGCCCTGGTCACACTGAATCTGTCGAACTGCGCCTCGGATAGAAATGAAGCAATGCAGGCCGTTGATGAAGGCGTCTGTGGACAGATCCTCCAACATCTCAATGTGTATGGCCCTTGAGCTGAAACAGGTAAAGAGCAGGCCATATCGTTTGTGCCGTTTCCTTCCCTCTGTAGTGAAGAATGGACTGAAGCAATCCATGCCGCTGTATGTGAATGGCGGAGATGGTTCTACGCGTTCCTCAGGTAACGTCGAACCGTCCGACTACATGCCAGCTGGACCGGCTACCCTCCCCACTCCTCCAGACCATAGCACCGGACATCCTCCCATTCCTAACTGCAACCATCAACTCCTCACTCAACTCGGGGGTGGTCCCCACCTCCCTAAAACAAGCCAGAGTCACGCCCCTCATAAAAAAAACCAACCCTGAACCCCACCGTCATAGCCAACTATCGTCCTGTCTCTCTTCTCTCCTTTCTTTCTAAAACACTTGAACGTGCTGTATCCAACCAACTTACTGCTTATCTCTTACAGAATGACCTCCTAGACCCCAATCAGTCTGGCTTCCGGACTGGCCATTCCACAGAAACGGCCCTCATTGCGGTCACAGAGGCACTTCACTTAGCAAAAGCGAAAGGCCTCTCCTCTGTCCTGATTCTCCTAGATCTATCTGCAGCCTTCGACACAGTCAACCATCAGATCCTCCTCGCGGCCCTCGCAGGAATGGGAGTGGCTGGATCTGCGCTGACATGGCTGACATCATACCTCAACGACCGCTCCTACCAAGTGTCATGGAGAGGGACTCTGTCGGCCACCCGCCCCCTCCGGACGGGTGTCCCCCAGGGCTCGGTCCTAGGACCCCTTCTCTTCTCCCTCTACACTAAATCACTGGGTAACATTATCACGTCTCATGGCCTCTCATATCATTGTTATGCCGATGATACTCAACTCTTCCTCTCCTTCCCTCCCTCAGATATCCACGTCTCTGAGCGGATCTCGGCCTGTCTGTCCGACATCTCCGCCTGGATGACGACCAACCACCTCAAACTGAACCTAAGCAAAACAGAATTGCTCCACCTGCCGGCCAAATCCTCCCCCCTGACCGACCTCTCCATCACAGTCGAGAATGCAGCTGTGACCGCCTCCCCGACCGCCAAGAACCTCGGTGTTGTCCTCGACGACCAGTTGAACTTCTCTGCTCACATCGCAGCGACAACCAGAACCTGCAGATTCCTCCTGAGCAACGTCAGAAGGATACGCCCCTTCCTGACAAAAGAAGCCACCCAACTCCTCATCCAATCAACAGTCATCTCCCGCCTCGACTACTGCAACGCACTGCTAGCTGGCCTCCCGGCCACTGCCACCAAGCCTCTTCAACTCATTCAAAACGCAGCGGCCCGTCTGATATCAAACCTACCGAAGTCGGCCCATGTCACCCCACTTCTTAGGGACCTGCACTGGCTCCCCATTGCTGCACGTATCCGCTTCAAGGCCCTCGACCTAGCATACCGTGCAGCAAAGGGAACCGCTCCCGCCTACCTCCGGTCAATGGTCTCTAACTACACACCCTCAAGACCCCTACGCTCTGCATCTTCTGGCCGCCTCAGACCTACTCCTATCCAAGCTCCCGGAGGGTCATCAAAGAGAAGCCGCCTATTCTCAGTCCTTGCCCCACAATGGTGGAATGAACTACCCATCCCAGTTAGGACAGCCGAATCCCGTCCAATCTTTCGCCGTCGACTAAAGACTCACTTCTTCAACCATTATCTGAAATGAAAAAAAAAAAAAAAAAAAAAAAAAAATCTAACCCTGACTAACCTTACTGTCATGCACTTGTCCTAATAAACTAACCTACACTGTAACACGCAACACTTGATGAACATTGTTACTCAGCTGATAGAGTTGTACCCTTCTTGCTGTCTTGTCGTACAGAACTTGTAAGTCGCTTTGGATAAAAGCGTCAGCTAAATGACTAAATGTAAATGTAAAAAATGTAAGTCACTCATTCTTTGGTTCTCCGTGGGTCTTCTGTGCTTACTGAAGCAAATGCTCTGCTCATACCAGGTATCCAGTAGCCACTGGATCGGATTTCGTTTGTGGTGAAGCCTTTTCCTTGATGGTTTGTCTTTTCGTGGCTGTGAGCTATTATGAGTCTTGTCACATGGGAATGACGATTGGACATTTGAATTAATCAGCGATAGACGAGCGCTGGAGTCTTCCTCCCACCTTCAGGATGCCGTCTGTGTGTAAGAAGACATCACAGTGGTACAGTTTGTTGTTATGTTGTAGCTGACTTCCCTTGCTCACAATCTTAAGCTTGCAAGGGCAAGGCTAAGAGAATCATTAAAGACTCCAGTCACCCGAACAACTGCCTCTTTGAACTGCTGCGGTCAGGCAAGCGATACCGGAGTCTCAAGGCGAGCACAGAAAGACTCAGAAGAAGCTTCTATCCCCAGGCCATCAGGCTGCTAAACGAACAATGAACACTATACACAACAACAACCACCAAACGCACATAGCACACACATCCACACGCACACACTCACTTTAAACAAACACACTGTAGCACCCACTCCACACACTTTATAGCACACACCCACTTTAAACAAACACACTGTAGCACCCACTCCCCACACTTTATATTTATTGATGAAGGATTGCACTACAACTCGTACACCTTACTGTAAATTGTACCTAAATTGTACCTCATCCCATTTCTGCTTTGCACTATATAGTACTGTACATTAGTACACTGCATAGTATTGTATATTATATGGTAACTCAGAACATTGTACATATGTCTATACCGAACACTGTGACCTCATTTTCTTCTTCTAAATTACATGCTATACTATGTTATTTGATACTATCTTGTCTAGCACAGTCTCTGGAGCGTAACAGTAAGAAGCATTTTGTATGAAAGTATTCTGTACTTCTGTATGACAACTATTAAAGAAACTTGAAACTTAATTTCCTTCTTGTATGCTTGTCTTTGCAGATCTTGTATTATGACAAGCTCCGCGCTTTCCTGCTCACTCACTGTAGATAGAGCAGATGATTTGATCTTCTTAGCTCATCGGATGAGGCGGGCTACAGCCTTGATGGCTCGCGACCAAGTTGAGAACTTGGATAATCGGTCAGCGAGACCCTTTGGTTCCTGCACGGGCTCTGTTTGCAGGGTCTGTGCCTTCTTTACTTCTGGATCTCCTATGGACAGGTTCGATGTTATGTCCTGTTGAGTAGGTATGTCCCTTTCCCAGAGAAACCTTGGTCCCGTGAACCAGTCCGATCTAAGAAGTTCGTTCACTGTTTCTCCACGAGATGCTCCATCCGCTGGGTTGTCATCCGTGGGGACGTAGTGCCATTGTTGGGGGTTGGTGCTATGGCGGATCTTCTGGATGCGGTTTGTGACGAATGTGTGAAAACGCAGTGCGTCGTTGTTGATGTAGCCGAAGACCACCTTAGAGTCCGTCCAGAAGTATTCTTTACTCACAACATAGCCAAGCTGCTCTCTGAGCATGTTGCTGATGGTTACTGAGACCACAGCTGCAGTTAATTCAAGCCTTTGGATTGTAGTCAACCTTGTGGGAAAAACACAGGCCTTTCCGATTACTAGAGAGCAGTGAATCTCTCCTCCTTGGTTCTTGACTCTCAGGTACAAGCATTGACCGTATCCGCTGGTGCTTGCATCAGCGAAATGATGCAGTTCCGTTTCTACGACCTCTCCAAAGCTGGCAGGGATGTAAACTCGAGCGATATTGATTTCATCTAGGTTGGTCAAGTCACGTCGCCAGCTCTCCCACCGTGGTTTCAGCACCTCAGGCAGAAGATCATCCCAGCCGATGCCTTGGCAACACATTTCTTGAAGTATCCCTTTTCCATTGAGCACGTATGGCGCGAGGAAGCCAAGAGGGTCAAATATGGATTGATTGATTGATTACTTTATTAACAGATTGCAGAATGGGTACAGTATAGTACAGCTCAATACATACAATTGTTAAGGGGATGCAGACCAGAGAAAGACTTTCGTCTTGTTTACAACAGGGTCCCCCATTTTCATCATACATACACGACATACAGATAGACAGTACTGCTACATCTATACATTTATGACATACCAGTTTTGCAAATACAGTACTGTTTGTGATACAAGAAGAGTCCAGAAAAGAGAGTATATACATTTGACGTAGAAACTGTACATTGGAGGAGGTTGGGTAGGTGGGGTGGGGTTGGGTGGGGGGGGGGGGGGGTGGGGGGGGGGGGGGTAGGAGGGGTGGGTGGGTGGGGGACACTGTACAACTGTACAAGCAAAACTGTGCATTGGAATATTGACAAAACCATACTTGGTCATTTACTGTACATTGGAGGGGGTTGGGTTAGGACATTTACAGGGGCCAGTTTCTCCCGTAGGTGTTCTTTGAGAGTGGTTTTGAAAGTGGGTAGTGATTCACATTCCTTTACAGCTTTGGGTAGGGCGTTCCACATTGATGTGGCATAATTGCGAAACGTGTTTAGTCCCTTGTTTGAGCCGAATCTGGGTTTAACATGATTTGTGGAGCTCCCTCTGGTGTTGTGATCGTGGTATTCACTGACCTTTGGGAAGTATTTTGACATGTACATGGGTACCTTGGTTGTGTAGTGTATCTTGTAGACCAGGCCCATTGCAAGTTGCTGTACTCTGTCGTCTACTCTAAGCCATCCTAGGTTGTCAAAGTGGGCAGGGGTGAGGTGGGTTCTAGGAGTAAGGTCAAGCAGTAGTCTGACCAGTTTGTTTTGAGATGTTTGTAATTTTGTTTTTAGCGCCTTTGAGGTGCTTTGTTACCATGAGGTGCAAGCATAGTCGTAGTACCCTTGAATGAGTGCTCCTGCTAGAGTCTTCAGGGTATTCTTGTTTACCAGTGAGGAGATCCGGTACAAGAATCAAGTTCGTTGGTTGACTTTTTTTATTACATTGGATGCCATTTTGTCACAGGAAAGATTTGCCTCTAGAATGGAACCCAGGTAGGTAATTTCTTCTTTCCTTGTGACAATATTGTCACCCACTGTAACTGAGAAGCCGTCGGTCTTGCTGAGTTTGTTATTTGAACCGAGGAGAATGGACTCTGTTTTGCCCATGTGTAATGATAGTTTGTTGGGCGGCTAGGTGGTGCAGTGGGCAAGGCACTCGCCACCAATGCTGGAGATGCTGGGTTCGCGTGTTCGAATCCAGCTCTCCACATTGTTTTCAATTGGCAGTATTAGAGGGTGGGAAAGCTGATGGGTGGGTCCTGGGCGTTGTAAACAGAAAAATACTCCTACAGTTCGGTCGGGGCGCCTGCTCAGCGAAGGAAGGATCTGTTACACTCTCCCAGTGAGAATCTGAGCTGCCAGGCTGGCTGCCGGCTGGCTGCGCATGTGTCGGAGGATAGCATGTGATAGTCTCCGGCCTCTCGGACCAACAGTAGGGGGGTGCGCAACAACCAGGAAGGGAGTTGGGAATTGGCATAACAACTAACAGTGGGATGGGAGAAAAATCGGAAAAAGAGGAGGGGGAAAAAGATTAAAAAAATTAAAAATTAAAATTATAGTTTGTTATCAGCGAGCCATATGCAGATTTGGCCTAGTTTCGAGCTGATGGTTTTTTCAACCTGTAACTTGTTCTTGTCAGAGACCAGCAGGGCTGAGTCGTCCGCAAACAGGAACAAGTTGCAGTGGAGGCTACCGTGGATAATATGCCTCTACGTGTCTCTGGCTGTTCTTTCAGATCGTTATTGAATCTGAAGCTGTTTTCTTCTATGTTCCAGTGTATTCCTAGCGCTCGTTCCAGTGGCATGTCTTGGAAGGTGAGGTTCTAAACTCTGTAGGACAGCAGGACTGTTTGATAAAAACTTGTGTAGGCGTAGACCGCCTTTAGCGCAAATCTCCTTTGCCTCTTGTGCCAACTGAATGGCCCTTTCCACTGTGTCCATGCTTGTTACTCTGTCGTCCACATATAAATCTCTGGCGATGAACTCGGATCCTGCTGGATATGATTGCCTGTTTTCATTTGCCAGGTATTTCAGTCCATAGTTAGCGCAGCCAGGGGATGACGCCGCTCCGAATAAATGCACTTTCATCCGATAGTCTTTTTTTTTGGATCCACTTTTTCTCCCATTTTTCTATATTTTTCTCCCATCCCAATTTCGTATCATCCAATTCAACCCTCCCCTGTCACGAACGCTGTTTCTTGCCTCCCACAAGCCGGCTGCAGTGAGGACTAAGTCATACATAGCACAAGTCCCCTCCGGTACTTGAGGTAACAGCAGTCGCATCTTTTCACCTGCGCAGCTCGACCTCTCAGTGTCGAGGAGTAACGCGTGGGAGGCTCACGCTGCCCCCGACACTTCCTGATTCTACTGCGCAGGCGCACCAACCGACTTGTAGGAGTCGCTTGTTCACAACGTTCGATCCCCACCCTTCAGTTTTTCCCTCCCCGTAATACGGCCAATGTGTATTACTGCGGACGACCAGCCAAACTGAAAAACAATGTGGAGAGCTGGATTCGAACACGCGAATCCTAGCGTCTCCACACTGGTGGCGAGTGCCTTAGACCACTACACCACCTAGCCGCCCTTTCATCCGATAGTCTTGTGGTGGTGTGCTTGCATGTATCTCCATTTTTCCACCAAAGGAAACGAAGATAATCACGGTCATCCTATTGGACATTGAACTGGTGGAACATTTTCTCGATGTCACACATAAGAGCGATAGGATGTTGTCTAAATCGTAAGAGGACGCCCGTCAGGTTGTTCATCGTGTCGGGTCCTGTCAGGAGATGTTCATTCAGACTAGTGCCACCGTACTTAGCGGAGCAATCAAACACTACACGTTTTTGGGGTGGTAGATGCCATGATGTGGAATATACCATCGTTCACCGTGAGTACCATCTTCTTGTACCTCTTCTACATCACCTCACTTTATTATGTCTGCCATGTATCCTGTGTAGTCATTCTTGTACCTTTCATCTTTGTTGAGCTTCCGTTGTAGATGACTGAGCCTGATATCGGTGAGTTTTCTATTATATGGTAGGAGTGGCCGTTGCTTAAAGGGGAGAGGCATCTCATAGTGTCCTTCGTCATTCTCCTTTATTCCTTCTTTGAGTTTGCTCAGGAACATGAGATCCTCTTGCGAGACCGTGTCCTCTCCTTTGGTGTCATTGAAGTCAGACTCCAAGGCGCTTATCACATCCCTCGGAGTTGCGGGAGGGAGTTCCTTGACCGTGACTCTGTGACATAGGCCACGTTCCGTTTCACTGTGGGAGGCTGATGAGCCGCCAACTATGCTCCATCCTAGATCTGTGAGGATGGCGTAGGACTCGTCGTCTTTTCCAGTTAGTACCTTTCTTGGCGTAAACGCTCTGGAACAGTTGTATCCAATCAGAAGTCCTATGTCGCAGCTGAGAAGAGGTGGCATTTCATCGGCGATCGATTCCAGGTGAGACCATCGTTTTGCTGTCTCTTGAGTAGGTATGTGGTTACGGTTCACTGGGATGCAGTCCTTTGTGTATGCAGGAGGAAGATCAATGTGAGCGCCGGAACGATAGCCTCTCACGCCGAGTCTAGACACTCGTTCACTTTTCATAATAACACTCTCTCCGAGCATGGTGGTAAGTTTCAGTTTTACAGGACATGCTTTAACTTGTAATTTTAAGTTTCACGTTTCTTTATTAGTTGTCATACAGAAGTACAGAATACTTTTATACAAAATGCTTCTTTCTGTTACACTCCAGAGACTGTGCTAGACAAAAATAGATAAGTATAAAATAAGTATAGCAAGTATAAGATAGAAGTCAGGTACATAGACAAAATAGAATAGAATAGAATAGAATAGAATAGAATAGAATAGAATAGAATAGAATAGAATAGAATAGAAATACTTTTATTATCCCGTGGGAAATTTGACACTGCAAATCGCTCAACATTTAAACATTTAGACAGAACAGGTCACGAATTAGAATAATAAAACGAATCAAATCAAGTTGCCTATAAGAGTAGAGTCAAATAGAATAAACATGGACATGGACTGAGCCTGATATCGGTGAGTTTTCTATTATATGGTAGGAGTGGCCGTTGCTTAAAGGGGAGAGGCATCTCATAGTGTCCTTCGTCATTCTCCTTTATTCCTTCTTTGAGTTTGCTCAGGAACATGAGATCCTCTTGCGAGACCGTGTCCTCTCCTTTGGTGTCATTGAAGTCAGACTCCAAGGCGCTTATCACATCCCTCGGAGTTGCGGGAGGGAGTTCCTTGACCGTGACTCTGTGACATAGGCCACGTTCCGTTTCACTGTGGGAGGCTGATGAGCCGCCAACTATGCTCCATCCTAGATCTGTGAGGATGGCGTAGGACTCGTCGTCTTTTCCAGTTAGTACCTTTCTTGGCGTAAACGCTCTGGAACAGTTGTATCCAATCAGAAGTCCTATGTCGCAGCTGAGAAGAGGTGGCATTTCATCGGCGATCGATTCCAGGTGAGACCATCGTTTTGCTGTCTCTTGAGTAGGTATGTGGTTACGGTTCACTGGGATGCAGTCCTTTGTGTATGCAGGAGGAAGATCAATGTGAGCGCCGGAACGATAGCCTCTCACGCCGAGTCTAGACACTCGTTCACTTTTCATAATAACACTCTCTCCGAGCATGGTGGTAAGTTTCAGTTTTACAGGACATGCTTTAACTTGTAATTTTAAGTTTCACGTTTCTTTATTAGTTGTCATACAGAAGTACAGAATACTTTTATACAAAATGCTTCTTTCTGTTACACTCCAGAGACTGTGCTAGACAAAAATAGATAAGTATAAAATAAGTATAGCAAGTATAAGATAGAAGTCAGGTACATAGACAAAATAGAATAGAATAGAATAGAATAGAATAGAATAGAATAGAATAGAATAGAATAGAATAGAAATACTTTTATTATCCCGTGGGAAATTTGACACTGCAAATCGCTCAACATTTAAACATTTAGACAGAACAGGTCACGAATTAGAATAATAAAACGAATCAAATCAAGTTGCCTATAAGAGTAGAGTCAAATAGAATAAACATGGAATAAAATATACAGTAAATAAATACAGTAAAAATATACTGAGGTCTACAGTAGGTGTAATATTGCACAGTGCTGTTTCAAACTAAGTCCAGGAAGATGGTAACTGCCACTCTGTGCTCAGTGATGCAGTGAGGCACAGTGATGCATTGTATAGTCTGATGGCTGTTGGAATGAAGGACTTCCTGTGCCATTCAGTGCTGCATTTGGGTAGTGTGAGCCTAGCACTGAACATGCTCCTCCTGTCAGCCAAGTCTGTGTCGTTCCCTACCTGTGGAACAAATTACCTGCCGTCATCAGGGGCGCCTGCTCTGTCGAAGCTTTTTTTTTTTTTTTTTATCCACTTTTTCTCCCATTTTCTATATTTTCTCCCATCCCAATTTCGTATCATCCAATCCAACCCTCCCCTGTCACGAACGCTGTTTCTTGCCTCCCACAAGCCGGCTGCAATGTGGACTAAGTCATACATAGCACAAGTCCCCTCCGGTACTTGAGGTAACAGCAGTCGCATCTTTTCACCTGCGCAGCTCGATCTCTCAGTGGCGAGGAGTAACGCGTGGGAGGCTCACGCTGCCCCCGACACTTCCTGATTCTACTGCGCAGGCGCACCAACCGACCTGTAGGAGTCGCTGTCCACAACGCCCGATCCCCACCCATCAGTTTCCCACCCCCTAATACGGCCAATGTGTATTAGTGAACGACCAGCTAAACTGAAAGCAATGTGGAGCGCTGGGCCGAACAGGCATTTGATTTGATTTGATTTGATTTATAGTGGGTGGGAGGGGTTTTCCCTGATGGCCTGGAGCTTAGCAAGGCTCCTCCTCTCCGCCACCCTCGCTAGGGAGTCCAGCTCCACCCCAACCACGCTACTGGCCTTCCTTACCAGCTTATCCAGCCTGTTTGTGTCCCCTGCTCTCAGTCCGCTGCCCCAGCAGGTCACAGCGTACAAGAAGGCGCCCGCCACCACCGACTCATAGAACATCCTCAACATCCTTGTACAGACATTGAAGGATCTCAGCCTTCTGAGGAAGTAGGGTCGGCTCTGGCCCTTCTTGTAAAGTGTTCAGTATATACATATATACAATTGTAGCAGCCTGAATATTCTACTAAGTATTCAAAAGTGCTAACTAACTGTTACTTTCCCTGTGTGTGTATAAAGTGTGATAAACAGTGTTCCTTTTGATAGCTCGCCCGGTCTAATAACGAGGTGAGGTGCTACTCTTCTCCGGCTTCAGTATGGATCACTAACAATAACATTGAAGCACCTTTCTCCCTTACTGGAGTGGTCCTAGAGTGGGATCAGTGGCGGTTGCCAGCAGGGGGCGGAGTGGCAGTGGTGGCAGGTGGAGCGGAGGAGAGAGGGAAGCAACGAGGAAGAGGGAATTACCTGGCGGCCAGAGGACCAGGAAGCTCTCTTCGGCAGTGAACTCGACCGTGAACAGTCGCAGCGGGCGTGTGCTCTGGAAGAGCCCCGTTGCAGAAGTTATGTGGAAGAGCCCCGTTGGAGAGCGACGGGTGACAAGAAGTATTTGCTAGTTGACGTGTTATCCTAGAAGTACCAGCGATAGTGTGTGAGTAAGCGATACAGAACGAAGGACTAACGTCCATAGTTAACGGGACTAACGTCTATAGTTAACAGGTTATAGTAGTAAGTGTGCGGTGTATTAGCATGCTGCTAACGGCTCCGTCTGACTCCAGTAGACTACCGGGCGCGCGGCGCTGAAGACCGGTGGTATAGTTAGCCACGTTGCGTTAGTAGTACAACCGATATAGCAGGAGGGTGCATCCAGACCCGAAGTTTAGCTGTGTTTAGGGTAGCAACAGTATTAGCTCGCGCGACAGCAGCAAGCAACAGCCAGCAGTGGACGTCTCCCCGACGTCGCAGAGGACGCCTCTTCCCACCAGCAGAGGTCGCCATCACAGCACGCTCCTCCAGTTCACCACTGCCCATGCTGTTGCCCCAGCCCGCTGGCTGTGCTCGCGGGATCGCCGACGCCATCTTGTCACCTGGACGAGAGGTGATAAGAGTGGGTCCGCCATCTTGGCTAAGTACGAACGGTACCTCGTGTATCCACATCAACGTCCATTCAAGTGAACGCTAACAACCAGTGTCTAAGGGGTACCCCAAACAATATAAGCCGGCTTTAGTGTAGGTTTTATTTTGTTAACGTGGGCCCACATTTGCTTGGTTTCTTTTGTATTTTTGTTGTTATTATTGTTGTTTGAATTCCCAATGTTTCTCTACTTTATGCCTGGGTCTCCCCTAGTACAATCGGGGTGTTATTAATGTATAGAGCACCCGGTGCCATTTATGAGTAAGTGCTATCTGAATAAATCTGAAGTACAACCTGTAACTGATAACCTGCCCAGGCTTAAATACAAAGTAGACATAATTGGGAGCACTGTGTGTGTGTCTGTTTCTTCCATTTGCTAACCTAACCCCTGGGTAAATACTGTGACTGCATAATTATTTAACCCTTACACCCCATTCACAGAGTAGCATTTGAAGGGTCTATACAGGTGGTCAAGGAAGGGTACTGCTTAAAGGGAAGCCCAATAATACTATTGAACTGACAGTCACTGGGTGTGGGAGGGCTGTCGGAGGTACTGGGGGAAGTGAGAGTGTGTGGGGAGCTACTGCTGACCGCCTTGGAAGGCGAGGGAGACCAGAGTACCATTCCCCAGGTTAGTAAATCCTGGGCCCCATCCACTCCTGCTGCAAGCCCTCCAGAACGACGTTCCGGGCCAAAGACGGGGGTACATATAGATCCAATTCTATAGTATCCTGCTACCGAGTGGCTGTGTACTACTACTCCCACAAGCAGGGATAATCCACCCACAACGTGGCTAAGGGCGACATCTTCGGAGTCGGGGCGATAACTACGGGTGGGACGCATCCCCTTGATCCCGTTGAAGAGACCGTCCACTCCGCCGAGCACACTCGTCCCCAGAAGTCCCTGGACGACGTCTCTCGCGAGTCCCCGGGGGGGGGGTCGTCCTTCCCGATGAATACGCACCTCTGTGCGAACGTCATCTCGGCTCCAGTGTCGACTAGGCAGCGGGTGTCCACCCCATCTACTTGTACATCTAGGGCGAAGCATTCCCCGTGCACCTCCTGAGCCTCCGGGCTCTCAGCGACCGGGGCGACGGCGCTCGTTGCGACGGCGTCGATCGCCCTTCGCGGTCCAGGTCGGAATCCTGATGGGCCCGGCGCTTCGGGAGCGGGGGAAGGGGCGGGGCGTGGTCCTGCAGTACGCAAAACAGGGTGTCGGGCCCTGGGGCGGTTCCCTCCAAGACGAAGCGCACCGTCCGCCTTGCCTCGCCCTTTAAGTGCTGCTGTATGAACTCCGCCTGTTCATCACCGGGCACTCTGCTGGTCCGGAAATGGGCCTTCATTTCCCGGATCCAGTCCTCCACCGGCGACTCTCCTCTCTCTCTTCCTCCTCCAAACTCGCTGCGTTTCCGGTCCCGCTGGACATACACGGTCATCGAGGGGGGCGGGCAGGATTCACGGCCCTCTCTGTTGAGGGCGGCTTGTGTCTGTTCCAGGGCCAGCGCCTGCCGGTCCAGGAGGACTGCTTGCCAATGGGCTTTGTCCGCCAGGGCCTTCACCTGGGCGGTCAGCTCCTCCATGGCCTCCGTGCCCTCTTTCTTCACTTCAGTGGCGGCGTCTGGGCCGTCTCTCTGCTCCCGCGGAGCCACCTGCACGTACCGCTTCTCTTGGAGTGCCTGCTCGGTCAACTCCTTCACGGTTTCGGCCTGCTGCTTCAGTAGTGCCGTCTGCGCCCGGCACTTCTCCTGCAGCTCCTCCATCTTCACCGCCATCTCCTGCGCGGTTCGGGTCCCTTCGTCGGACGTCATGGTCTCTCTACTGGTCTGTCAAGGAAGTGGAGTAGGATGTTGATCCTGTCCGTGACGCCAAATGTAGAAGGGTGGATTATCCCTGCTTGTGGGAGTAGTAGTACACAGCCACTGGGTAGCAGGATACTATAGAATTGGATCTATATGTACCCCCGTCTTTGGCCCGGAACGTCGTTCTGGAGGGCTTGCAGCAGGAGTGGATGGGGCCCAGGATTTACTAACCTGGGGAATGGTACTCTGGTCTCCCTCGCCTTCCAAGGCGGTCAGCAGTAGCTCCCCACACACTCTCACTTTCCCCAGTACCTCCGACAGCCCTCCCACACCCGGTGACTGTCAGTTCAATAGTATTATTGGGCTTCCCTTTAAGCAGTACCCTTCCTTGACCACCTGTATAGACCCTTCAAATGATACTCTGTGAATGGGGTGTAAGGGTTAAATAATTATGCAGTCACAGTATTTACCCAGGGGTTAGGTTAGCAAATGGAAGAAACAGACACACACACAGTGCTCCCAATTATGTCTACTTTGTATTTAAGCCTGGGCAGGTTATCAGTTACAGGTTGTACTTCAGATTTATTCAGATAGCACTTACTCATAAATGCCACCGGGTGCTCTATACATTAATAACACCCCGCTTGTACTAGGGGAGACCCAGGCATAAAGTAGAGAAACATTGGGAATTCAAACAACAATAATAACAACAAAAATACAAAAGAAACCAAGCAAATGTGGGCCCACGTTAACAAAATAAAACCTACACTAAAGCCGGCTTATATTGTTTGGGGTACCCCTTAGACACTGGTTGTTAGCGTTCACTTGAATGGACGTTGATGTGGATACACGAGGTACCGTTCGTACTTAGCCAAGATGGCGGACCCACTCTTATCACCTCTCGTCCAGGTGACAAGATGGCGTCGGCGATCCCGTGAGCACAGCCAGCGGGCTGGGGCAACAGCATGGGCAGTGGTGAACTGGAGGAGCGTGCTGTGATGGCGACCTCTGCTGGTGGGAAGAGGCGTCCTCTGCGACGTCGGGGAGACGTCCACTGCTGGCTGTTGCTTGCTGCTGTCGCGCGAGCTAATACTGTTGCTACCCTAAACACAGCTAAACTTCGGGTCTGGATGCACCCTCCTGCTATATCGGTTGTACTACTAACGCAACCTGGCTGACTATACCACCGGTCTTCAGCGCCGCGCGCCCGGTAGTCTACTGGAGTCAGACGGAGCCGTTAGCAGCATGCTAATACACCGCACACTTACTACTATAACCCGTTAACTATAGACGTTAGTCCCGTTAACTATGGACGTTAGTCCTTCGTTCTGTATCGCTTACTCACACACTATCGCTGGTACTTCTAGGATAACACGTCAACTAGCAAGTACTTCTTGTCACCCGTCGCTCTCCAACGGGGCTCTTCCACATAACTTCTGCAACGGGGCTCTTCCAGAGCACACGCCCGCTGCGACTGTTCACGGTCGAGTTCACTGCCGAAGAGAGCTTCCTGGTCCTCTGGCCCCCAGGTAATTCCCTCTTCCTCGTTGCTTCCCTCTCTCCTCCGCTCCACCTGCCACCACTGCCACTCCGCCCCCTGCTGGCAACCGCCACTGATCCCACTCTAGGACCACTCCAGAAAGGGAGAAAGGTGCTTCAATGTTATTGTTAGTGATCCATACTGAAGCCGGAGAAGAGTAGCACCTCACCTCGTTATTAGACCGGGCGAGCTATCAAAAGGAACACTGTTTATCACACTTTATACACACACAGGGAAAGTAAGTTAGTTAGCACTTCTGAATACTTAGTAGAATATTCAGGCTGCTACACAATGTTCAATGCAGAGTAGAAGTAACTGAGTTATAATACAATATACTATATCATATAGCTGTCTAACGCCTGTCCCGTCTCCCTGTCTCCCTGTGAGTTGCTGTCCTGGAGTGCTGACCGAAGTTTCGGCCGTCCCGTGATGAAGGCCGGGAGGATGCGACCCTCTCTGCGTGCCTTCCTGTCTCCCTGTCTCCGGCGGTCTCGTAGTGGATCAGGATGCTCAATGACTCCATGTAACAACCCATCATCTACACTCATTGCACACACATCCACATGCACACACTCACTTTTAAACAAACACACCTGACACTTTAACACTACATTATATGTATCTATTATTAAAGAGATTTGCACTACATTCATACCTCATTTGCATTTGCACCTTACCTCAAAGTTTTGTACCGCATTTTCTGCAACTGTATTTATCATTTAACAAGTCTGAGTCCTTGACTGCACCTTCCGAATGCAGTCAATGCTAGAGTCCACGTCCGAGTCATCAGTGCTCAAGTCCAAGTCGAATCACGAGTCCTGAAAATCAGTCCAGGACTCAGACTCTATGTAGACCTACCCATATACTTGGAATGTTCCCATGAGTGCTGTTCGTGTTACCTTTACCGCATCTCTTCCAATCCACTGACTGTGGAGCAGCTTCAGACTAATTTATATCTGATGACATCACACGTTGTGTGAATCCCGGACAGTAGTTTATTATTATTATTATTATTATTATTATTATTATTATTATTATTATTATTATTATGTTATTAGGCTTATTTGATTCCTTATCCTTGTTTTTTGTTATTCTTATTCATGATTTGTTTTGTCTACCTAAATGTTTACTGTGAGCGATTTGTAGTGCCAAATTTCCCTCGGGATGATTAAAGTATTTCTATTCTATTTCTATTCTATTTAGCACTCTAGTTTTTGGGTTTGGGGGGAGAGTTGTTTATGTTTATTAACATTGTTTGACTGTCTCAGACCATAGGATTAACATGAATTCTGAAAATGGGCATAGTTCCCCTTTAATGTTTGACATGATCTTCTAGTCATTAAGAATGTGTGTGTCCTATGCCTTGGGATATTTCAGTCAACACCACCTCTCCCCTAAGGCTAGAAATCAGAGAGACACCCCACAAATTTGTGATGTTATCTGGATGCGTAGTGCACTTTCACAAACATGGGGAATTCTTAAAACAGGTGGCACCCCTTTAACTACACACAAGTTGTGTAGGCAAGACTCATGTTCTATTCTGCCACCTGCTGGATTGTTTAGACACTGTCACCAAGCATGGACGCAAAGACACCTGTGGTCAGAAGGGAGAACTGTACTATGCAGTATGGCTGCCCCCAGTAATGATGCCACTTGTCTTACTAATCTACCCCACAAGGCAAAGCAACACATTCTCTTTTGCTGTACATAACATAAACTATCAGAAATTAGAGCTAATGTCAGCTACCAAATGTTGCAGCTAGTTCCCCTTTGATTAACACTTGTGCTACATTCAGATGGTGGTGATTTAAATACGCCACGCTAGTCGGTATCAATCAAGCTGGGTGGCATGTTCTGTTAAGTCCAGTTCACATTGTATTTTTGAACTTAAAAGACAGGTAAGTTTCAGTCCTTGTCACTTATTGGGAAGTTGTTGGTGATGATGATAATAAAACAATTCCTGCCAATAACATGTCAGAAAAAGCTCTTATTTTGTTGTAGAAAGAGAAGAGGGGCCTAATTCTGATGGCTCAATATCCAGTTTGAAAATCTTTGGCGTAGGACGGTTTGTCATCGATTGTTTATTGTCATCATGTAAACGGGGCATAACTAGTGTTAGGTGTAACATTTGGTAGATGACATAGTAGCTCTACTGTTTGGTTGCAAATGTTAGCGTTAATGCTTGCAAGCAGCAAAAGATGCGTTGCTTGTAGGATAGATGGCGTCTTTTATGACATCAAGGCAGGCAGGCAGCCATAGCAATCGTGCATTCAGCCGGTCCTCGTCAACTCCTAAAGTCGGACATTTCTGAGATTACCACCAGGAAGTTCCATTTATATGGCCAACTCAGGCAAATTCCATGATACACAAGTTTATGAATTGTGATGTATCAGTGACCTTTCACCTTTTGTAGTGCAAACTATATTATGAACATGTAGGATCATGAGACATAATCAGAAATATATTGACGTACTGGGATCCCTAGAAATGTATCAAATCACCTGCAACACGAAATAAATGTTGAATACGTAATCTGTCTGAATCTGCTGCCTTGGATCTGATTGGTCCTGACTTTCTGACCTAGCGCTACCTGATCACCACCTCCACTATCACCACCTCCACCCTCAGACTGATACCACAGTTGTTGAGAGTAAATTAGTTTGAATATGGCCACCATGATGATTTATTGATTGATTGAAAACTTTATTAACAGATTGCAGAATGGGTACAATACATGATGACATTGAATCCTTGTGTTGTGTTAATTACAGCACAACAAAATGATGTAGAAGAAAAATAGCATAGGAGTGTCTTATAGAGACGCTACCTTATCATTTAATTGAGCTATAATTAACACAAGGATTCAATGTCCATATTTAAGGAGAACTATGACATGACTTGGCACAATTAATACAGTACAGTCCCTCATTAGCATCCCTTGCAATGTTGTTGATAATTCACAATTTCCTCAAAGACTATAGGGTGAGATTTAGAGGAAAAAAGTTAGGTCTGCAAAAAATATTCTGAGTCACAAAATTACAAAACAAAAATTGGCAATGTAATCAGGTAAAAACAATTTTTTTAATTAAAGGTGCTATAGATAAAAGTTGTATGTAGAGTAATCTTTTTTATAATACATCCACAGAGGTTTTAGAAAAGTTCAGAATAAAAGTATTGCTTTTAACCCCAAAAAAGTGTTGATTAATTAATTTATCATTAAAAAAATGTGGCGAACCACATAGCACGCTCAGCCGCGACACGGCCGACCCGGGTTCGACTCCCGAACCCGTCGTTATTTGCCGAATGTCTTCCCCCCACTCTGTCTCCCATTCCTCCTCTGTCTCTCTCTACTGGACTGCCCAGTAGCAATAAAGCGATAAAAACGCAAAAAAAAAATCTTAAAAAAAAAAAAAAAAAAATTTTGGTGGGTCCAAAATGAATGTTGTTTGTATGTATCCCCTCCGCCTGAATACTTTCCACAACAAATTCGTGTTTCCGCATCTCTGATTGGCCACGCGCGTTTCTGGTCATTTACATTTACATTTAGTCATTTAGCTGACGCTTTTATCCAAAGCGACTTACAAGTTCTGTACGACAAGACAGCAAGAAGGGTACAACTCTATCAGCTGAGTAACAATGTTTATCAAAGTGTTGCGTGTTACAGTGTAGGTTAGTTTATTAGGACAAGTGCATGACAGTAAGGTTAGTCAGGGCACATGTGACATGTGCGCCAATCGTGGGACCGCAAGTTTTTGGATGGTTAAGCTTAGGCGCTCTTTCGAAGTTGGTTAAGGTTAGAGTTTGTCTTAGAGCATGGCGATAGAACGCCTGCCCTGATTCCAAACTCTAACCTTAACCAACTGCGAAAGAGTCGCCTAAGCTTAACCAGTGATAAACTAGGCGTTAGGTAGTTTGCAGGCTGTTAGACCCGGAAATAGGCGCAGAACTTGCCGTCCCACGATTGGCGCACATGTCACATGACCAGAAACGCGCGTGGCCAATCAGAGCGCAAAACTCGAACGCGGAAACACGAATTTGTTGTGGAAAGCATAGACGCATCCCCTCCCTACCTCCCCTAAATGACATGCTGGTGCTCTAGTGCAACATCTAGTGGCAGAATGTTATCTATAGCACCTTTAAGAAATGTGATTTTACATGTAGCACTCAAGTCAAGACTGCAGTAACCTTGTGGTGTTCCACAAGGAAGCATACTAGGACCGTTACTGTTCCTAATTTATGGAAATGACATGTCATCAGCATGTGACTGCAACTTGTTCCTGTTCGTGGACGACTCAGCCCTGCTGGTCTCTGACAGGGACAAGTTGCAGGTTGAAAAAGCCCTCAGCTCTGAACTCGGCAGAATCTGCACCTGGCTCGCTGATACAGTAACAAACTATCATTTGATTGATTGATTTTATTGATGGATTAAAAACACACAACAAGGATCCAAAGGATAACATGAGAGTAAAACCCTTATTTCCGTCATGGTCCCAGGGCTGTTAGGCCACAACAAAAACACGACAATAACACAAAACACATACATTTAAAACATTAGAAGACTAACCTATCGCTAAAATTGTATACCCCACAATAACTAAAAACTGATTGGAAACCCATTCAAACTATAGGGGGCTATTCCTCTATACTGTCCATGAGCCACTTCCTGACGCTTCTCTTGAAGCTGTGGAGGCTCGAGCTCTGCTTGATGGGGATAGGCAGCTTGTTCCAATCCTGGGCTCCAGAGAAAGTAAGGGAGCACTGGCCCAGTTTGGATCGGAAAGAAGCAGGCTTCAGGTTTGCTATATGCTTGCTCTAGTTCTGTGGTTGTGGGATTCGTTGACCGGGGTGAAGTAGTTCTGGAGGTATCTAGGGGACCTTTGGTTTATAATATTGTGCACTATGTTCAGTCTGAGCTGGGTAACTCTGGCCTCCACAGGAAGCCAGTTTAGCTCCTGAAAGTGACTCCTCCCTATGTGGGTGAGAGGGCCAAGACCCATTACCACCCGTACCAGCTTATTTTGTGAAACCTGAAGCTTCTTTTTTATGGTCACTGTCAGGCCCTCGAACCACGACACACTACCATAGTCAAAGTGGCATAGTACTAGGCTATTTGCTAGTAGCCTGAGGCTATCTCTGCCAAGGAGGTTGGCTTTCCTAGCTAGGTACCTGGTGCGGGCGTTGACTTTGCCCAGTACTTGGGAGGCCATAGCCTCCCCATCTAGGCTCCCGTCTATCATACAGCCTAGATGCCTAGCTTTTTTTTGCTGTTTTAGGGTTACAGCTCCTAACTGGATGTTAAACTCCCGTGCTTTCCTGAGCTTGGGCTTGGAGCCTAATAGTACTGCCTCTGTCTTACCTAGGTGAAGAGAAAGCCTGTTGTCCGAAAGCCAACTGCTGACCCCTGCAAGTTCTTCACCTAGCATCTGTTCTAGTGTGTTCTGATCCTTGTGTGAGACTAGCAGGGCTGAGTTGTCTGCAATCATTACACCTGGGTAAAACAGAATCCATTCTCTTTGGATCAAATAACAAACTCAGCAAGACCGACGGCTTCTCAGTTACAGTGGGTGACAATATTGTCACAAGGAAAGATGAAATTACCTACCTGGGTTCCATCCTAGAGGCAAATCTTTCCTGTGACAAAATGGCAACCAATGTAATAAAAAAAGTCAACCAACGAACAAGATTCTTGTACCGGATCTCCTCTCTGGTAAACAAGAATACCTTGAAGACTCTAACAGGAGCACTCATTCAAGGGTACTATGAATATGCTTGCACCTCAAAGGCCCTAAAAACAAGACTACAAACATCACAAAACAAACTGGTCAGACTACTGCCTAAAACCCACCTTACCCCTGCCCATTTTGACAACCTAGGATGGCTTAGAGTACAGAAACTTGCAATGGGCCTGGTCTACAAGATACACTACACCACTAAGATACTCATGTACTGTACATGTCAAAAAGACCACCCGCATTTCATTGTATACTTGTATGCCGTGACAAATAAAACTCTTGACTTGACTTGATACTTCCCAAAGGTCAGTGAATTCCACGACCACAACACCAGAGGGAGTTCCACAAATCATGTTCAACTCAGATTCGGCTCAAACAAGGGACTAAACACATTTCGCAATTATGCCACAACAATGTGGAACGCCCTACCCACAGCCGTAAAATAATGTGAATCCCTACCCTCCTTCAAAACCACTCTCAAAGAGCACCTACGGGTGGCTGCAATTAGAAACTGGCCCCGGTAAATGTCCAAACCCCCCACCCCCCTCCAATGTACAGTTTCTTCCCCTTCGAATGTATATATTTTTTTTTATGATCTCTGTCTCTTAAACAGTACTGTATATATATGTCTTGTATGTCATAAATGTCTTGATGAATTGAAAATGTAAACAAGACGAAAGTATTTTTCTGGTCTGCATCCTCTTAACGTAACAGTTGTTTGTATTGAGCCATACTGTATTGTACCCATTCTGCAATCTGTTAATAAAGTTTTCAAATCAATCAACCACCACAAACACTTAAGTAGTAGATAGATAAATAGGTCATACATGTATGCATTTGGTTATGTGGGTGGGTAGGTTTGTATAGGCAGGTGGGTGGGTTGTTATATATTATTATGTATGCATACAGTATATGCATGTATGTACTGTGTGTATTTATGTTTGTATTAACACGTATCTTTTGAATGTATTCTGGTATTTTATAATATGTATATTTTTGTATGTTTGATTTTATAAAACAGGGGAAGTTCTCGATAAGCCTCTATAGGCTTCTAACTTCTCCTTCACAATGGTTATAACTTATTATATATTGTTTTTACTTTTGTTTAACTGTGTTAATAAATAAATAAATACAAATAGATAGATAGATTGTAAGTATTGGTATAAAATCATATGAATCTGATAGATAGATATTTATTCTGTAGTGTGGTAGTGAAAGGGTTAAATGGCCCATATTGTAGAAAGGGAGGTTTATTTATATATTATAAAGCATGAATGAAAGATAAATGATAAATGAAAGATCTTTGCATTCATATAGCGCTTTTCTAGACACACTCAAAGCGCTTTTTACAATGTAAATTGCCTCCACCACTGTAGCACCCAACCTTGGGCTATGGCTGCCATACACATCAACATCACACTACACAATGGCTGAAAGGCTCAAGAGACAGGGATTGATGTCGGCCAATTAAGGGGGGCGTGGGGATGATTAGGTGGCCTTGATGTCAGAGACCTGATTGGGAATTTGGCCAGGAACGTCAGAGAACCTGCTACTCTTTGCGAGAAGATGCTCTGGGTTCTTTAACGACCAAATTCAGTCAGGACCTCAGTTTAACGTATCATCTGAAGGTGAAATTGTATGCAGGCAGTGTGCTGAAACGTGTCTGTTTGTTGGTTTGCTGCCCATGCAATAACATTTCTATAGGGACATGTTCTGTGTGCTTGTAATTTCTTCCATATTATTATGTTTCAGGCAACAACACCACACAAGTGGAAAGATTCATATTTTTCAACCATTTTAACAACCATTATGTATCAACACCATCACTTGATATTAGAATGATTTGGAATTATAAAATGAATGTACACCATTTGAAGTAAGGTCGAACAGCAGCATCTCATTGGCCACAGTTGTCATTTAATAATAATCACCTGCTACTGTATTTGATTACTGTTGTTTGTGACCAAGATGTCTGCGATCAAATAAGTATAGAGATGCTGCTAAATGGAATGGTTAAAATGCCCAAATTTTGTCCAACGATGTTGGAAGAAACAATAACTGCTGCTATGTGAAGTGTTGTTGATATATGATTTTTTCTTTTTTCTTTTTATAATTTGGTGTCTTATTACTGGATCTTATAAACAAGTCAAAGTGTAAGTAAGTTTTCACATACTGAAATTATATTAAATAATTATTATTTTCTTTCAAAAGTGGTTACTACCCAAATACTCCTGATACACAAAAATGTCTGATACACAAACAACTGTTGTCGGCTTTACCTCCTCCAATGTACAGTTTCTACGTCAAATGTATATACTCTCTTTTTTAAACTCTTTTTGTATCACAAACAGTACTGTATTGTAAATCTGGTATGTCATAAATGTATAGATGTAGCAGTACTGTAAATCTGGTATGTCATGTATGTCATAAATGTTATGATGAATTGAAAATGGGGGACCCTGATGTAAACAAGACTAAAGTCTTTCTCTGGTCTGCATCCCCTTAACAATTGTGTGTATTGAGCTGTACTGTACCCATTCTGCAATCTGTTAATAAAGTTATCAATCAATCAATCAATCAATCAATCAATCAATCAATCAATCAATCAATCAGCTAACAGCTACCGTTGACTCCAACTACATTTCCCAGACGGCATTGCGATCTGTCAGTTTCTAGTGTGTCTACCAGAGCTAGCAACCCACACAGCCAGCCATCCAGCCCAGCAGCAGCGAGCACACAGCGCTCGGGAGGAGGACTACTCAACGGGAGCGCGGTATCTGCCCGACTTTCCTTCCACGATTATTAGATATCAAGGAGGAGGCACACTTGGAAATCAACTTGGCCCAAAACAGTGCCTCACAAGCCCGCCGCCGCGCGACCCCTTCACAGAGATATGAGCGGCAGCGGGCGGCCCAGAACCAGCTCGTTCGCTGAGCCGCAAGGTGTTCCGGGAGGAGGAGCCGCCGCAGCGTCCGCCGGATCAGCCGCTGCCGTGGGGAGCAGCACAGGAAAGTCCGGGGTCCCGCAGCAGGCCTCGGGCAGCAGCTCGTCAGGAGGATGTTCGAACCTAAAGCTGGCCAGTATGTTGTTATTATTGCAAAATAGCTTATATATTTTTAAAGAGTATGTGTTTATGCTCTAAAATTGCATGTTATCTTGGAATGTATCCATGTCAATAAATACCAGTGTTGTATAAGCTGAAAATCTGAACAGAGCAAAGTTGCATTGCCCCGTTAACGTAGCTGGCTAGCTAACGTTAGCTTAGCGTTGGGGGGGCTACGGTAGCTAACGTTAGCCCACTTGTTTTGCATGTTTCTCTCGATTCTTTTAGGCTAACGTTACAATTATGTAAATGTCACTGCTAACTCTAGATGCGAACTTACCTAATGTTACCGTTTTTTATATAAAGGGTCTATTTTGCTTCATTATATCATGTACGCAAACCTGGGTGGGAATGTTTCACTCTGTTGTTCCAACACTGGCATGCCAAACTGGATAACAGATACTCATCAACACTGCATTCAAAGTATTTGAATATTCAGCTGATCGTCGGCTTGTCAGACCTGTTTTGACAAGCCTGAAAACGAGATAAAGTAGTCGTTTCACAAGGTCAGCACTCAGTGAGGTTGGGTTTAGCAGCAGGTGGCTGATGCCTGTAGGATGCAAGAGACGAGCACATCTTGCTGCACACGTCTTGGCTGTTGGATGCTATTCATAGTATTCGATGATGCAGACATCTTGGGTCGTAAACAACAGGTGATTGTCACACAAAACTGCAGGTGCTTATCATTAAATGAGAATACTACTATGAATACACTGAGTTTTTTTTCTGTCAAATGGCTTGTATGTCTCAGTATCACCATGGTGACAGATATTAGATGTCTCAGAATAGCGTGTGTGTTATCACATGATCTTATCATCCATTAGCAGGGGGTGGTGTACAACGTTGATACTGTATTAGAGCCTGCATAGTACTGTAGGAGGTCAAGCCTAGTCCAAGACGGTTAAACCGGGTGCGCTTTTTCTGTGGTGTCCCCATCAATGTTCTCCAGAGTAGCCGTGCCTGAAGCCTTTTAAAGGAAAACTCCAACATTTTGGGAAATTAGCTTATTTGCCATCTACCCTGGAGTTAGACAAGAAGATGCATACCTTTTTTCTTCTCTGTGCATGCAGTAGGAGTAGGAAGACTCGCACCGTTAGCCTAGCTTAGCGTCAGTCACTGGAAGTAGGTTCCTCCATTATCCTAGTTCCCAACGTTTTCCTACTGCATGCACAGAGAAGAAAAAGGTATGCATCTTGTCTAACTCCAGGGTTCCCAAAATGTAGGTTCCTCCATTACCATTAGCCTTCAACGTCTTCCTACTCCTACTGCATGCACAGAGAAGAAAAGGGTATGTATCTTCTTGTCTAACTCCAGGGTAGATGGCAAATAAGCTAATTTCCCAAAATGTTGGAGTTTTCCTTTAAGCCTAAATATTTGACTTGGGGCTTTGGTACTCTTTCAGCTGTCTGCCATTGGTCTCACATGTCTGGAGAGAACTGGACCCAGATCCATTTGTAACATGCATACACCCCCCCCCCCCCCCCCCATACTATGTTGTTGTAAATAATGTGCTTCACGAGTCGAGGTGCGATTTTTGTTTTTCTGGGTGTAGGCCCGAAGAACAAGGCATGACACTAACTACTAGTGGCTGGTGGTTTAATAAATTAAATTGGTCTCCTACTTGCGTTTGTCAAAATGGAAGGTACCGGTTTTAACAAACCTAACAGACAGAAACCATTTTAGCTGACCTACCTGCAGGCGGCCGGTGTCAATTAATTTCACAGCTTGGTAAACTAGGAGGAGCTGACGTGGCAGCTGCTAAAAGTGGCTCAGGAGGTAGAGTGGTCTAGAGACAGTGGCTCAGGAGGTAGAGCGGTCTAGAGACAGTGGCTCAGGAGGTAGAGCGGTCTAGAGACAGTGGCTCAGGAGGTAGAGCGGTCTAGAGACAGTGGTTCAGGAGGTAGAGCGGTCTAGAGACAGTGGCTCAGGAGGTAGAGCAGTCTAGAGACAGTGTCTCAGGAGGTAGAGCGGTCTAGAGACAGTGTCTCAGGAGGTAGAGCGGTCTAGAGACAGTGGCTCAGGAGGTAGAGCGGTCTAGAGACAGTGGCTCAAGAGGTAGAGCGGTCTAGAGACAGTGGCTCAGGAGGTAGAGCGGTCTAGAGACAGTGGCTCAGGAGGTAGAGCGGTCTAGAGACAGTGGTTCAGGAGGTAGAGCGGTCTAGAGACAGTGGCTCAGGAGGTAGAGCAGTCTAGAGACCGTGGCTCAGGAGGTAGAGCGGTCTAGAGACAGTGGCTCAGGAGGTAGAGCGGTCTAGAGACCGTGGCTCAGGAGGTAGAGCGGTCTAGAGACAGTGGTTCAGGAGGTAGAGCGGTCTAGAGACAGTGGCTCAGGAGGTAAAGCGGTCTAGAGACAGTGGCTCAGGAGGTAGAGTGGTCTAGAGACAGTGGCTCAGGAGGTAGAGTGGTCTAGAGACGGTGGCTCAGGAGGTAGAGCGGTCTAGAGACAGTGGCTCAGGAGGTAGAGCGGTCTAGAGACAGTGGCTCAGGAGGTAGAGCGGTCTAGAGACAGTGGCTCAGGAGGTAGAGTGGTCTAGAGAGTGGCTCAGGAGGTAGAGCACTCTGGAGACAGTTGCTGTCCTGGTAATCGGAAGGTTCTCGGTTAAATTCCGGCTCCTCCCGGCAGCGTAACAGAGACTGCCCTGTCACTTAACCCCTCACTGCTCCCAGTAGGTTGGCAGTGCACCTTGCATGGTTGCCTCTGCCGCCGGTGTATGAATGGCTGAGTAAATGTGAGGCATACGTTTAGTTTATTTATTTAGCACATTATTTAAAAACAGTGCTAGGAGGGAACAAAGCCCAAAGGGTTTGTACAAAGTTTCACTCCCGTCCCATCAATGTCCATAATCAAATATGAACGAAATACATGTAAACATGGTCAAGAAAAGAAACTCAAAACAAGATCAGAGACATAAGGCAAACACTATAACGAAAACATTTAAGTTAGACACGGATAGATATCATGAAATATTTTATATAAAAGCGCTATATTATAAATGCAGTCCATTCACCATGACGTACCGCAGCTTGTTTTCCCATTCCTGTGACAGGGGGAGGGAACAAGCAAGGGCACATAGAAAGGGACCATGTTTTTGGAATGACCCAATCCGAACGACTCGCCCACTCATCTCTATATGGAAGACATTTACGTGAGCGCACGTGCACGTTGGTGGGCATTTGTGTTCGTGCTCACGTGCATCTACACACGTGTGCCTGTGTACAGACGTATTTACATGCATCTGTGTGTTCGTGTCGGGGGAATGAATCCCACTTTATCGTCTCAGTCTGGGAACTCTGTGACCCGGTCACTCGGTAGGCCTCACTGTTCCAACACCGGTTCAACTGTAACAGATATGGCCAACGGGCCTATTGGATGACCATTCGACTTTTGTTGCTAAGGACAGGTTACTGTGTGTGTGTGTGTGTGTGTGTGTGTGTGTGTGTGGACACACACAGACATTACATGTAGACTGGTTTTAACTGTACTGTAGGAATAAGAGCAAAGCAAGCTTGTTTAGTAAACAAAGTGTCAAGTATCAGGTTGGCTGATTTTTAAGAGTTATTGATAGGAGCATAGTCACAGGGGAGATACAGTTATGGTAAATAGCTGACTAAAGGCTGTTTCATTGCATAAGCGGTAGAGGTGGACGGTTGGGTAGGTAGGTGTACTCATCGTTGCCACATGATCCTCCTCAGGCAGCCCTGTTCCTGTTTTGAGTAATGATTCACTCTTTAGCCTGTAGCCGATCGTTGCTGTTGCATATGCGAACATGCAACCGACTTTGTGTGTTGTTTTTTTTCGTTTTTATTTTAATTCATAGTTTAGGCTACACACACTTCTTCTACATGCTGCAATATTTACTTCACCCAAGAACACCATACGTTCATAAATGTATGGTTTTGAGTATGGGGAAAGGGTTATTTTTCCTGAAGTGCATTTAACAAGATTTTAAAACAGGATTTGATAGTGAAACTGTACATAAATCCAAAACGTTTGTATTAGGGATGCCCCGATCGATCGGCCAGCGATCGGTATCGGCCGATATTCAGTATAAATATGAGATTGGTGATAATGCTTTATTTTTGCCGATCGTCAAAACCGATCGAAAAACATGATCCAATTCTTAGCGGAGATCTCACTGCTGACTTCTCTCAGGCCATGGTTAGACTGGTGTTTTTGTGGCGTTTTTTTTATACGTTTTTGAATACGTTTCATGTCCCTATTACACAGAAATGCGTTTTTTGGCGTTTTTTTGTGGATACGGCTGAAACGCTAAATTGTGTTTGCGTTTTGGAGAACCGCTAAAAAACGCGCCGACAACGGCGTGTAGTCTGCATGAGCCGTTGTTGCGAAAACGCCCATGCGCAGTAGATACCATCTGCGTGCCCTTCCGGTGACAACAGAGTGTGTGTGTGTGTGTGTGTGTTTGGGACAGAGGCAGAGCTGTCCCAAATAGCTGCAGCTACCATGTGTTGTCAAGTTATTGTTATAAGGATCCCAGTCCAAGCTACAACAGTCTGCATTCCCTTAACAATTGTTTGTATTGAGCCGTATTGTATTGTACCCATATGCAATATGTTAAATAAAGTCTACATCCATTCATTCTGCTAGCATTACCGATTGCATGAGCAGCTGGCTAACGTGAGCTATCAGATCCTGTTAGCTCAAAGCTCCTCTTTCAACTTAACAAGCATTAAACAAAATGGCCCAGTCATCTATTCACCTTTGTTTAATACACACAGCGTTGTCTCTAATGTTATCTAACTACTGATAGCTCTCGATATCATCAGTTTGGTGCTGGCTAAATAGCGTGAGCTAACGTTAGCTTCTAGCCACAATGCTATACTGTTATAATGGCATACTCCATTGACGTTAGCATGCAGCTAACAATGCTACCGATCTGTTTTTAGACTAAACTATCCGCTCTTGGTGGTCACTTGTGTTGATGTTAGTTTTGTTTAATCAACAAATGACAGGCAGAACACACAGTGAATGTATCCGTTTTGTTGATTGCACTTTTATTAGGCTTTGCTGAAAAAGAATTGCTGCATTGAGTAAATAGGCAAGATGGTGGCGCCCATAGGCGTCTGCCTTGTTGACATTTTCTTTGCTGGAGCTACCAGGAAGTGTATTGGCACATTCAAGTTCTGATTGGTTGAAATTGCCTTCATGTTCGCCACCTACTGCCACCTACTGCTTTGGCAGTGTACTACATCAGTGTGCTCAGGTGACAAAAACAAAAAAAAAAACAAAGTGTGACTCGAGGCGCAGGACGTCGCGGCGAAACGCGTATGACAATGAAACGAAAATGAAACGAAAGGTGTAACCGCAGCCTCAGACACACGGCTGCCTGCAGCGTACGGCCCCTCCTCCCCGGCCCCTCCCGCACTCGTGTAAACAAGAGGCTCACTATGCCTCGCAGTCTGCTATAGTCTGGTGCATGCGATGTGAGCTAACGTTGGCTACCTACCGAGCTAACGTTACTGTTTAAACTAAATGACCCAGTGACTACATGAGGCATTGTCTAACGCAGGGTTAGAAATTAACATTTTTTTTCAAGGGCTTTTTTTGCCCCCCTTAATTGCTTTTCGGGGGCTTTTTTTGTATTTCGGGGGCACAACATTTTTATAATGAAAATTAACATAAAGATTATAAAACATTGTTGACACTTTTTTTTACAGTCTTCGTCCCTATGTTTGATAACGTAATGTTAATGTCTCCATATATAGGGCTCTACGCTAACCTTTTTCCCAAGGAGCACATGTGCTCCTGAATAAAATGTTAATAAATAAAATCTAAATACAAATTTAGGAGCACACAGAAATTTAGGAGCACAGTGACAATTGTTCAAGTAACACACACACACACACACACACACACACACACACACACGATGTGTGACATCATGGCTTGGTTTCATGTTTTGAGGTACCTTCAATTATCTGTAAATAATACATACATACTCTATCTAAATAGATTACATATTATTGTCCCTGAGTGAGGGCAAGTTGTGTTGTTGTCTTGATATAATAACCGGTTGCCTCTGGATCAATGAATGTCTAATATTGAATAATATTATTAGATATTTTATTTTTAACATCCCTAATTCCAACAGTCAAGAGGCTTGTTTCAAATTGATGAAAAACCCCACACACGCAACGTTTGTGAGTATAGGCTCTGGCCAGGTCGATCAATGAAATACGTTGCGCGCTCAGCGCTGTGGAATGAAGGAAATGCGCATAGGGATCGGATTTGGATGTTATTCTTTTGGAGTTGTGTTACAAATGGAATGGTCTTTCCCCGCCGAACACAAGTTACTTAACGTTACACAGCCAGGTCGCGCTATGCAGATGCTTAGCTTGCTAACGTTAAGATAGCAGTGTAATGCTTGATAAGAGCAGAGCGCTCTCTCTGTGTTCGCAGCACCTCTCAAGTGCCTGGTAGCATCTCCCTGTAACACGCAGCGGGCCCCGCCTCCCTCCTCCTTGGAACAAACATTCCACCCAAAAACTGAATTTCAGTCCAGTTTCAATCTGAACTATTAACAGCGGAGCTGTTTTGTAATTCTTCATAATCACTCGTCTGTCTCCACACTGCAAGTAAATGATTTTTCCGCTTTGCACACACACATATTATTAGGGGCAATACGAGGGAAATGCTCGCACTGTAGAGCATATATATAATTATATATATAATTAGTAAACTGTCGGGGGCTTTTTTTGCCCCCCTTAACTGATATTCGGGGGCATTTGGTCAATTTTCGAGGGCATTTTGCCCCAAGCCCCCGTTAATTTCGAACCCTGGTCTAACGTTATCTAGCTGGCTAGCTACTGATGGCTCCAGCAATAGTCGAGTGCATGATAAGTTACCTCCGTTGACTCTGTAGCTCGGTAGTTCACTGAGGCGTTGTCTTAACGTTATCTTGCCGGCTATCAGTAGCTACAGATAGCTCCTGATATCAATGTCTTATAACATTGATTTGATGCGTATTTGAGCTGAGGGCATGCTGAATGTGATCTGACCAAAGCACAGTATACCAATAGGGTCCAGCTGCAGCGCCGGAGAATCCTGGCCGTAGCTGGAGGCTACTCGAGTACACACAGACAGTGGAGGTGTTTGCAGATAGCGAGCATTTTGACTTGTTGCGTGGTGGCGATGTCTCGCAGATAATACAACTACAAGTACAAGTCTAATTATATAATATATATATTTTATTAAAAATAAAATTATATAAAATAATTTATTTTGAATTTTTTAATCAAAAACGATCGGATCGGTATCGGCCGACATGGCTCAAGACGATCGGTGATCGGTATCGGTGGCAAAAAACGTGATCGGGGCATCCCTAGTTTATATTATTCATAACCTGTTAATTTATGTAAGCGTCTTCGGATGACGAGCAAACAAAGTCTATATCTCTCATCCTCAGTCAGAAAGCGGATCAAACTGACCAGCATATCATCTTGATTTTGAGATTTAAAAAAATCTCCAGTTTCAAAGCATTATTGAGCAAAAGATGAACTATTTAATGAATTATGACCACTTAATAATGGTTTCATACAGGCTAAAACACTGCGAGAAGCACACATTTAATATAATGTAGGACTTTGCTGCAGTCCCAGAGGCACGCTGTCCCTTTTGGAACATAATGGGCCTAGCAAACTCGCTCAAATCTTGATGAGACAAATGCCTTGTGTGTCTTGTCCTTGGTCGGCAATGAAATTTGAAGAGAATGAAGGTAACACAGATGTACATCATATCCACAACCCATGCGTTTTTATTTAACAAACATCGTACAGTCAGATACTATCTGCGTGTGTTCGGACATGAGTGCAGTTTGTAATTATGCAGACTAGGGTGCTGGGAGGGTAAACTCTATAATATAATAATTTGAATGTTTGCGTTTGAATGTGCGGTTAAGACCAAAAGTCTGTCCGAAAGGGGCTATGGCGTATTATCATATTTACCTTAGTAATTATAAATGAAAAGATAATTGCACACATACTGCATTCTCTGTCGTGTTCCCTCAATTAAAGGGGTACAAAATGAAACCCGCTTATGCACTGAAGGAATGTTAACATACTGATATGGGCAAAATTAGGTCTGTGAGAGATTCATAATCTGTAAATTTTCAGTTTATCGCCCAGCCCTACCCTGTTTTGCTATACAGTTTGACTGTCAACAAGGAGTAGCCTTGTTAGTGGGTTTAGGCATCGATCACATTATAAAACAAGGCTTTTGTGTACAGTAGGGCTGGGTATTGGCACTGATGTTGATTTAATTAGGCTTGATATTGATTGAATTAG
Organism: Notolepis coatsorum; assembly: GCF_963971535.1. Classification (NCBI taxonomy): domain Eukaryota; kingdom Metazoa; phylum Chordata; class Actinopteri; order Aulopiformes; family Paralepididae; genus Notolepis; species Notolepis coatsorum. Next base: position 24,710,118 of record NC_140168.1, on the reverse strand, counting down.
CCTATTTCCATAGTAACTCAGCGCAAAACAAACTAAAGACACAGGACGGGAGGCAAAAAAAAAATTTCTGACATGCTCTGCAAATCTTCATACATTCACTGAAAAAAGGCATAGATTAAAAGGGATTCTAAAGATCGATACCGGATCATTCAAACAAATACCAATACCAAAAGGTACTTGATGGCCCCCGTTTTCCCCCGTCCTGCTTTAATTAGTTACTTGTCTCAAATATTAACACATTGCCTTCTCATTCCTTGGAGGTTACATACAGTTGACATTCATTCACTAGGCCTCCATTAGTTTAATTATTCTAATGGCCAGTGGAGGGATGAGCCAGGCTAGCTACAGTAAATATCCTGGGTTGAATGTCAAGGGATTAGTTTAGTCTTTCTTCTTGCCCAGGAGACTAGGATCCCCTTTTTAAAAACCCTTGTGTTCACAGTGCTTGATTTGAAATGAAAGTACACGTTCCAAGGTTTAAACAATAAATAAATAAGTCATATTAGCCAGCAAGAAACATGAAGGATCTGAAGACATCCCAATGGTTAATGTGGATGTAATGGTGAAATGGTGTTCAATGTTTAAATGTGTCACTCCTTAACTCAATCAGCGCCAGACCCGAGGAAAGTCGGGTTAACTCGCCCAACCGTTCAGCGCCAGGCCAGAGTATGGTCGGGTTTTCATCGTTATTTCTTTTATTCTATATTTTTATTCATTTCTCTCATGGACCTCGGGGTTACCATAGGGAACCACTCTGAGATCGCTAGAGTGCAATACAGGCCGCATCCTGATAGTTGGCAGTATCGCCCACCCTTCGAAACCTTTTCTTCACACCCAGTGTTACGTTTAATTCACTCCGGGCGCAGTTTTGTTGGTCAGGCGAGTCTAGTGGTTCACTCTATGGCATTAAAACGTGTCCAATGCCCCCGATGCATGTGTTGTGGTGGATTATGTTGGCGACACGGTGGACACCAATACTGGAAATCGCGATCAGACAATTGGAATATTCTTTTTGGGGTACCTCCTAGTGAAGGTAAGGACTATATGACATCAATCCTGCTTTGATCCAACCATGATTTCACATTGATCGTTGCGACCATGTGTAACGTACTCCACAACGTATGCCGTTGGTTACGATCAAAGCATCAAAAAACGACCCCCCCCCCCCCCCCTCCTTTCATGCATTCATGATGAAACATAATACCTATTATATACATTTGATTTGGAAATAGTAGCGTGTCCAGGCGAGCAACGCCAACGCTTTTAGTCAAATTCATGTATTTCTCCATAGCGCTGTTCTATGGAATTAGCCAGGATCACTCTGAAACTATACTTATATTCACCACGGTATAACACGCGAACGTATACATGAGAAAATTAATTCTTTTTCACATATTGAACGATGGATAGTTGATGTCAAATGAGCCATAGTATTGTATCCATAGCTATAATATAGAATATGGATATAGCCCTGCAAACACCGCCACGCATTCCTATCTCTTAGAGCGGTGGCGTAGTAGGAACAAAGATGCTCTAGGCCTGCGGCGCTGAATGAGTTAAGGCCGAGATATGCTTCAATGTCGGCCGTTGCCGATATTTCGCTTGTCTGAGCTAGACCGACATACTTCCACATAGGGCTGCACGATTCTAGCTAAAATGTGAATCACGATTTTCTCTCTAAGAATTGAGATTGCGATTCTCTCACACGATTCTTATTTTGTCAACATTTAAAAGTTTAAAAAAAAAAAAGTGTTTTTCTATCATCATAATTTAGAAAGGAGATCACATAGGTCTATGAATCGAGATCGATTTTTTTTTCGATTAATCGTGCAGCCCTTCCACATCAGTTCAACGATCTTCCATTTAACGAGCTGTTACATCTTTGGCCAGCTGCATGTAGACTTGCGGGAGCTCGGTAGGCTCGCCACAACCTTCGCAACCACTTTGATGACTTGATAATTAGGCATTAGGATTAGCAGAAATTATATTGACATTCCAGGCATTGAGCCAAGATGCAGGTTGTTAGCTACACACAATGAGAAGTTAAAGAAGCAATAGGCGGCCGTTGATTTTGGGCAGAACTTATTTTCAAATCCTTAAGCCGAATTCGACAACTCCCTTCCTTCACATCAGGCCTCCAAAGCCACACCCCGCTAGGTAGCTAGCAGGCTATGTGTTAGCAGCAGGCCTTTGTGTAGCGCACAAGGCACAACTGTTGTGCACATAACAAGCATGCATGTCACAAGAGGGTTTGATAGACGGCTCGCTGGTTCCAATCATTTGACTTGGTCGTTAGTTTGATTGGATGTCGTTGTTTTAGCTCCTGCCTCTTACCGGAACAACCCTTTTTTTCATTTTGGTGTCAAACATCTTGTTTCTTTGAGTACTATCGATTAGTACTGTCGAGATATAATAAGACATCTAAAATGTTCGGCGTATGGCTTAATGATTGTATCATGTATGACGTCATCATGCCCATTGTATCTTAATATCTCTGACCTGATATAATTTACCTTGTGTGTTGCCAAGGAGACAGTGGGAAGGTGACAACGGTGGTGGCCACGCCCGGCCAGGGGCCAGACCGCCCACAGGAAGTTGCTTACACCGACATCAAGGTGAGCAAGGCCCAAAAAAAAACATGTAAGGGTTTCGGACGGTGTTGTGAAAGGCCCCTTTTGCACCAGACCCACAGAAGACTTGAGCACCGCTTTTGTGTGCTTCACACATCAGTGCCCGTGTCAATCAATATCTCTGTTCAGACCAGCTGTGGTTTGCGGGGCAGTTGCGTGGTCATATCCACCTCAGATTTCTGTTGCCGATTTGCTATTGAAAGTAGATGTAAATAGCAGGGTATCTGCAGGGTATCTGCCTTTTATTTAAGGCATTAAAAGGTATTAAAAAGTCTTACATTTCATGGAACGCGCACGAGCTGCAAGTGCAGCCACCAGTTCAGTGTTGCTATCTTGTTGTTGTTGTTTTTTTTGTATTTGCTAGTGTGGTCATGAAATTTGTATAACATCTTGCTCCAAGTGGTATTAAAAAGGTCTTAAAAGTCTTAAATTGAACTTAATGATACCTGCAGATACCCTGAATAGGCTATTTAGTACTAGCATGTCTAGCTTTATGTGGGGACCATGCAACCATTCAGGGAAAGAAGAACTATCAAATATATGAGGAGGCCTTTTGCACACATAATCAGTAGGGGTGTAACGATACACAAATATTCAGACTCAACAGGTCACAAACAGGGCGGCTAAGTGGCGCAGTGGGAAAGGCGCTCGCCACTAACGCAGGATATGCTGTGTTCGAGCCAGGGTTAGAAATTAACATTTTTTTTCAAGGGCTTTTTTTGCCCCCCTTAATTGATTTTCGGGGGCTTTTTTTGTATTTCGGGGGCACAACATTTTTATAATGAAAATTAACATAAAGATTATAAAACATTGTTGACACTTTTTTTTACAGTCTTCGTCCCCATGTTTGATAACGTAATGTTAATGTCTCCATATATAGGGCTCTACGCTAACCTTTTTCCCAAGGAGCACATGTGCTCCTAAATAAAATGTTAATAAATAAAATCTAAATACAAATTTAGGAGCACACAGAAATTTAGGAGCAGAGTGACAATTGTTCAAGTAACACACACACACACACACACACACGATGTGTGACATGGCTTGGTTTCATGTTTTGAGGTACCTTCAATTATCTGTAAATAATACATACATACTCTATCTAAATAGATTAAATATGATTGTCCCTGAGGGCAAGTTGTGTTGTTGTCAGATCGATCAATGAAATACGTTGCGCGCTCAGTGCTGTGGAATGAAGGAAATGCGCATCGGGATCATTTGGATGTTATTCTTTGGAGTTGTGTTACAAATGGAATGGTTTTTCCCCGCCGAACACAAGTTACTTAACGTTACACAGGTCGCGCTATGCATGTTAAGATAGCAGTGTAACTTAAGTTACACTATGCATGCTTGATGAAAGCCGAGCATAGCTCTCTGTCTTGTCTGCGTTCGCACCTCTCAAGCACCCTGTAACACGCAGCGGGCCCCGCCTCCCTCCCTCTTTGCATTCCACCCAAAAACTGAATTTCAGTCCAGTTTCTTAACTATTAACAGGCTAACAGCGGAGCTGTTTTGTAATCTTCACTCTGCAAGTAAATGATTTTTCCGGTTCGCACACACACACATATTATTAGGGGCAAATACGGGGGAAATGCTCGCACTGTAGAGCATATATATAATTATATATATAATTAGTAAACTGTCAGGGGCTTTTATTGCCCCCCTTAACTGATTTTCGAGGGCATTTGGTCAATTTTCGAGGGCATTTTGCCCCAAGCCCCCGTTAATTTCGAACCCTGGTTCGAGCCCAGCTCTCTGCGTTGCTTCCGGCTTGGCTGGTCGTTCATACTAATACAATTGGCAGTATTAGGGGGTGGGAAAGCCGGTGGGTGGGGATCGGACGTTGTGGACAGTGACTCCTACAGGTCGGTTGGTGTGCCTGTACAGCAGAATCAGGAAGCAACGGGGGCAGCGTGAGCCTCCCACGCGTTACTCCTCGCCGCTGAGAGATCGTGCTGTACAGGTGAAAAGATGCGACAGCTGCCTCCTTGTGTACCGGAGGGGACACGTGATGCAAGGCTTGGTCCACATTGCAGCCGACCAGTGGGAGGCATGGTCTAGCAATGTTCGAGACAGGGGAGGGTAGAATTTGATAATACGAAATTGGGATGGGAGAACATTTGAAAAATAGGAAGAAAAAGTAGACAAAAAATAAATAAAATTGAGGTCACAATTAAAATGGTAAACTACACAGCTTGGTTTGGCACAGAAAAATGTATACTTAATTTCACAGTCGTAAACAATGAAAATGAGCCTTAAACATTATACTAATAGCAGTAGCCATAACGTATCATACCATCGGTTAAACCGAGAGCAGAAAATGACAGGACTAGTAGGAAAGAGAATGAGAGCAAGAGGATTGTTGATGCAGTTTAACATTTTTGATGACACTGTATTGAACGTAAACAAAATAAGAATGTTGATTATGTGATCTTGATATTGTTACACCCCCTAGTAATAAGATATGAGTGTTGCATCATCCATTTATCCTCGTATGAATCCCTTGCAGTGGTGACAGTGGCTCGGGAGGTAGAGCGGTCGTCTGGTAATCGGAAGGTTCCTGGTTCGATTCCCGCTCCTCCCGGGCAGCGTGTCGAAGTGTCTTTGAGCAAGACACTTAACCCCTAACTGCTCCCCCATGAGCAGGGCGGCACCTTGCACGGTTGCCTCTGCCGTCGGTGTGTGTGAGTGGGTGAATGTGAGGAACAAAATTGCAAAGCGTTTTGGATAAAATCACTATGTAAAAATGCACCATTTAACATTTGCAGGTGATTGGTAACGGGTCGTTTGGCGTGGTGTACCAGGCCCGTCTCATCGACAGCCAAGAAATGGTGGCCATCAAGAAAGTTCTGCAGGACAAGAGATTCAAGGTGAGGCCGTCTCAGTCCGTGTGGTCTGTTTGTTTTTATTATTATTGTGATATTATTATGACTGATGGTAATTCTTCTCCCCATGCAATAATGTTTTATCATGTAGATGACATCGTAGACACTTAATTAACTTTCTGCGTATAATTGATTGTCCCGCGTTTTGTCTTCGTAGAACCGAGAACTACAGATTATGAGGAAGCTGGACCACTGCAACATTGTCAGACTACGTTACTTCTTCTACTCCAGCGGGGAGAAGGTATCGACTTGTACTTTTTTTTAACAAAAAAAAGATTGTTGCTGTATCAATTAAAATCGGATATCAATGTACCGTTTAACAGACTGTGAAACGGAATGGTATGAGTACAGGTGGTGTATGAATAGGAAAGGGATTCTCTTCATATAAACTAGAAAGAGATGAGGTCCGCCCCTAAATGTAGTAGTAGTAGTAGCAGCAGCAGCAGAAGTAGTAGCAGTAGCAGTAGCAGTAGCAGTAGCAGTAGTAGTAGTAGCAGCAGCAGTAGCAGCAGCAGTAGCAGTAGCAGTAGCAGCAGCAGCAGTAGTAGTAGTAGTAGTAGTTTTATTCAGTCGACTCGTCACACACAATACAGTATGCACATCATTCCAGACTGTCAACTGTCTTTTGATTTTGGCAGTGACTAAAAAGGTACAGGCTGAAGCATCATGCTTATATATATATATATGCCCTATATTCTTGTCAAATTACGCCTCCAAAACAAAAACAGAAAATAACAAAATAAAAAAATGTATATTAAAAAAAAAATATCAAAAGCAAATGACTTATTCTTAATTAAATTCAGCATTAATAGATGTGACTTGGCAAATTGTGTCAGATATTGCAGCCAGGTATATGTGTATCTGCACAATGCCGCAATGAAAATGGCGGCCTCCTGGTTTTACCTCATCGCAGTCAGCGTTAATGTCAACTAAATTAATGTAGGTGTTCCCGTTCCTGCCACTTTGTAAGTGCCGGGTGCATCTCGCACCATGGGATGGTGCCAGGAGGGCCAAATAACATCAAACCCGGAGACTGACGTCTTTAAACACTTCAGTCGGGCAGTTTTCTTACCCGTCTGTCTCCCTGTGTGTGTGTGTCGTGTCCAGAAAGATGAGGTGTACCTCAATCTGGTGCTGGACTTCGTCCCAGAGACGGTCTACAGGGTTGCCAGGCATTTCAACAAGGCCAAGAGTATCATTCCTATCATATATGTCAAGGTAATGTTTCAGTATTTCACTGTTGTTTCCCTCCTCTTACTCAGTCACACGTGTGTGTTTCTTTTCTATTGCATACTGAATTTATTTTTCACAAGCTTTTAAACAAGAATCCCCATTTAGTTTTTCCCACAGTTCCTTAACTCATTCAGCGCCACCGGTTATTCCACGAGATGGCGCTAGTGCGCCACCGCTGTAAGTCAATGGGGGGGGACTGCAAGTTTTGCGAGTCCTTAAAATATATCTTAAAGTATAGCTATGGGTCTAATACACCCGTCGATTATATTATCAGTTAGTTGCATCCAGTCAACATGTACAAAACGGATTGTTTTTTCATCTGTACATTTCCGTTTTATAGCCTTTTGAAGTTTTTTATATGAGTATAACTTTGGGTGCCTCTGAGTAATTTCAGAGAAAGACGGATAATAGCGTTTTAGTGGAATACACTAAACACGTTGTAATTTTTCGCCCGATTATCGTATCTTCCTGAAATCAACGCTAGATTATCATTATTATTTTTTTGATCCACTTTTTCTCCTTATTTTCTATTTTTCTCCCATCCCAATTTTGTATTGCCAATTCTCCCCTCCCCTGTCTTGAACGTTGCTAGACTATGCCCCCCACTGGTCGGTTGTAGTGAGGATAGAAGCCTTGCATCACATGTCCCCTCTGGTACACGAGGCAGCCTGTCGCATCTTTTCACCAGACAGCGCGGACTCTCAGGGACGAGGCTCACGCTGCCCCCAATACTTCCTGTCTCTGCTGTGCAAGCGTCACCCAACCGACCTGTAGGAGTTGCTGTCCACAACGTCCAATCCCCACCCACCGGCTTTCCACCCGCTACCTCTGCCAATTGAGATAGTATGATGACTGGCCCAAGCCGCAGGCAATGCTGACACCGGGATTCGAGACCGGAGTCTCTTGCATTGGTGACGAGTGCAATCTCCGCTACGCCACCCAGCCGCCTTGCTAGATTATCATTATTATCCTTCCTCGTGCATACATGAAAAGAGCATTGGACCGCGGGGCTCCGCCGCAGCCTCCTCAAACTCAACGGCACATAGCCACACACAGCCGTGATTGCGTTAGAAAGACGTATCAGATCAACGATCAAATTTATATAATGTTTTCTTACCTTGTATCTGATGTAATGCAAAAGAAATAATCCAATTATCTCATCCCCATTTGAAGTACTGGGCGCGGAGGTCCGTGCCACGTTCAACAGCATTGCATATTGAGGGGGGGGCGAGCCTCGCAGATGCATCGGTGTATCTGCCTACCTCGCCTGAGTATTTAAACCACGCCCGCACGGCTTGGATTGTCCCAGAAAATAAACTAGACTATTCCCAATGGGGTGCAATACCAACTGGAAGGCGTAGGTGCCGGTATTTGCCCTTTTGCGAGCTCAGACCCATTCCCAACGTTAACATCAGGCTGGATGGATGAAAATGAATAGATATCGCTAATAAAAGAAATAACGATTAAAATCCGACTATACTCTGGTTTGGCGCTCAAGCGATGGCGAGTTAACCCGACTATCATCGTGACTGGCGCTGAATAAGTTAATGAGATTTACAGGGTAACTGCAGGGTATTAAAACGTCTTAAAAAGTTAGATTTATAATTCTCAATTAAATAAAATTTGCACAGGTATTAACCTCTTTAGCCCGATCGGTCCGCCGGCGGACCGCAGATGACATCATGTCATAAATCAATCTCTCCAGACTGTATGACATAATGTTGCGTTATCTTTTCAAATGTAGCCAAGAGTAAATACCCTAATCCTGTCAAAACAGCAGTCATAGTGTATATTTTCAACAATACGTTTGTTTACGAATAAGTTAAAGTGTTATTAGTGAGATTTTAGTTTATGGAAAGTGTTCATAATTTAGCGAATATCCGCAATTTTTTATTCACGTCGCAATTTGGTTTGTAGTCATATGAGGAGAGGACATCCAGAGCTCTCACTAAGGGTTCGAAATAAATAAAAAAAACTACATTACCAATACCTAGCCCATTCCAGCTTCCTGCAAGCAAATGACTTGTGTATGAATTTATTTTATTTCTCTTACTACCACAAAACGTTATTGGCATATATTGGAGCGCAGTTAGTGTCTACCTTCTGTGCACGTTTAGCAACCATCCATGTTGCAATCCGATTCAAAATGGCGGACCTGTCAAAAAAAAAGAAAAAACTGACTGTATTTACAGTAGATTTCATTCACGGCTCTTGCTGCACGCCTGGTGATACTAAATCCAAATTGAACTCTGCCATTTGAAAGAGGAGATTTGGCCCATTCCATAGATGTGAGAGTTGGCTATAATAAGGTCATTTATAGGCCTGGTATTCTATATTCTATAATAAAATTTCAAATTGCATGTGTCCGGATGGCAGAATTCAGTACTGTATCTACAAAACATTCTGTTTAATCATCTTCCCTTTATTTCATACATTCATAAATCTTTTGTACACGTGATCTCAAGAAGGTGCTGAACGAGCTCAGTGGCAGTTTTTCATGTCTGGTAATTTTTAGCATGGTGTTATTCACTGTCAAAGATGCAAAGAAAATGAAATAATATAAAATATATGAAATGTTTGTGTATTCAAGTCGTCGTTCTTTGCGGGGCTACCGGGAGCTTTGTGTGTCTGGCGAGAGCTTGTATGGAACACGCAAGAATTTAAATTGGCACCAGTTCAGTGTTGCTATGTGTTTATAAAAGATTTGTATAGTCATGAAATTGGTATTAAATTCTGCTCTAAGTGGTATTAATAACATCTTAAAAAGTCTTACATTTAACTTGTTGAAACCTGCAGATTCCCTGATTTATTTATTTTGTATTTAATCTTCAAATATACTAGTTATTCCACATACTGGCCCATTCACCTTATTTGCCCCACCCGCTTTTGCAGTTTTTCTTTTCCCCCAGTTGCTGAAGTTGTTTGTGGCAAAGATGCTGGAGACTAGAAACTCGCACTGTGTTGTGTGGTTATTCCCAAACCAAATAAATAATGCAGATACAGTATTTGCACAAAACTGCTCAGCTAGCTCATTCTCCTTGTAATAAAAGATAAAATAAAAAGATACTTTTTTTAGGAACGGGCTTGGTGTCACTGTTTTTCATTCAAAATGTACAGAACTCAAAGGCTTATATATACCTTTCTGGATACTTTGTCAAGTGCACATGAGAAGTGGACATAATAAGCCACAAGGTGGCAGCGTCCTTGTTTACTAGAAACACGAGGTGAATTAGGTGGTGTTTACCGTGCTTGATATTGTGGTGGAGTTTACTATTGTTGCTTGTTGACTTTGTAGTGGTGTTTACTATTGTTAGTTGACATTGTGGTGGTGTTTACTATTGTTTGCTGACATTGTGGTGTTTACTATTGTTTGTTGACATTGTGGTGGTGTTTACTATTGCTGTTGACATTGTGGTGGTGTTTACTATTGCTGTTGACATTGTGGTGGTGTTTACTATTGTTGTTGACATTGTGGTGGTGTTTACTATTGTTGTTGACATTGTGTTGGTGTTTACTATTGTTGACGTTGTGGCGTTGTCTCCACAGGTGTACATGTACCAGCTGTTCCGCAGTCTGGCCTATATCCATTCCCAGGGGGTGTGTCACCGAGACATCAAGCCCCAGAACCTGCTGGTTGATCCAGAGACAGCCATCCTCAAACTCTGTGACTTTGGCAGGTAAGTGTCAGAAAGGTAAATGGCTTCCCCTCACGTGGGCGACAGTCGCTCAGGAGCGCTTGTCTGGTAATCGGAAGGTTCCCGGTTCGATTCCCTCTCCACCCGGGCAGCGTGTCGAAGTGTCCTTGAGCAAGACACTTAACCCCTAATTGCTCCCGATGAGCAGGTTGGCACCTTGCATGGTCGCCTCCGCCGTCGGTGTGGGAATGAATGGGTGAATGTGAGGAACAAAATTGTAAAGCGCTTTGGATAAAAGCACTATATAAATGCACCATTTACACCGCCTGTAAAAGGCGGGGGAATCTTGTGGCATTATTCCGTCTCGCCGGTCCGTATTAAAAGGTACGATGGCAGGCGGCTGGGTGGCGCAGCGGACTAAGCGCTCGTCACCAACGCGAGAGACACTGGTATCGAATCCGCCTGTCGGCGTTGCCTCTGGCTTGGCCGGCCGTCATACTGGCTCAATTGGCAGAGTCAGCAGGAGGGAAGCCGGTGGGTGGTAATCTGGTCGTTGTAAACAGCGACTCCTACAGGTCTGTCAGGGACGCCTACACAGCGAGGAAGGGAGATGGTGAGGGTAGTGTGAGCCTCCCACACGTTGCACCTCACCAATGAGAGTCCGCGCTGGCAGGTGAAAAGAAGTGGCTGGCTGACTCTGCATGTATTGGAGGGGACATGCGATAGTATCAACCCTCCCTAGGCGACCAGTGGGGGGCACATGCGAGCAACGGCCAGGAAGGGGAGGGGGGAATTGGCATGACGACTAAATTGGGATGGGAGAAAAACAGGAGGAGAAAAAGTGGATAAAAAAAAAAAGTACGATGGCACTACATTTGTGTACCTTGACGCAAAAGCCGCCCCTTCACCTCAAATAGATCCGCTATCAGCTCTATCTTTAATCTTTCAAAAATGTTCAGTTGCTATCGCTATCAGCTCTATCTTTAATCTTTCAAAATGTTCAGTTGGTATCGCATGCACTTATCTGTGTTTCACTACACACATGAGTGCATGCCTACCAACTGTTCGCCTGTTTTATTGCAACACTACTATCACCGACATCTAAGAAGGGAGATCCCCCTTGAATGGCCCTTCTAAGGTTTCTCTCCTCCACATTGCCTGTGGTGCATTTTTTCCTATTGCTAGGTTTTAGTGAGTTTTTCCTTACCTTCGCGTGGGGTATGTCTGGGAGTGTTGCATTTATTTATTTTGCATTTATTTAACTTTTTTTGGACTTTATGGTGTTTTGTTCTTGACTTATTGTGATGTTTCTTCTTGACTTGTTTAACTCATTCAGCGCAGAAGCTTAATCCGTGAGATGGCGCTAGAACGCCACCGCTTTAATCAATGGGGGGACTGCGAGATTTGCGAGTGCTTAAAATATATCTTAAATTATAGCTATGGGTCTAATACACCCGTCGATTATCAGTGAGTTGCTTCCAGTCAACATGTACAAAACGGATTGTTTTTTCATTTGTACATTTCCGTTTTATACCGTTTTGAATACGAGTATAGTTTTGGTGATTTTTAGTAATCCCAGGAAAAGACGCGATAATAGCCCTTTAGTGGAATACACAAAACACGTTGTCATTTTTCGCCTGATTATCGAATCTTCCTGAAATAAACGCTAGATCATCATTATTATCCTTCCTCGTGCTGGATTGAAAAGAGCCCTGGACCGCGGGGCTCCCCCCCCCCCCCTCCTGCCACCAACGGCACACAGCCACACATACACACACAGAGACGGATTAAAATTTATATATAGTGTTCTTACCTTGTATCTGATGTAATGCAAAAGAAAGAATCCAATTATCTGATCGCCATTCCAAATACTGCTCGTGGAGGTCCGTACCACATTACCGACCGTTACACAATGACGGGCGGTTACTGTTCAATGGCATCGTTGTTGAGGCCTACCTCGCCTGCGTATTTAAACCCTGCCCGCACGGCTCGGATCGTCCCAGAAAAGAAACTACACCATTCCCAGTGGAGTGCAATACCAGCTGGAAGGCGTAGGGGGCGGTATTTGCCCTTTTGCAAGCTCAGACCCATTCCCAACGATAACATCAGGCTGGATGGATGAAAATTAATGGATATTGCTAATAAAATAAATAACGATTAAAACCCGACTATACTCGTGATTGGCGCTCAAGCGATGGCGAGTTAACCCGACTATACTCGTGATTGGCGCTCAATGAGTTAAAGAAGACGTGTCCGGCCCATGGGGACATTAACGTGTGTTGTCGGGCCTTACAAATAAATTTGATTTGATTTGATTTGAAAAGACTGTCTTTCTAAGGATCCAGAGAAAATTGAAATAGAAAATTCCAACAGTTTCGACTCTTTGGTTTCTCTCCTACGATTCTGGAACTCTGCCGTTCTGTCTCAAATCACATACGATGGCGGCATTATGCCACCTTTTGTTGAGTAAACAAGCAAAACCGTTAGACTGAGGTTCTTCTTTCAGGCAATTTGTCGATTTGAAAACGGGAGTCCCCGTTCCATCCATGCAAGCCCTGTAAGTTATTCTCTACCTCTGCTTTCGATTTGCTACCCGTTTTAAACATTCATTCCGTCTCTCCTTCCTCGCCAGCGCCAAACAGTTGATCCGCGGGGAGCCCAACGTGTCGTACATCTGCTCGCGGTATTACCGCGCTCCCGAACTCATCTTCGGCGCCACAGACTACACGGCCAACATCGACATCTGGTCAGCGGGCTGCGTGCTCGCCGAACTGCTGCTGGGACAGCCCATCTTCCCTGGAGACAGCGGCGTGGACCAGCTAGTGGAAATCATCAAGGCAAGGGCACACTTTTACATAACGATGAGACGAGAAGATAACCAGGACACCTTTGTACTCACTTTGAAAAGAGGACATTTTACAGTTATGGTTTAGGGCTGACCTCGATTAGTCGACTGGCAACCACTTTTTTTTTTATTTATCATTCTTTCCAAAAGCAAAGAGGCCTAGAAGCATGGCTAGCGCTAATGGCGCACATACCAGCGAGGCTAACTGCCTAAGAAAACGGGCACAGAGGCACTGAAAGAGGATTTCACACACTAGACAAAATATCAAGATGTTTGTCCATCAGTGGACCAATTGCATGCTTTCGCAGAGGACAAGAAGCCTTCAGTCGACTTCTTCAGACATTAAGCACCCCCCCCCCCCCCCCCCCCACAGCCCCAAATGGAATGATCCCCCCCCCCCCCCCCCCCCCCCCCCCCCCCCAAAAAGGGGGGTAGTGTAGTCGACTATCGGCAAATTTCGGCCAATCAAAGTCGACTATACAAATCCTTAGTCGGGGACAAGCCTAGAATGGTTAGGGTGGCTCAGGAGGTAGAGCGTCCGTCTGGTAATCGAAAGGTTCCCGGTTCGTCCCTGCAGCGTGTCGGAAGTGTCTACGAGCGAGACGCTTTCTGCCCTCCAGCCTGCGTCAGTGGTTAGTCAGTGGAATTATCTTCTCGATTCAGTGATATGAATGTGTTAATGCAGCGACTGATGGAAAAGTAAGACGTAGGGTGTTAAAGGAACACACCAGCATTATGGGAAATGCATTTATAGACCTTCATCTGCAGCACCATTGTTTACACTGTCTATTCTTCTCATATTTTTATATTCAGATCAAATTTTATTGCCTATATTTATGTCTTTCTACTATTACCCTGCCCATACTTGTACCTCCCTTTCCCCCCTCCGCCGTGCTGCTATGATGCCTGAATTTCCCCAAGGGGATCAATAAAGGAATATCATATTTTATCGTATCTTATTTTACCGTCTTCTCCAAAGTCAGACAAGAAAATAGATACCAATTCCCTCTCTGTGCGTTCAGTAGAAAGCTATCCGGCTGCAAGCTAGCCTAGTTTAGCACAAATGAATGGAAGTGGATACGGACCACTAGCCTAGCTTAAAACGTTGTGAGGTGTTTTTGGCCAACAGCTAGGCTAGCTGGTCCGTATCGGCTCCCTTTCATTTGTGCTGAGCTAAGCTAGCTTGCAGCCGGATAGCTTTCTACTGAACGCACAGAGAGGGAATTGGTATCTATCTTCTTGTCTGACTCTGTAGAAGACGGTGAGTGCATATTCCATAGTGTAGGCGTGTTTCTTTAAGGCTGGAGCATCTAAGATGATAGTTGGGCTTTGGTGCGGCATGTGGGTTAAGTTGATTGATTTGTTTGTATTATTTGCCTCTTAATCGTTTTCTCACATAGTGTATTCTTTATCACTCTTTCAGGTTTTGGGGACCCCTACAAGGGAACAGATCAGAGAGATGAACCCCAACTACACAGAGTTCAAGTTCCCGCAAATCAAGGCCCATCCCTGGACCAAGGTATGGACTGGCAGCCTTATGAATAAGGCTTGGAGTTGGGTGATGTGCTCCATGTTAATATCATCCTATCGTCACCCTGTGAGATCGCTCACATCTCCCTCCCTGAAATACAGTTAATGTATTATTATGTAGGCAAATATATAGGTGGCTAAAACGGCATACATGAGTCTGGGCTATTGTTCAAACTGCGCGGAAACTAAACTCTGTCTAATGAACTCTGGCCAATGTTTTTCCAACACCTATGTGAAAAGTATGCGAGTACAGCATCAGCAGATGCTTGAGAGAGACACAATTGCCGGGGCGGCTACGTGGCGTAGTGGGCAAGGCACTCGCCACGCATGCGGAGACGCTAGGCTCGCCTGTTCGAGCCCAGCGCTCCACATTGCTTTCAGTTTAGCTGGTCGTTCATACTAATACACATTGGCCGTATTAGGGGGTGGGAAACTGATGGGTGGGGATCGGGCGTTGTGGACAGCGACTCCTACAGGTCGGTTGGTGCGCCTGCGCAGTAGAATCAGGAAGTGTCGGGGGCAGCGTGAGCCTCCCACGCGTTACTCCTCGACACAGAGATCGAGCTGCGCAGGTGAAAAGATGCGACTGCTGTTACCTCAAGTACCGGAGGGGACTTGTGCTATGTATGACTTAGTCCACATTGCAGCCGGCTTGTGGGAGGCAAGAAACAGCGTTCGTGACAGGGGAGGGTTGAATTGGATGATACGAAATTGGGATGGGAGAAAATATAGAAAATGGGAGAAAAAGTGGATAAGAAAAAAGAGAGAGAGACACAATTGCCCTAGAACACACAAAAAACGACACCTATCTCGGCCTAAACATCAGCGCTGACAGGGAACTTCAACCAAGCTGTGAACGACCTGAGAGACGAAGCAAGAAGGGCTTTTTATGCTATCAAAAGGAACATCAAGCTAGACATTCCAATTCAAACCTGGCTCAAAATATTAGACTCTGTTAGGCTATGTGTCCACTCAAAACCTTTTTTTCAAGACGGACCACTTTGAAAAAAGAAGAAAAAAAAGCTTTTAGCGTTTTTCTGGGTCTCCCCAGAGCTCGCGGCTCCGCCCCTTCCTCGATTAGTTACATTGATGAGCGCGCTCCTTTCCAAAAAAGTTTAACTAGTTTCAACTTTATGAGCTGGGAGCGCTCCGCCAAAAACGCTGCCGTCGAGAGCTCATAAAACGTGAGGCGCGGCTCTGGGAAGAGGAGCGTGCCTGACTCTTCTCCAGCATAGAAATGAATGACAGAAAGGAGCTGACAACTCATAAAACGTCGGCTATGGACACAAGCCCTTAGGGCTGTCCCCGACTAAGGATTTGGATGGTCGACTATGATTGGCCAAAATTTGCCGTTAGTCGACTATTGGTCGACTAAAAAAAATATATATATATTTTTTTTTTATCATTCCATTTGGGCTGTGGGGGGTGCTTAATGTCTGAAGGAGTCGACTGAAGGCTTCTTGTCCTCTGCAAAAGCATGCAATTGGTCCACTGATGGATACATCTTGATATTTGTCTAGTCTAGTGTGTTCATTAGATGGGTGAAATCCTCTTTCAGTGCCTCTGTGCCTGTTTTCGTAGGCAGTTAGCCTCTGGTATGCGTGCCATTAGCGTTAGCCACGCTTCTATACCTATTTTCTTTTGGAAAGAATGATAAAAAAAAATTATAATAAAAAAAATTTAAAATGTAAAAACAAATTATTCGACTAAGAGGTTGGCAGTCGACTACGGCTCCTTTCGACCGATTAGTCGACTAATAGGGGTAAGCCCTAGACTCCGTCATAGAACCCATTTCCCTGTATGGTTGTGAGGTCTGGGGCCCACTTGCAAACCAAGACTTCACAAAATGGGACAAACACCAAATTGAGACTCTGCATGCAAAATGTTGCAAGTCCATTATCCGCACCCAACGGAAAACACCAAATAATGCATGCAGAGCAGAACTAGGAAGATACCCACTAATTATCAAAATCCCAAAAATAGCATTTCAATTCTATAATCACCTAAAAGAAAGTGACCCAGACACACTCCATAACAAAGCCCTCACCTACAGAGAGACCCTAGAGAGATGCCCGCTCAGCCACTCGGTCCTGGGACTCTGCTCACAAACACAAGCAGAGCCACCAGACAGAAACCACACTGGACTAAACCAAATTACAAAAAGAAAACTATCTGACACATTGGAAAGAATTAACCCAAAACCAGAGCAAATTGGAATGCTATTTGGCCCTAAACAGAGTGTACACAGTAGCAGAATACCCGAGCACTGTGACTGATCCAAAACTAAGAAGATCCTTGACTAGGTACAGACTGGCAGACCTGGCTCCCAAGCGAAGACAGACTGTGCACCCACTGCACACAAGAAGAGGTGGAAACCGAGCTACACTTCTTAACAACATCGGAGACATATACTTCCCACAAATTGCAAAAACACCCAAAGAGACTTTGAAAACATGGCAAATAACTCAAAACTCCCATACCTACTGGGAGAAATACAACAATGTGCAAACACAAGCAGCAAGATTTTTGAGCTGCTGCGACAAGAAAAGGACATCCAACAGAATACAACCACCGTAAAGACTGTCAATCACACAAAAAATTCCTTCTGTACTGATTTCTTCTGATTTCTCTGTTTGACTGTTTTGCTTTGTTTTGTTTGTTTTAACACTGGCTTTGGCAATGTAAACATATGTTTCCCATGTCAATAAAGCCCCTTTGAATTGAATTGAGAGAGAGACCCCCTCCACTGACGGGTGTACAGTCAAAGCAACGTTCTCTTCTCCCCTTCAGGTGTTCAAGCCTCGAAGCCCCCCTGAAGCCATCGCCCTGTGCTCCCGGCTGCTGGAGTACACCCCGGCCACACGCTTCTCCCCGCTGGAGGCCTGCTCCCACGCCTTCTTCCACGAGCTGCGCCAGCCCAACGCCCGCCTGCCCAGCGGCCGCGACCTGCCCCTGCTGTTCAACTTCAGCACCGCAGGTCAGTCGGGAGAGAAGACTTTGCCGAACACGCATGCGGTGTTGAAAAACCGTGTCTGGTTGTAATCTTAACGTTTCTTAATGCCTTTCTCTTTTGAACAGAGCTGTCTATCCAGCCTCAGCTGAATGCTACTCTCATTCCTCCTCATGCACGTGCTCAGACCACTTCTTCCTCTCACGGTACACAATGATTTATATATATATTTTTAAATTATTATCTAAATGTTTTATAAAACGGTTATTTTTTGTGTAATTCGTGAAATGTTTGTCGTCCTTTTCTTTATTTATACTTATTGAAGTATTGATTGAGCCTTTTTGTGCAAAACCTTGAGTCCAGTGTTATTCCCTTCCATGACATTGTCCTCTTTCTCCCGTCTTCTCTCCGTCTCTCTTCTACACCTCTCTCTCTCTCCTTCCCTCTCCGCTTCTCTCCCAGATGGTACCGGTTCCGACTCCTCTCAGCACAGTTCAGTTCCAGGATCTCTTAACAGCATCTGAAGCTGACGTCTGTCTGCCAGCCCAGCCCTGATCTCTCTCTCTCTCTCTCTCTCTGCCCTGATCTCTCTATCTCTCTCACTCAGCCCTGATCTCTCTCTCTCTCTCTCTATCTCTCTCACTCAGCCCTGATCTCTCTCTCTCTCTCACTCAGCCCTGATCTCTCTTTGTCTGTCTCTCACACTCAGCCCTGATCTCTCTCTCTCTCTCTCTCTCTCTGCCCTGATCTCTCTATCTCTCTCACTCAGCCCTGATCTCTCTCTGTGTCTATCTCTCACACTCAGCCCTTATGACTCTCTCTCTCTCTCTCAGCCCTGATATCTCTCTGTCTCTCTCCCTGCTGCTTGCTGTTCTCCTATAAGTTCCATTCATCTCTATCTCCATGCATTGAACAAACCTCCTGTTTTTGATGCGTTTTGTTACATTCTTTCAAAACTAGAAAACATTTCTAAGGTGTGAGAGAGAGTTGTAATGTTATTTATACATACACATACACACACAGACTTGTATTACTACACTTGTGAGATCATTGTATTGACTTACATTCGATCCCTAGCCCCTACCTTAACCATTCACGCGACTGCATATGCCCAACCCTAATCTTAACCTTTAACCCCATGATGAGCGGCGCTTGTCGATGTGAGGACCAGCCAAAATGTCCCTCGCAACCCACAAAACGTCCTCACACCAAAGGTGGCTTGTCAAAGGTCGGTTGTTACAAGTATAGCTAAACAAGTACACACACACAGACACACACACACAGTACCATCTCAGTCCTGTTTGTTTGGCTGGGGCGGCACATGGAGGTTCCCTAGAGGAGGCCGGTCCTCTTGTTAGAACCTTTTTTTATCTTATTTTTTTTTATCCATGTTTATTTATTTTTGCCTAATGGAAAACTTCACGATGGCCACACAGTTGTCCCTAGAGGTTTATGTTTTTCATTCCTGTTTCTAAGTGATGTGGACACACACTACATGCTTTTAAAAAAAGAAAAAAAAAAAAAAATCAAGATTTTTAGCCCCCAGTGTGTCCCATGCAGTTAAGATTCCTACCGTGTGTCATAGCTGTAATCAAACGCTTTCTCTTATTTACCCGCCCGGTCGTGAAAATGTGTCCGGTCGACGGTGACTTTGGTTCCAGAAACCTTGGCGGTGTGCATCCATCGACGGGCCGCCTTTACCCTCCGACTCGCTGAGGCCTGGCCCCCCGGTGTGCACCGGTTACTTAACCCTTTCACTGCCACACTACAGAAGGTTAACCCTTTACTATCACGCTACCGACGGTAACCTTCTGTAGTGTGGCAGTGAAAGGGTTAACCTTCTGTGTGTTGTCGCAGTGAAAGGGTTAACTGTTTGGTAGTGCGGCAGAGAAAGGGTTAACGCCTGCCGTTCAAATCCCAGTCCAGGGACAAAGCCGGCTGTGGATGGTGTGGAATAATAGAGCACCGCGGGGGGGGGGTTGTGAATGAACCCACGAGCGGGACTGGCGTCTTTGGTCTGGCGTCA
Source organism: Notolepis coatsorum (assembly GCF_963971535.1). Lineage (NCBI taxonomy): Eukaryota > Metazoa > Chordata > Actinopteri > Aulopiformes > Paralepididae > Notolepis > Notolepis coatsorum. Next base: position 24,690,384 of record NC_140168.1, on the reverse strand, counting down.
GTGTGCCCAGGTGTGGGAGGAGCCGGAGGGGGAGGGGCCATGTGTGGGAGGAGCCGGAGGGGAGGACGGACCTGCTCAGACCTCTCTTGACGTAGGGGGGGGGGGGGCAGCCGTTTAATTTTTTTTTTTTTTTTTTTTAATCATTTTAAATTCTATGGCAACGATAAATTAAGATGTTTATAAAAACAACACAGGGTCCAATCGGTGTGGTCCTGTAGCGGGGTGCTCTTTGGGGATGGGCTGGGAGTGGAGAGAACGCACCTCACTCCCCCCCCCCCCCCCAGACTAAAGGCCCAGTCTCACGTAAAGAAACGGTAACAGTGGTAGCTGACGAGGAAATCATGCAGTAGTCCTGCAGCCGCCAACGTAGCACTAAAATGTAGTAGATTAGAAACGCAATAGGCATATTTTGTAACAAAAGACTCGTCTGTCTCTAGTCATTGGTCACTAGACTATTCCCGCAGCAGAAAGAACCAAATTTAAATCGTACAGAACTGGAGCTTTTCAGAGGGTGCAGCAGTAGTGTACCGTTTGAAATGCATCGTGCATTCATTTGAATCCTATGACGATGGCTACATCTAGCACTCGGCCGTCTTCAGGGGGCTCGGCTACATTGATCCTACATTGAACAGTCTGTAGTGAAAGGGTTAACCTTCTGTAGTGTGGTTGTGAAAGGGTTGACCCCTTTGTCGTGTGGCAGTGTCTCAGTGAAAGGGTTAACCCTTTGGTGGTTGTGGTGGTAGTGAAAGGGTTAATAATGATTTCTCGATTGGGAACATCCGTTTGTTCGTGTGGGGGGGGGGGGGGGGGGGGGGGGCTTGTGGTGAGTCTGTCTCCCGACGACCCAAGACTCCGTTTCGACGGGACAGGTTGAACTTTTGGAACCCGGCTGACGGATCGCAGTCCGCGGGGCGAAGCTGTGGTTTCTGCAGACGCACGGTTTACACAAGCTTCTGGTTTTAAAAACAAACCGGCGGACGGCGATACGTTCTTCTGTCCGTTTCCTCTTACGTATTTTTTTTAGTGCCGTCGATAGATTAAATTTTTTTTTTACTAATTAATGTCACAATTTTCTGTAATTAATCTAGATTAACGGTAATCTAGATTAAAAATAGAATTTTTCTACATAAGACCGAAGCTTGCGACAGATATTTACTTGAGTAAAATCGTGGAATTAATGTAAAATCAACTCAAAGAAACTATATTTAGATTCAAAGACTATTTTAATAGCTTTCTTTGAATACAGTTTCTCTCCTGTGAAATACAAATGTTCAACAAAACCATCAACATTGACTCGGCTAGACCTCTTTCTTATATCCGCGGCGCTGAGATTGAAGATGTTTCACTCCATAGATTAATCTATTTGAATGCTTTAATGAATTTGAATTAATCTCCAGAGTTAAAGCATTCATTTTGACAGCCCTGGTTTTTTTCTTTTTTTGCGCCGGGTCAATGTGGCCACTCCCTGGCGCGTCTATTCGAAGCCTAACCGGTTCATGCTTCCGCGTTCGCGCTTTGCGCTCCAATTGGCCACTGATGTCTCTGGTCGCACCAATCGTGTGACGGCAAGTTCTTTCGCCGGTTAAGCTTAGGCACTCTTTCGAAGTTGGTTAAGGTTAGAGTTTGTCTTCGAGCAGGGCGATAGAACGCCAGCCCTGATTCCAAACTCTAACCATAACCAACTTCGAAAGAGTCGCCTAAGCTTAACCAGTGAAAACTAGGCGTTAGGTAGTTTGCTGCTGGTCGAGGCGGAAATGGGCGCGTCACGCGATTGGGCGCACATGTCACATGACCAGAAACGTCAGTGGCCAATCAGATCGCACCAGAAACGGCAGTGGCCAATCAGATTTCGCAGAACGTGGAAGCATGAACCGGTTAGGCTTCGAATAGACGCCTCCCTGACACCCCTGGTCAGTCTGTTTTATAGGCGCACGGCCCAAAGCAGGCGACCAGGTAAATGGGCATACTTTAATGGACAGTCCTGGGTCTCCCCACAAAACTGTCTGTATTACTAAGAGAGTACCAAGATCATGTTTATTCTGTGAGTCAGTGGATGAAGAAGATTTTTAGTGCTGTGATGCTTTTGGCGAAAACGGACCCAGAACAAGATGGATCTCATTGATTCTGTTCATTAAATACCTAGGAGAAATGTACGAATCTGGGGATTTTATACATATTATTAAATTATGGGGGGGGGCAGCTTTTTGCATACTTATTTTAAATGTATTTATTTTTATGGGGGGGGGGGGGGGGGTCTGAATTATAGTTTGAAAGAGAGTTTTGAGAAAAGATTAGGGTCTGAGATGATCTATTGTAGCTCAGCTTTTTGAGATTCTATTCCATCGTTAGCGAGAGGAGTAGAAACGGCTTCACACGCTGTTGTCCTGTGACGTGTTTTAACCCTTTCACTGCCACACTACAGGCAGTGTGGTAGGGAAAGAGTTGACCTTCTGTAGTGTGGTTGTGAAAGTGTTGTTAACCCTTTGTCGTGTGGCAGTGAGAGGGTTAACCTGTATTGTCGCAATGGAAGCATTAACCCTTTGCTAGTGGGGTAGTGAAAGGGTTAAAGAGAGGCCCCTGTGGTCAAAGCGGACATTTATTTGACTCTTGTTGAAAAATAATTATCAGTGTTGCTGAGACGTAGACCGAAGCAAAGCTGTGGAAACTGAAGTGGCCGCTCAGCGGTTCACCGTCAACATCACAGGAACCCCGGCGGTGAATTCCCACAGTTGTTTTGTAAACAAGCGAGGGTGTGTGTGTGTGCGTGCATGTGGTGTGCGTGCGTGCGTGTACCCATACTTGTGCACTTCTGTTACCAGACAAATAGGGCAGATTCAGTCATTCTTCATGGTAGTCCTGTTTTCTCTGTAAATAAGAATAGAAGTGAGAGAGTGAAGTGTGTATGTCTGTGTGTGTGTGTGTACCTCACCATGGTTAACTGTACTCCAATCCAAACTGCACAGTCTAAACGGCCAGTGTTGTAGACGTAGATTAATTGTCAATGCTGACTACTTGAAAGCTTCTAGTTACATACTATAATACCATGCCTTTCCACCTCCTGTTAGATGGGGTTTGATTTAACTCACCTGGTGCATCATCATCCGGATGGGGGTTTGATTTAACTCACCTGGTGCATCATCATCCGGATGGGGGTTTGATTTAACTCACCTGGTGCATCATCATCCGGATGGGGGTTTGATTTAACTCACCTGGTGCATCATCATCCGGATGGGGGTTTGATTTAACTCACCTGGTGCATCATCATCATCCGGATGGGGGTTTGATTTAACTCACCTGGTGCATCATCATCCGGATGGGGGTTTGATTTAACTCACCTGGTGCATCATCATCCGAATGGGGTTTGATTTAACTCACCTGGTGCATCATCATCCGGATGGGGGTTTGATTTAACTCACCTGGTGCATCATCATCCGGATGGGGGTTTGATTTAACTCACCTGGTGCATCATCATCCGAATGGGGTTTGATTTAACTCACCTGGTGCATCATCATCCGGATGGGGGTTTGATTTAACTCACCTGGTGCATCATCATCCTGATGGGGTTTGATTTAACTCGCCTCAAATGTATTTGTAAAGCCCGAAATCACAAGGTAATGCCCCCATGGACTGGACAAGTCTTCTTTAAAACGAGTCAAGAAGAAACATCACAATAAATCAAGAACAAAAACCAGAAAATGCCCATGCTCAACATGACTTGGCTTAAAAACATGACCGGCTGGCTTAAAAACATGACCTGGCTAAAAGTTTATCTTGTTTTCAGCAAGACTGTTCAGGGTTCAAACCCCAGCAGTGGTCAGCACGGTTGCCTCACAGCAAGAGGGTTCTGGGTTCAAACCCCAGCAGTGGTCAGCAGTGTTGCCCCACAGCAAGAGGGTTCTGGGTTCAAACCCCAGCAGTGGTCAGCAGTGTTGCCCCACAGCAAGAGGGTTCTGGGTTCAAACCCCAGCAGTGGTCAGCAGTGTTGCCCCACAGCAAGAGGGTTCTGGGTTCAAACCCCAGCAGTGGTCAGCAGTGTTGCCCCACAGCAAGAGGGTTCTGGGTTCAAACCCCAGCTGTGGTTAACACGGTTGCCTTACAGCAATAAGGTCCTTGGTTCAAACCCTTTCTGTGTGGAGTTTGCATGTTCCCCCTGTGTTTACGTGGCCCTGAAATCGTGCATCATCCTGATGGGGTTTGCACTCGGAGTGATCAGACATAGTTATGGACTGGTGTAAACAAAAACCCAACCACCTGTTGTACCAGATGAGCAAAGTAGAATATCCCTACATTTTATTTTCCTTGATCTCGGAAGCCACCCCTCTGGGGGCCATCTTGTTCTTATTCCCTCTCTCATTGCACATGTGTAAATATTGCAGACTTTTACTTTTTTTCTTTACTTTTTATTACAGTGTTAATATACATTTTAATTTGCTGTCAAAGGAGCAGATCCTAGTTACCCCCCTCCCATTCCTAGATTTTGTAAATACATCTTTTATTTCATGGTGTCCTTATGATCCAAAATGTATATAGGAAAAGAAAAGATTAAAAATAAAATAAAAATAAAATCAACCTTCCGCTTTCTCCCCATGTTTGTTTATATGCTTCTCGTTCTCCTTCTCTCTCTGGCAGAGTCCACTCTAATCCCAATGGAGATTTTACTGTAGTATTCTCTTCATCAGCTTTGGTTCTTCTCTCCCATCCAGTGTTTAAAAGGGGGACATTTTTTTAAAGGGGGACATTCATGAATACAGGTGGTTCTGATCCGACTGCAAGTCATGGGCTTTTTTTCCCCTTTTTTATTTTAATTTTTTTAAAGAAAGTGCATTAACTGACTTGACAACAACACTCACACAGTATTTGGTTGGACAGCAACCCTGGTTTTCGTCTCCAACTAAGTGCTCTGCCTGGGCATTTTATATGACAGTATGTTAGTGTGCTGTAGGACATTCAGAGCTGCTGCTAATGGTCACAAGATGGCAGACTAGGACATAAAGGTAGCGACTGCAGTACGAGCCACCTATTATTATCCTCCTCTGTGTGTGTGTGTGTGTGTGTGTGTCTGTTTGTGTGTATGCATCTGATTGTGTCATTGTTAACCGAGTCTCTGCAGTTTTATTTTAGTCTGACCTTTTTTTCTTCTTTTTTTTTTATTCTTTGAAAACCTTATCGTGTTTATAGACTGTTCCCGTATTTATAACCTCATAAGGGAGATAATTGTACCTTTTTATAGTGATATGTTACTATTTAAAACTTTTTTTTTCAATGCAGTTAATACTATGTTATTCTGACATTCTTGGGTGACCGAGGGAGAAGGAGAGAGAAAGCAATACAAAACACCTGTTTGTCTGTACTCTGTGTGTATGATATGGACTCATTTAATAAAGTGATGAAACTGTGGTTAGCTCCTGTGTGCCGTTTATTCGTCTGTTTAGTTGAGCAGCAACCGTTGGTCCCATCCTTTCTTTAGTAGAACATCAGAATTTCCTCGTTCACCTACCCTACAGAGACTGAGACCAAAACTGGAGGATGAGCATTCCCTTAACTCATTCTACACCAGCCACGAGAAAAGTCGGGTTAACTCGCCAACCGTTCAGCGCCATCACGAGAAAACTTGGGTTTTAATCGTTATTTCTTTTGTTAGCTATATCCATTCATTTTCATACATCCAGCCTGATGTTATCATTGGGAATGGGTCTGAGCTTGCAAAAAGGGCAAATACCGCCGCATACGCCTTCCAGCGAAACCCAAGAAACCTGTAGTTTCTTTTCTGGGACGATCCGAGCCGTGCGGGCGGGGTTTAGGTGCTCAGGCGAGGTAGGCCTTTGCAACGATGGTATGGAACAGTAACCCCGCCCGCCCGTTCATGTGTAACGCTCGATAATGTGGGACGGACCTCCACAAGCAGTATTTGGAATGGCGATCAGATAATTGGATTATTTCTTTTGCATTACATCAGAGACAAGGTAAGAACACTATATATAAAATCTTGCGTTGATCTGATATTTCTTTCTACCCCGATCGAAGCTGTGTGTGTGGCTGTGTGCCGTTGGGTGGGAGGAGGAGGTGGCGGTCCAGGGCTCTTTTCATTCTCGCATGAGGAAGGATAATAATGATGATCTAGCGTTGATTTCAGGAAGATTCGATAATCAGGCGAAAAATTACAACATGTATAGTGTATTCCACTAAAGGGCTATTATCACGTCTTTTCCTGGAATTACTCAGAAGCACCCAAACTATTCTAAATGGAAATTTACCGATGAAAAAACAATGTTTTGTGGATGTTGACTAAGCAACTCACTGACAGTCGACGGGTGTATTAGACCCATAGATATAATATACGATATATTTTAAGCACTCGCAAATGAACAAAGTGCCCCATTTACTTACAGCCCTGGTGTAATAGCGCCCTCTGGCGCCCCGACCCGTGGCGCAGAATGAGTTAAGACGACGACGGCATCACCAACCTCACTGGAGAACAATTGCCCCAGACTTTTTAGCCCCATTGTCTGAACTAAATACTGCTGTTCCTCCTTCATGAAAAGCCCCATGGTCTTCATGAACATCCCAAGTTCTTCATGAACATCCCATGGTTTTGAGCTTAGTCCAGCAAGGCTATCTGGCCTCAATCATCCTCTCTGTATGCAAAACGTATAACTTGCTAGTGAGGACAATTTGGAATGAGTCAGTCCTGAAATTGTCAAGACGCAGGCCAATAAAGTGTCCATCCCTATACTCGAATACCTATACATTTAGGGGACACATATGCATACTGGCCTCTAAGAATGATATCATTGCAAACTGAGGAAGAGAAGGAACTACCAACTTCTAATCCATTGGGTAATCAAATGCTAGAACCAGTTCAATGATGTTAATTCAATCAGAAAAAGCTCATTGTGGAATGTTAATGTCAGGGGGGGTCATTCTTTTCAGCTTCAGATGTATTAGGTGTGTTACAACAGTTCCCTCTCTGAGCACAGCCAACAACTTGTGTGTTGATGGGGTGTGGCCCTCTGTTCATTGAAAGGAGATGTCAAGTTATAGTAAATGGCTGCATTTGTATAGCGCTTTACAATTTGTTCCTCACATTTTACCCATTCACTCACACCGACGGCGCAACCTGCTCATCAGGAGCAATTAGGGGTTAAATGTCTTGCTAAAGGACACTTGGACACGGTGCCCGGGAGGAGCGGGAATCGAACACCTCTGGATTACCAGACGACTGCTCTATTTCCTGATCCACTGTCTGAAGCTTTCAAATGTAAACAAATTCATGGGACCAGTGTGATTGGTTATTATGGGAGATTAACATTGGCTAATATGTATTAGCAGGTGATAAATTAGATAAGGTTCTAAAGTACAGTACAACGAAAAGCTTGGCATCCAACCAGAGTGCAAATGTAACAGTAAAGTGCAATATTACTGTAATGTACAATGTAGAGGTGATTAAACTGGGTATTAAATAATATGAATTGTCACAGTTGCTGTGGATGTTTTTGAACCACTAAAATTAAGTAAACTGTAGCAATCTAGTGTCATTACTTGTTTGTGGACTAACTTGCTGATATACTTTACAACTACTGAAAACTGACTGATGGGCCAATCAGAGTAATCGAGTGGGTTAAGCAACACATTCAAGGAAGCAGATTCGATCTGAAATGGTTTGATTCTGTTGAGGGGGAATATAGATCGAGTTCAAGTTTGGTTTTATTTGTCACAAGGTACACGTACATTACAGTGAAATGCTTTGTTCTGTATGACCCTCCTGAAATTGTGCTTCATACAGTACGTTTTTTTTTTTTTTTTTAATAAAGACCAAACACTATACAAAATATACAAAACTAAAGTACGAAATGTAAAAATTAGGTAGAGAGGTAGTGCAAATATTTTAGTATAAATAGATAAAATATGGTGTAGTGTTAAAAAGTGTCTAAAGTGAATGAAGTGAGTGTGTGCATGTGGATGTGTGTGCAATGGATGTAGAATTGATGGGTTATCAAAGGGCTTTAGTCATCAACAACAGTTCTAACATTTTGGGTAATGTTTACATCAACATACCGTCTTAAAAAATGCAATGAGATAGAAAAATAAGAGTTTCATTGTTTTGAATCTTTAAAGCTTTTAAATAATGTAAGCATAGTTTATGTAGTCTAAATCTCAATCTCTCTTTTTGTCTTGGTGTCACATGCTACCATTTTTACCTTAAAGCAAATATATTACTTGATTACCATCTATTGGTATCTACCAACCGTCATATGGTCATCAGCAGGAAAAACATATACAGAAACTACAAATGGCTCAAAATAAGGCTGCCAGACTAGCTCTCCACCGTTCAAAGCGCACTAACATTGGAGTTATGCACAGAAATGTATCATGGCTTCCGGTTGAGAAACGTCTGCAATCCCGTCTCATTACTTTTCTCAGAAATGTGCAAGTTGTCAAAAAACCACAGTATTTTTATGATCATATAGTTTACATAAGAGAAGACCATGACTATATGACCAGACAAGCTACGTCAGGCCATCTAATGGCACCTAAACCCAGAACAAATCTACTAAAATCTTCTGTGACTTACAGAGCTATCATGGAATGGAACTCATTGCCAAGCTACTTCGCTGAAATAGAATCCAAAACCACTTTCAAGAAAAAAAATTAATACCATCTACTAACGAGCATGCACTGAACCCTTATGGCATAGCGGTGAAAATCAATTGACTGTTAATTGTATTTATGTTGATGGCAGTGAGTGCTGCTCAGGAAGCACTATTTATTTGATTTTAATTATTTGATTTTAATACTTTTTACTAATAAATATCTTGTACAATATCATCCTAACTGATGTTGATAATGATGTAATTGATGTTGATGTTGATAATGTAATGTATTGAATATTGTTGTATCGTTGTCAAGTGCAAAAGCTAATGGGGATCCTAAATAAACATAAACATACCATAATGCTATTGTCTGATTGACATACAAAAAGTTGAGACTTTCCCATAAGTTGTTCATATCTGCTTCATTTGAATGATTCATATCAAATGACATTCAGATCAAACATCGTTAGCAGGGATAAAATTGAACTCCAGTTTGAACAAGCTGACTCTAGAGCTATGTGGCAGGGGCTCAAAACGATGACAGACTACAAAGGCGCCTCCCTCAAACTGAACAGTGACATCTCCTTAGCAAATGAAATGAATGAATGAAAACTTTATTTAACAGATTGCAGAATGGGTACAATACAGTACGGCTCAATACATACAATTGTTAAGGGGATGCAGACCTGAGAAAGACGTTTGTCTTGTTTCCATCAGGGTCCCCCATTTTCAATTCATATAGAAATGACCTCAATACCTTCTATGCGAGGTTTGATGCTGGTAATAACAACACCAGCTCACAAGCCACGGCAATGGGGGGGGGGGGGTCGGCTGCTGATGGAGGCGCAGTGTTCAGGGTAACAGAGCATGAGGTGAGGCGGACCTTTAAAAAAGTGAATATCAGGAAGGCAGCAGGTCCGGACGGCATCCCCGGCCGCGTCCTAAAAGTCTGTGCCGACCAACTGGCCCCAGTATTCACTGACATATTTAACCTGTCCTTAGAACAGGCTGTCATCCCCACCTGCCTGAAGAAGTCCACTATTATCCCTGTACCCAAAAAATCCAAGCCTGCTTGCCTCAACGACTACCGCCCTGTAGCTCTCACCTCCATAGCCATGAAGTGCTTTGAGAAGCTAGTAAAGGGCTACATCTGCTCCTCCCTCCCCATCAACATGGACCCCCTGCAATTTGCATACCGCCCCAACAGGTCCACGGAGGACGCCATAGCCCATGTGCTGCACACAGCAGCATCACACCTGGACAAGAGGCAGGGGAACTATGTGAGAATGCTATTCATCGACTACAGCTCGGCATTCAATACCATAGTCCCCTCCATACTCATAGCCAAGCTCAGGGACCTGGGCTTGAACTATGACCTCTGCCAGTGGGTCTTGGACTTCCTGACTGGCAGACCCCAGGTGGTGAGAGCAGGCAACTGCACCTCCTCATCCATCACCCTCAACATAGGGGCCCCCCAGGGCTGTGTTCTGAGTCCCCTCCTCTACTCCCTGTACACACACGACTGTGTGGCTCAGCGGAGTAGCAATACAATCATCAAATTTGCTGACGACACAGTGGTGGTGGGCCTGATCTCTGCCAACGACGAGAGGGCCTACCTGGAAGAGGTCAAGGTCCTGGCGGGATGGTGCCAGGAAAACAGCCTCTCCCTGAACGTCAGCAAAACAAAGGAGATGATTGTGGACTTCAGGAGGTCGGGGGTCAAGGACTACAGCCCCCTCAGCATCGACGGGGCACCGGTTGAGAGAGTCAACAGCTTTAAGTACCTCGGAGCCTACATATCCGAGGACTTGACATGGACCACACACATTGACAGTGTTGTGAAGAAGGCACGACAACGCCTCTACTTCCTCAGGCGCCTAAGGAAGTTCCAAGTCAGTCAGAAGATCCTTAAGAACTTCTACTCATGTACAATAGAGAGCATCTTGACCGGCAACATCACCTCCTGGTTTGGGAATAGCACTGCACAAGACCGAAGCAGACTACAAAGAGTGACACGTTCAGCCGAACGCACAATTGGAGGGGGGCTCCCCACCCTCCAGAACATTTACAACAAGCGTTGCAAGGGCAAGGCTAAGAGAATCATTAAAGACTCCAGTCACCCGAACAACTGCCTCTTTGAACTGCTGCGGTCAGGCAAGCGATACCGGAGTCTCAAGGCGAGCACAGAAAGACTCAGAAGAAGCTTCTATCCCCAGGCCATCAGGCTGCTAAACGAACAATGAATGAACACTACACAACAACAACCACCAAACGCACATAGCACACACATCCACACGCACACACTCACTTAAACAAACACACTGTAGCACCCACTCCACACACTTTATAGCACACACCCACTTTAAACAAACACACTGTAGCACCCACTCCCCACACTTTATATTTATTGATGAAGGATTGCACTACAACTCGTACACCTTACTGTAAATTGTACCTAAATTGTACCTCATCCCATTTCTGCTTTGCACTAGATAGTACTGTACATTAGTACACTGCATAGTATTGTATATTATATGGTAACTCAGAACATTGTACATATGTCTATACCGAACACTGTGACCTCTTTTTCTTCTTCTAAATTACATGTATACTATGTTTGATACTATCTTGTCTAGCACAGTCTCTGGAGCGTAACAGTAAGAAGCATTTTGTATGAAAGTATTCTGTACTTCTGTATGACAACTATTAAAGAAACTTGAAACTTGAAACTTGTCTTGCTATAATGAATTATTGTTGTCGTAAATGAAGTGCCAGCATCTCCTTATCATATTTCCTTATATGCATCATGTTTTGTTGGCCTATCATTTGTGTAGCTGAGGGGTACAATTCCCTGACTGTATTGTTAGATATGATATTTAATACCACTACCTCATGTACTTTAACTTCTGGCCACCCAGTACAAGATATAAGTATGATGAACACTTTCCCACCTGATGAAACGAACCAACACAAATGGACCAAATCGAATATTTAATACAGCAAAGGGTGTATACAACATTCACTTAATTACATTTATGATTTGAAATGTTGAGTATGCACTTTTATGGCAAATGAGTATTCGTAGGTAAATCAACATTGAATGTCCAATCTCTGGTTGCGCAGGGAGTAAGTATACAACCTGGAATATTTAGGAAACGATAGCAATAGTACTTAAATGATTATAGCTGGATACACTAAGGGGGGGGGGGGGGGTCCCGCTGGTTGTAAGACAGTAGGAGGGGGGGGTTAGAGAAGTCGCTGGCGGTATCCCATCTGGCCGACGGTGTCTTGGGAGAATCCAAAGTCTTAGACCCAGTGCCCACAGAACCTCGGGCCGCAGACGAATACAGCTGGACCCTCTGTGGAACGGTATCTGCCGGTCCACAACGGAGAGACGTGGTGCGACCTCACGTGTAGAGCGCCGCCTCACCTGTAGTCCTCTCCGGGGGGTAATTCCAACACTCGACAGTGTTGGCCTTTATCCATGGAATAATCAAAGCACATAAAGCATAATCCAAGAGCCGTGGAAGGCTCGCCGTCGTCGGGTAGAGTAATCCAATATACAGGTCCAGTCGCTCTTGACCCGGAGCTCCTCGGATGCAATCACCACTAGGGGTCTGACCAGCCTGGATAAGCGTCCAGATAACGTCAGGAACGATGGGGGTACTGATAACTGTAGAACTCGAACCGAACGATGCACCATACATAAATAGACTATTATTAGCTTAATAGAATACGTCCAACTCGACGGTATGGTGCCAAACTATGACCATTCAACTATTAATCTACACGATATCTCAATGCCTATTCTGGGCCAAGTAGGCCCTACTACACCGCACGTGCTTCGTGGGGAGGCTTTTGCGTCTGTCACTCTGTTGGAGGGTAAAGAACTGGACTAAAAGAAAGTTCTACTTTACGAGCGCCATATATATATGCGCTATGAACAAATAGTACCACACGTATTTCGCCCGGCATATTACTGCGCGGAACCGGGGGTTGCCTCGACATGTTAGGCGGCACGATTGAACTTGAACCTAGGGGTATGGCAACCTGGCGCCAGGTTCTCGTCCAATGGTAGAATGAAACTATTATGGGCTATATGTTTAGTAGAAACGGGGATATTCAATGCATATTGTACAAGGAATATACAGGGGATATCAAACGATATACAAATACAATTAAATATATATAAATAAATATACATATTCGGTTTAATCTGATCCTTCACAACAGCCGCCCCCTAATTAGTCCCACCTAATTAGCTAAGCAGAGACAGATTAACCGCACTGTCTTCCACTCAAGGTCCGCTGTAAGGTCAGTCAACTCACAAAGTCATAGGGTCATGGTCATCATCGATAGTATCTGGGAGTCGGGGCAGTTCTATGAGCCTCGCCACGGGCCGTGTGTAGGTGCGCCCTTGGACGAGTACTTCAGCTGCTCGGACCTTGCCATCGGCACCGGTGATCACTTTGCTTACGCGGCCAGCCGGCCACATAGCTCTGGGGAGTGACTGGTCAACTATCATGACGACTGTTCCTTCTGTCAAATTGTCTCTCTCTTTTAACCACTTCTGGCGGGTCTGTAGAGACGGTAGGTAGTGAAGTAGGAAGCTGCTCCAAAACTTGTCAGCTAGTACTTGGCTGTACCTCCACATTCTTCGGCCGCTCGCTTCTTCGGGCCTGTACATTGTCTGGGGTAGCGCGGGGTCCAGCCGCCCCATTAGGAGTGTGTTGGGGGTGACTGGGTCGACATCTGCTACATCACTGGAGACGTAACCGAGGGGCTTTGAGTTCAATACTCCCTCGATCTCCGTGAGGACTGTCATTAGGACTTCCTCTGCCACAGTCTGGGCTCCGAGTACGGCATACAGGGCTGTCTTTATAGAACGTACTTCTCGTTCCCAGGTTCCACCGAAGTGGGGTGCGTTCGGGGGATTAAACTGGAAGTCAACCTGGGCTGGAGCGAGGTGGGTCTTAAGTTCTAGGCCCATAGCTTGGAAGCTCTCTCTCAGCTCTCTTTCTCCGCCTTTGAAGTTGGTCCCGTGATCAGACAACAATGTAGACGGTTGTCCTTTCCGTGATATGAATCTCCGGAAGGCCATAAGGAATGAGTCTGTGCTCATGGTCGGAAGGAGCTCGATATGTATCGCTCTGGTGGTCATGCATTTGAATACAATACCCCACCGCTTCTCGGTGCCTCTTCCTCTCTTTATATACAACGGGCCAAAACAGTCCATGCCTGTGGAGTGGAATGGCTTGTCGCCGATTCGGAGGCGACAGGGGGGTAGGTCAGCCATCCGTGGTATGCTGGGCTGCGCGCGCCACTTACGGCAGTCTAGACAGGTTCGCTGGAAGCGCCGTACTGCTTCTCTCCCTTGTAATATCCAATAACGACGTCTGATCTCCGCGAAGACTCTCTCTGCTCCTGCGTGGTGCACATCCTCGTCGTATTTCTTTATGATCAGCTCTGTGACCTTGTGTCGGCTGTTCAAGACGATCGGGTGCTTAATGTCATCTGGTAGATCGGGGGCTCTCCGCAGGCGACCACCCACTCTGATGAGATTATGTGCGTCACTCTCTGGTGCCAGGTGAATCAGTCTGCTGTCTGATAGGACGGGGTTTCCTCCCTGTAGACAGTCTAGCTCATCGGGGAACGAGTCTCTCTGGGCTCGTTGTAGTAGAAGAAGTTCTGCTTCTTCGTAGTCAGCTGCTGACATGTCAGTGGTGGACTGAATCTCTGGGTGGTGCCGCAGGAATGTCCTTTGTTGCGCACTCTCTAGGGTAATGCAGTCATCTATATTCGGGTCTGTGGAGGCGACAGTGCTCAGTCCACAGAACATAGGCTTCTTGTTCTCAGCCTCCTCGCTACTTGCTTCCCTCGGGGTGGGCGTAGGCCAATCTCCTTCCGGGAGCTGGAGGAATGCTGGTCCGTCACTGTAGATGTTGCGACGGGTTAGGTCATCCAGGGACATTCCCCGGGTGATGACGTCAGCTGGGTTGTGTTTGGTATCCACATATCTCCAGCTTGCTTCTTCCGTTAGTTCCTGAATCTCGGTGACTCTGACTCCCACGAAGACTTTGTATCTGCATGAATCAGACTTAATCCATGTGAGTACTGTCGTGGAATCTGACCACAAGATTGTTCTATGCACCGGAATGGTGAGTTCACGTTGGATTAACGTGGCTAGATGCGCTCCTGCGAGGGCTGCGCAGAGCTCTAGACGTGGGATAGATTGTTGCTTACGTGGGGCTATCCTTGAGCGGGCCAGTATGAAAGCAGTGTGTATCTCTCCTCCCATCTCTTGGGCACGCAAATAAGCAACCGATCCGTAGGCTACTTCGGAGGCATCGCTGAAGACGTGTAGCTCAATCTCGCATGTCTCTGGCCTCACTGTGGATGGGAAGTAGCTGCGGCGTATATTGACACCTGGGAGTGAGCGGAGTTCCGTCTCCCACTCTCTCCATGTTGAGGCAAGGTGTGCGGGTATTGGGTCGTCCCAGCCCTGGTCCTTGTCCCATAGTGCTCGTACAATCATCTTTGCCCTGGTGGTGTAAGGTAGAATACATCCCAACGGGTCATATTGTCTGGCGAGTGTTCTGTACACACTCCGTCTGGTGGTCGGTATCGCCGCCGACCTTCCTTGCTCTGGAGCCAAGGGTTTGTGTCTATAGTGGAGCGAGTCTGTTTTGAAGCGCCAGACTAATCCTAGTGTCATTTCTTGGGCTTCTCCTGGGATTGTCGCCATCCAGGTCTCGCTGCTGGCAGCCTTGTCTGCGGAGGAGAGGCTGCGCAATACGTGCGGGTCACTGCTGGCCCACTGCCTGAGATCAAAGCCTCCTTTGATTAGGGAGGCGCGTAACTTGATTAGGAGAGCCTCGGCTTCTTCTTGAGTCGAGACGCTTTGTAGACAGTTGTCTACGTAGAAACTGTTCTTCACACTGTGTTGGACCTCTTCATCTGCTGCTGGGTCCTCTGTGACGTGTTTCTGTAGTGCAAATGTAGCACAGCACGGGCTGCATGTGGTTCCGAAGGGGAGTACTTCCCACTGGTAGATGGATGGGTTCTCATCTCCGATCTTCTCTCTCCATAGGAACCGTAGCAGAGGCTTGTCCTCCTCTACTAGTCTCACTTGCAAGAACATCCCTTTGATATCCCCGCTTATAGCCACCTTGTCCTGGCGGAAGCGCAGTAGCACGCCTAGTAGGGAGGGGCCGAGTGTGGGGCCGGGCAAGAGCTCTTTATTCAGATTTTGGGATCCGATCTGGTAGCTGCAGTTAAACACAATGCGATCCTTGCCATTGTGATGGACCTTGTGATGCGGCACGTACCATGATTCGGTCGTCTGATCGGCCTCTTTAATGTCAATCTTTGTTACGTGTCCCGCTGTGATTAGCTTCTCAATCTCAGCTCGGTACACACTCTGTTGAGCGGGGTCTTTGGCTAGGCGCCGCTCTGTGTTCAGTAGATAGCGCTCCGTGGCGTCTTTCTTTGCGTGAAAGGGGGGCATTCCCTCTCGCCTCAGGAGTGGAGTTGCGTATCTCATCACTCCGCCGACTGTGACTCTCTTTGTCCCCTGCTCGAGTAGGTGGATGGCGTAAATGTCTTCTTTAGAGCGAATGTCTTTCTTTTCGTTCTTAAAGGGCATTGTCTCTAGGGTCCATAGCCTCTCGACATGCTGCAGGAGAGTGGTGTCTTCTTCTGTCGTTCGGGAGTGGAAGCAGCTAGTGGCTGCGGTTCGGTTGAGAGATTTAGCGAGGGGGCCTTGTAATGTCCATCCTAGGCGGGTCTCGACGGCTGCAGGACAGCCTCGGGGACCTGTATGGACCCGGTCAATCGGGACTATGAGTTCTGCATGGTCGGAGCTTATCAACAGGGTCGGGGTAGCGCCGTTTATGAGCGGGATAGGTAATTGGCGCAGGTGCACATATTTATCCATCAACTTGGTGACAGGGTAGGTGTACTGCGAGAGTCCTATTTCTTGGCTGGTGAAAGCATTTGTGATCTTGTACCGTCGCTCTGGCTGCCCGTTGGCTGCGATAGTGAAGGAGACATTTTCGCCCTTTATCGTCTTTAAATCTCTCCTTATTGTCCGAATCGTCATTTCGTTCTTGCTCCCCCGCAGTCCCAGTTGAGTCGCAGCGGAGGCGAGCAGAAGGGTCTTCTCTGACCCGTCATCAAGGACGGCGTAAGTGTCCATGACTTTATCCTGGTAGCTCAATGTCACACGGACTACCTTTAAGAGCACTTGAGCTCCGTTGCTGCTGGCGGGGTCAATGTACATGACACTTGCCTTGGTGCCGCTCCGTGGTGCAGGTATAGGCCGTCTTCCGTTACTATCGTGTAGTATATCTAGATGGGCTCCATCGCACCGGCTGCACCTTTTCTTTAGGCGGCATTCGGCTGCCATGTGGGGCCGCGCACATCGATAACAGCGCCGGTTGGACTTTATCCATTGGCTCACTTCTTCTGCATTCATCTTTGTGAATGAGTCACATTGTGACAGCCAGTGTTCTTTCTCACAGTAGGGACACGCTATCTTCCACTTCTCCTTTCTCGAGGGGGTGCTGTGACTCTTACTGCTCGGTACTGACTCTGATTGGTGCATGACAGTCACCGATCTTCTTCCATCACTTATTCTCCTGGGTCCCTCTCTGGAGCTTGGCGTGCTCCGCCCGAAGGTGTCCAGTCGTAAGCTGCTGACCTCTCTCGCCAAGAAGTCGGCCAGATCAAGGAGGGATGGCTCGGGGCCGTCGGGATCTCGGTAGTCCCTCTGCCGCCGAAAGCGCTCCTGTCTTGCGGGTGGCAGCTTCTCCAAAATCCTCTCAACGTTAGAGTTGGCGTACAGCTCATGCCTGCCCTTCTCCCGTTGAGCTCCCAGCATCCCCACCAGGGACTGCACTTTGATTGACAGGTCGTCTAGTGAACGATTGTCTGTGGCTGGGGGTAGGCGGTCAATATGCCTTATCTCCTGGATTACGTAATCCCATATACGTCCATATCTTTGATCCAGCGCTGCAAGGCCCGCTGTGTATGGGGTCGAGGAGGTAGCATAGGCTAGCGCTATATTGTGCGCTCGCGGTACTTTCAGGTGCTTCAATAATATTGCATACTTGTGGCGTTCATCAACGACATCCACCATCATTGTCTCTAAGCACATCCGGAGCTCCGTGTACTGTGCTCGACTCTCATAGGCGAAGTCTGGGATTGACGGCGTGGCGTTGTATGACGCCGTGGATGGCGAATACATCGGCGAGCGTTGGGGGAGAGACCTCCTGGGCGAGTCCCCTCTTGCGCCTCGCTGTGGGCCGGTACTGGCAGGGTACCATGGCCCGCTGGTCCAGGTACTGTTCCTCGGGGCTGGTCGTGCGTCGTGCTCACCCGTAAATAGAGTCGGGGGTCTGTAGCGCAGCGCCGCGGGGGTATAGCCTGGACTGTATGGGACCTCCTGGTCCGGTGGAGTACTGTGCTGTCGTCGGGCTTGGTTCTCCTCTTCTCCCTCTTCTTCTTCTATCAAATCTTCCAGATCCTGTAATCGTTTATTTAGCTTCTCCGCAGTGTAGGCCGCTCCTTCCTTGTAGCTGGGTCTCGCTTGGACCGGTATGGGAAGGGGGTCTGCGGGGGGTCTAGACTCGGTCTGTTGGTCAAGTTCAGGGTCGCTTGCTCGTTGCGGTGACGCTGCTCTTGACTGCTGTCTCGACGAGTTCCTTGAGCCCCTGGCGGAGGGAGAGGGAGTTGTCCTTTTGATCAGCTGCTCTATTAGTTGCGCTTGTAGTCTGTCGCGCTCTGCGTCTCTTTGGGCACCGGCAGCGGCGCGCTGGGCGTCGGCGGCGGCGCGCTCTGTTTCTCTTTGGGCACCGGCAGCGGCGCGCTGGGCGTCGGCCCGGTCTCTTGCCATATTCTCTTCCATCTGGAAGCGTCTCATCTCCAGACTTGTGCGCTGTTCTTCGCTCCGTTGCTGTGCTTGGAGGTGTTCGCGCTCGCTGGTCGCCTGGGCTTGGAGACGTTCGCGCTCGCTAAGCGTCTGTGCTTGGAGCCGATCGCGTTCGGTAGAGGCTGTCAGGCTGACGAGGAACGCCTGTTGTAGTATCCTCTCCGCTTCGCTTGGGGAAGGCGGTAGTGGAGGTGAGCCGCTCCTGCGTGAACCGCTCCTGGGGGTACTCGTTGGGGAGTCCTGGAGCTCTAGTTCCTCGGCGCTCTCCTCTTCTTCTTCCGTGCAGAGTTCCCTCTCTGTAGGGCTATCTTCCTCCCGGGGCGTGTCGGGGACTACTTCTTTAGTAGTGTCGGGGGGTAAAGGCATGTCAATTCCCTCCTGGTCCCCACCGTGGGCTTGGTCAGTTACATTAGGACCTACTAGGGCCTCTGTGGTCGGGGAAACCTGGTCGTTAAGGTCAGACATAATTTTACTTTCTACTTTTACCACGTTTACCGTTTGTCGAAGGCTAGGTAGTTGACTGACAGTGTAAGCCTCTAAGTACTGAGGTGTCTGTCGTCTGCGCCGCGGGCGTTCTAGGTTAGGAGGATCGTTTCGTGGAGTGTTCATCATAGGCTATTTCGATATTAATAACACTATATTAATATTACACTAGTTACCATCCGGCTCGAAGGACCAATTGTAGCTGAGGGGTACAATTCCCTGACTGTATTGTTAGATATGATATTTAATACCACTACCTCATGTACTTTAACTTCTGGCCACCCAGTACAAGATATAAGTATGATGAACACTTTCCCACCTGATGAAACGAACCAACACAAATGGACCAAATCGAATATTTAATACAGCAAAGGGTGTATACAACATTCACTTAATTACATTTATGATTTGAAATGTTGAGTATGCACTTTTATGGCAAATGAGTATTCGTAGGTAAATCAACATTGAATGTCCAATCTCTGGTTGCGCAGGGAGTAAGTATACAACCTGGAATATTTAGGAAACGATAGCAATAGTACTTAAATGATTATAGCTGGATACACTAAGGGGGGGGGGGGGTCCCGCTGGTTGTAAGACAGTAGGAGGGGGGGGTTAGAGAAGTCGCTGGCGGTATCCCATCTGGCCGACGGTGTCTTGGGAGAATCCAAAGTCTTAGACCCAGTGCCCACAGAACCTCGGGCCGCAGACGAATACAGCTGGACCCTCTGTGGAACGGTATCTGCCGGTCCACAACGGAGAGACGTGGTGCGACCTCACGTGTAGAGCGCCGCCTCACCTGTAGTCCTCTCCGGGGGGTAATTCCAACACTCGACAGTGTTGGCCTTTATCCATGGAATAATCAAAGCACATAAAGCATAATCCAAGAGCCGTGGAAGGCTCGCCGTCGTCGGGTAGAGTAATCCAATATACAGGTCCAGTCGCTCTTGACCCGGAGCTCCTCGGATGCAATCACCACTAGGGGTCTGACCAGCCTGGATAAGCGTCCAGATAACGTCAGGAACGATGGGGGTACTGATAACTGTAGAACTCGAACCGAACGATGCACCATACATAAATAGACTATTATTAGCTTAATAGAATACGTCCAACTCGACGGTATGGTGCCAAACTATGACCATTCAACTATTAATCTACACGATATCTCAATGCCTATTCTGGGCCAAGTAGGCCCTACTACACCGCACGTGCTTCGTGGGGAGGCTTTTGCGTCTGTCACTCTGTTGGAGGGTAAAGAACTGGACTAAAAGAAAGTTCTACTTTACGAGCGCCATATATATATGCGCTATGAACAAATAGTACCACACGTATTTCGCCCGGCATATTACTGCGCGGAACCGGGGGTTGCCTCGACATGTTAGGCGGCACGATTGAACTTGAACCTAGGGGTATGGCAACCTGGCGCCAGGTTCTCGTCCAATGGTAGAATGAAACTATTATGGGCTGTTTAGTAGAAACGGGGATATTCAATGCATATTGTACAAGGAATATACAGGGGATATCAAACGATATACAAATACAATTAAATATATATATATAAATAAATATACATATTCGGTTTAATCTGATCCTTCACAACAATTTGACTTATCACTACCATCAGTCCTATCTTTATGTGTGGTTATTATAGGCCTTCCACATAAATAGAGTGTTCCTTACCTTTATCAGAGCCAATAAACACACACTGTTCTAGTCATTATCTTGCATTTTTATTCAATTGCATTTTATTAATCAATATTCATTGTTTTGTATAGTGTATAAACAGGTCCTCAGTGGGGCTACTAGGACGCTCAAGGTAAACATTATTATCCCAGTTATAGAAATCAGGGTGGTCAATGAGCAGAGATACAAAGTCATAAAACAAAGATAAATACAAATACACAATATATCCCCCTAACCCACACACACACACGCACACTAAAGCAAACTAATCAAATATAATGCACCATATATATATATATAGCGATGAGATGTCCATCATCCATAAATGAAGCCTTACAAAAGTATATAGCGCGAAATATAGCCCCAATCAGGCCACTTTTTAAGCGGGGGTCTGGGGGTCCCCCACCAGGACATTTTTTGTTACAAAGACTTAATTTCCTGCATTCTGGTGAATTTTAGTGCATGTGAATCACAAACTAATGAGCCAACAATTGCTTAGTACAATGTACTGTTATGGACCTCAAATAAAACTGTTGTGGCACTAGCAATGCTACTCTCTCCACCTTCAAAAAGAAAAAAGCAAGAGCACAACATATTTTTCTATTTACTATTATAATACAGTTAACCACTCTCTCCTGTAAGGGCCTTTCTTTTTCTTTGTTTTATCCCTCTCTCCTCCACCCTTTCTCTTTCTTCCACTGTCCATCTTGACATCAACGTTAATTGACTTTCGCTCTACTCTACTGACGCATAAATAATAAAATAATGTATGACTGAAGTGATGGAGACCATGTTTGAAGGCAAACAAAAGCAAATCCTCCTCAGATAGCACAGCAACCAGAATAACTGAAATACTGGCTGATGATTTCATTAAACAGCTTTGTGATAGAATAAAAAAAATGCACAGTGCATTTCCATAGCTGTGGATGAGTCCACTGACACCACTGAGAATGCTCAGTTGCTGGTGTTTGTGAGGTTTTATGATGAGGCAAAGGGGTAGTTTGTTGATGTATTAATACATTTTTGGAATACTTGAAACCCTTTTTTTTGTGGAATATTTGATGCGGCCCAGCCTCACCCAGACTTTACCTCCAGCGGCCCCCAGGTAAATTGAGTTTGAGACCCCTGCTCTACTGTATCTCTCCCGAGTCCCTCACTACCTGGCTCATTGCCTGGCTGTTATTCTGCATCCGAGTGCCGTCTGCCATTCCATTCGCCGCCTCCGCTGTCAATCAGTTGTATCGCCTGGTCCCGCCTCCACCAATCACAAGCGGCAGCACGGCTCCATTGTGTGTGTGTGATCCGCGTGAGGGAGAGATAGTTCTCCAACTCTGTCGCAGACAGTGAAATCCTGGTTGTTCCCCACCCACCTAGGTTATCTAACTATCGCGCCGCGCCGCCGCCACAACTAGAAACAATGGCCTGGCAAAAAAAAATAAAAAAAATATAATTTTTTTTTTTTTTTTTTAATATATATAATTTTCTTTTTTTTATCTGTGCAGGCCAGGCCACCGGGAAAACTCCCGGTGCTCCCGATGGCCAGTCCGGGCCTGGGTGGGGGACACTGTACAACTGTACAAGCATGGGTTGTTTGTGCAGATGTGTGTCATATGTGAATGGTTATTTGTGCAGATGAAAGTAATATATGCATGTACACATAATATACTATCAAAGTGTTCCTATAAATTGTATATTTGGTCTCGCATCTGTGTGTACATGGAAATAAGTATTGTGCTGAAGTTCAAATACCAAGACGCTTGGCGGCGCTGTTTGCTGCCTACCCTCCTTTCAGCCTCTGGTACAAACCATCTCTGAACTCGTCTGGCATTTCCAAAGAAGAAAAAAAAAGTAACGTCACACTCACACAGGAAGAGCAAAGAGAGACGTGTGGGCCACAGAAGTCTAAGCAGGTAAATGTGCTTCGTAATAATGACCAAATATCATATTGATTTGGCATTACAGTGTCGTTTTATGTTAGTTAATAGATAATTATAAATAAGTCATTTAGAAACGTACAAAACCATAGCAAACGTTAGCTAAATCACCCCCTCTTTGCTAACGCGTTAGCTAGCAATGCGGCGCCGGTGGAAGAAGGCCACACAGGGAGGAGGGGGGCATATAGACAGATTATCAAACAAATCATATTAGCTAGCGTTACCTAATAATTATTATTTGTCAATACTTCGATGTTTTGTCAAATAAGCAAATGGGCTTTCTGTTTTTGGTTGAGCAGATGACGTAATCCTAACGTTAGTGGAGGTGTGTTCAGTCTCTGGACTGGTGGTAACGTTAGACCTCGGCACGATAGTCATGCATGATTGATTGATTGATTGACATTTTTATTTATTTTACATTTTTACATATTACAAATTTTACAGTAGGGCTCAATACACACAGTTGTTAAGGGGATGCAGACCAGAGAAAGACTTTCGTCTTGTTTACATCGGGGTCCCCCATTTTCAATTCATCATAACATAATGACATACATGACATACAGATAGATAGACAGTACCGCTACATCTAGACATTTATGACATACCAGAGATAATGATCATGATCTCTGTCTTGAGTCATCTGTGATACAACAGTTATTTAGGCAGCTTGCATGCTCATAATATGAGTTATTATTATAGTTGTACTTTCGATTATATATATATTTTTTTTATTATTTCATTTTTTATTTCAATTTAGTTTGTTGTTTTCCAGAGTGGCTTTGCTAGTATTATTATTATAATTATGGGTGGTATTTGTCAGGGGCAAGATTTAAGTACCTAGCAGGTAGGTGGGGTATCTCTCAGGCCTTTCTGTGTGGAGTTTGCATGTTCACCCTGTGCTCCCAATGGTTTCCCCTCCAGAAAAAGAGATAAACCCAATGGGAAAACACGATCCATTGGGAATAGAATAGAAATACTTTATCCATCCAGAGGGAAATTTGGCACTACAAATCGCTCACAGTAAACATTTAGGTAGACACGAATAAAAATAAGCCTAAGAATAAAGTACGTTCCGGGATATACATTTCCTATGTTATGTATATACATTCTAATATAAAATATACAGTAAGTGTACAGTAAGTGTAATATATATTTGATTTGATTTGAAATCTTTATTTCGAACATGCAATGAATACAAACAAACAATAACAAAAGCAAAACACAACTCAATCTACATGTTCGAAAAGGAGTAGGAAGAAGTATACACTTATTTAATCTTACCCCTTTTCCACTACTCAAATGAGTGTACTATTTTAAAACAAAAACAAAAAACTATATATGTAAAACATGAAAGAAAGAAAAAATGTAAACACCCGTGAATATCAAGTCCCTTACTCATCCCTGTACCTCGTGAACATCATTTCCTTATACATCATTTCCTTATACATCAGTTTGAATTGTCTCATGTTGAATGTTGTTTTAAAAAGTAAAAGTCCAGGAAGATGGTAACTGTCACCCTGTGCTCAGTGAGGCACAGTGATGCATTGTAAAGTCTGATGGCTGTCGGAATGAAGGACTTCCTGTGCCGTTCAGTGCTACTACATCTTGGGAGTCTTGGAACTAGATAGCTAACACTGTCACTACTCACTAACAACTATTTTGTTATCGATTAATCGGTTGATTATTTTATCGATTAATCATTAACCATTAATTTACCAGTAAAATCTATTTCAATTGAATATTTCAAAATGTTTAATGAGTATCCTCATCCTTTTTAGCTTTAGATTTAAAAAAACTACCAGCCAGAGAGATTATTACAGGCCATAAATAGCTTTTTAGTATATTTCCATGAGTTATTATATGTATTGTGTGTTATCTCTCCACTCCACTCTATGGTAGTGCTTGTGCTAGCACAGGAGATACGATTAAAATGTATTTTTTATATATAGGCTTGCCTTAGGCTATATAACATATTTAAATCAATATCTTCCTTTTGAATAAAATAGGCTCAGGAATCAGGATTGTTAAAGCTAATTAGCCTAATCCATGTGAAAAAGAGTAGCATATAGTAAATGTATGCACACACACAAGAGGCTCCCCACCAGATCTGGCTCGGCACTCCCCCCCCCCTACCCCCAACCCCCACCCAGACCTCCTCCCCTCCCGTGTTTACGCCGAGCGCTGTAAGAACTGTTTCTGGACGGCTGCCACGTATGCACGCTGTAGGAGTGGTTCCTAAGACTGTCTCCCGACCCCCGCCGGTCCATCCCTCCCTCCCTCCCGCCCACCTGGCGCAACGACACTTTGTTTAACTACTCTGTTGTTGATGCAGCCTGACTATCGCATATGGCGTCTCAGGCATTCTGTAGATGACATGTGTCAACAAATGTACATGTCTGTTTGAATCAGGGTTCGAAATTAACGGGGGCTTGGGGCAAAATGCCCTCGAAAATTGACCAAATGCCCTTGATAATCAGTTAAGCGGGGCAAAAAAAGCCCCCGACAGTTTACTAATTATATATATAATTATATATATGCTCTACAGTGCGTATTTGCCCCTAATAATATGTGTGTGTGCACACCGGAAAAATCATTTACTTGCAGTGCGAGACAGACGAGTGATTGTGAAGATTACAAAACAGCTCCGCTGTTAATAGTTCAGATTGAAACTGGACTGAAATTCAGTTTTTGGGTGGAATGTTTGTTCCAAGGAGGAGGGAGGCGGGGCCCGCTGCGTGTTACAGGGAGATGCTTCCAGGCACTTGAGAGGTGCGAACACAGAGAGAGCGCTCTGCTCTCATCAAGCATTACACTGCTATCTTAACGTTAGCAAGCTAAGCATCTGCATAGCGCGACCCGTGTAACGTTAAGTAACTTGTGTTCGGCGGGGAAAGACCGTTCCATTTGTAACACAACTACAAAGAATAACATCCAAATCCGATCCCGATGCGCATTTCCTTCATTCCACAGCGCTGAGCGCGCAACGTATTTCATTGATCGATCTGGCCAGAGCCTATACTCAGAAACGTTGCGTGTGTGGGGTTTTTCATCAATTTGAAACAAGCCTCTTGACTGTTGGAATTAGGGATGTTAAAAATAAAATATCTAATAATATTATTCAATATTAGACATTCATTGATCCAGAGGCAACCGGTTATTCGTCTGCTATTTGTAGATGTATCAAGAAAACAACACAACTTGCCCTCAGGGACAATAATATTTAATCTATTTAGATAGAGTATGTATGTATTATTTACAGATAATTGAAGGTACGTACCTCAAAACATGAAACCAAGCCATGATGTCACACATCGTGTGTGTGTGTGTTACTTGAACAATTGTCACTGTGTTCCTAAATTTCTGTGTGCTCCTAAATTTGTATTTAGATTTTATTTATTAACATTTTATTTAGGAGCACATGTGCTCCTTGGGAAAAAGGTTAGCGTAGAGCCCTATATATGGAGACATTAACATTACGTTATCAAACATAGGGATGAAGACTGTAAAAAAAAGTGTCAACAATGTTTTATAATCTTTATGTTAATTTTCATTATAAAAATATTGTGCCCCCGAAATACAAAAAAAAGCCCCCGAAAAGCAATTAAGGGGGGCAAAAAAAGCCCTTGAAAAAAAATGTTAATTTCTAACCCTGGTTTGAATTTATGCTGTGCCATTGTTACTGTAAAAAATGTAATGATTGTGATGTTATTATTATTAATGAGACGATGAGCTGTATGTGTGTGTCGCTGGAATTTCCCCAAGGGGATTAATAAAGGAATATCTTATCTTATCTTTTATCTTAGCTTATAGCAGACGTAATGATGTTACAATATTTTTGCTAATATTTATTATCAACTATCAAGTTCTTTTTTATAGTGTACATTTTGGCTACTTCATTGATCATCATCATTGAACCTACAGAGAGAAAGAGAGAGGGAGAGAGAGACCCCCCCCCCCCCTTCCATTAGAACTCCATGAAACTGATTTCTCCTGTGAGCTAGCCTAGCTTAGTTAGCACTAGCAGCTAATGTTAGTTTAAAAGGTTTTTAACCGCGACGGGACACAGGCATATAGTAATGGCGAGGATATAAAGCATGTTAAAGACTAATTTATTGGACCCCGTTGCTCGCGGAGTTTACATAGAAACAGCTAGACTCCCAAGAGGAGTTATCACAGGCTATAGAACGCAGGGCTGAAGAGCTGCCAAGCTGCTTCTAAACTGTAAAGTGTGGGTATCAGCCAGGCTCAGCCCCTCGCTTCCAGCTGGAGCGAAAAACGGAAGTTACAGTGACTGTTGAGTCCTGGCTCTAGGCAGAATCACGAATAGTGGTCTAAGAGAATTAAATTATATTTTGAACGTGATTCACTGCGCACTAATTAGATTACACGTTGCGCTAGGCCTGCCGCGATAAGCAATACATCGATTAATTGGCGCGATAATTAAAATGAATGCAATGATTTTGACGGGCGCGATTAATTGCTATTTGCCGTTTGTTTTAACCAGTCAGTCACTCTCCGTGTGGGGGGCCGCTGGCCTTACTACAGAGTACAGCACGGGAGCTCCGTGTGGGCAACGCCACATAGCTTAACTACATTTCTCAATAGTGTTGCTCCTTTGAACCAAACAGCGTTATTTGTAGTGTAGCTATTTTTAGACCCAAGTAGTTACTCGCTACTGCCCGGAGAAACTGGACTGCTAAATAAAGACTAGCGTTGATGCTATTCAATGCTAACAACATTAGCTAAATAGCTAACAAACTAAATACAATGTATAGCATAGCTACAACACACAATAACGTTAATACAATTACATGCATCATTGTTTATAATGAACGGGTGGGGCTAGTCAAAGGACTGGACACGGGGACAAGTTAAGTCCCCCTGTGAGTTGCTGTCCTGGAGTGCTGACCGGAGTGTCTGACGTCCCGTGATGAAGGCCAGGAGGTTGCGATCCCCTCTGCGTGCCCCCCTGTCTCCGGAGGTCTCGTAGTGGTGACCGGAGTGCCGGACGTCCCGCGATGATGTCGGGGAGTTCGCGACCCTCTCTGCGCCGCCCCCTATCTCCCTGTCTCCGGCTGTCCCTGAGCAATGACCGGAGTGTTGAATGTCTCGTGACTAAGACGGGGAGGACGTGACCCTCTTTGCGCCGCCCCTGTGCCTCAAATAGATCCGCTATCAGCTCTATCTTCAATCTTTCAAAATGTTCAGTTGCTATCGCTATTAGCTCTATCTTTAATCTTTCAAAATGTTCAGTTGCTATTGCATGCACTCATCTGTGTTTCACTACACACTTGAGTGCATGCTTACCAACTGTTAGTCTGCAACACTGTAGTAGCTGCATCTAACGTTAGTAGCTAACGTTAAAACTAACCTAAAGTTAGTTGTTCACCAACAATCTCAACATTTGTTTTATCATTAGCTCAAAAACACAGAACCGGACGAGACAAGTTGGCCGCTCATAGGTGCTGCTAGGATAATAACAACACTTCCGCTCCGGACTGGTGGGCTTCAAAATAAAAGTCTAAAACACCGGAAAAGACGGAGCGGTGGGCTTCAAAATAAAAGTCTAAAACACCGGAAAAGACGTTTATTTTGGACAGCGTTTTCCTCATACTTTATTAACATTTTGTACATGGTACCGCAAGGTACATTAATAATACATGTACATGTTAAAAGGATGACACAAAAAGCCAGACAGAGGGCTTGTTTCCAGTTTCAGTTTGTTTTATAATAAACAATCAAACTGAGCATTTTTTTATTTAGGATATTTAAAATGTCTTCCAATGTTAAATAAAAGTTTATTGCACTTTGAAACGGTGTCCTTGCATTATTATGCTATTATCATTATATTAGTGAATTTTTTAAAGAAAATTGAGAACTTTTGGGAAATAAATTTCTCAAAAAAAATTCTCTAATCGGTCGCAATAATATCGCTTATCGTGATATTTTCGGGGGCAATTAATCGCCCAGCAAAATGTGTTATCGTGGCAGGCCTACGTTGCGCATGTTATGACTTTGAACGTCTGCCATTTCCACCGCAAAAGGCACATTTAACAATATGACGCGTCGATCATAATATGCAAAGGCCCGGGAGATACCCCACCTTGGGTACCTGGCAATGCTCTCTTTGCTTGGTCCACCATGGCATTATTTTTTAAATTTAAGTGCTGTAAAATCCTAACCATAACGACTACAAAACGTACATTTTGTGACTGGTGTAGCAGTCGCCTGTAATGAACGTGAGACACGTAATCATGAACCCTGCATCATAATAATATTTTTTTTTTTTTTTTTTAAATAGGACTAAAACTGGGTGTAACTGAGGGGTACAATTCCCTGACTGTATTGATAAGTATGGTATTATTAAACCACTACCTCTTGTACTTTAACTTCTGGCCATCCAGTACATGATATAGATATGATGAACACTTTCCCACCTGATGAAACGAAGTCCACACAAATGTACAAATCGAATATTTTATATAGCAAAGGGTATATACAACGTTCACTTGATGACATTTATGATTTGAAATGCACTTGTATGGCAAATGAGTATTCGTAGGTAAATCAACATTGAATGTCCAATCTCTGGTTACGCAGGGAGTAAGTATACAACCTGGTTCTTTAGGGAACTATAGCAATGGTACTTAAATGATTATAGCTGGATACACTAAGGGGGGGGGGGGTGTCCCGCTGGTTGTAAGACAGTAGGAGGGGGGGGTTAGAAGAGCCGCTGGCGGTATCCCATCTGGCCGACGATTTCTTGGGAGAATTCAGAGTCCTGAACACGATGCCCACAGAACCTCGGTCCGCAGATGAATACAGCTGGACCCTCTGGTGGACGGTAGCTGCCGGTCCACAACGGAGAGACGTGAGGCGACCTCACTGGTGTAGAGCGCCGTCTCACCTGGACTCCTCTCCGGGGGGTAGTTCCAACACTCAGCAGTGTTGGCCGTTATCCATGGAATAATCAAAGCACCCAAAGCATGTAGATAATCCAAGCCGTGGAAGGCTCGCCGTCGTCCGGGTAAAGTAATCCAATGTACAGGTCCACTCGTCCTGGCCCGGAGCTCCTCGGATGCAAGCACCACTAGTGGTCTGCCCAGCCTGGTTAAGACTCCAGATAACGTCAGGAACGATGGGGGTGCTGCTCACTTTATAACTCTAACCGAACGATGCACCATACATAATAGAGTATTATTAGCTTAATAGAAATACGTCCAACTCGACGGTATAGTGCCAAACTATGACAATTCAACTATTAATCCACACGATATCTCAATGCCTATTCTGAGGCCAAGTAGGCCTTACTGCACCACACGTGCGTCGTGGGTGAGGCTTTGCGTCTGTTACTCGGTTGGAGGGTAAAGAACTAATGGACTAAAAGAAAGTTCTACTTTACTTGCGCCATATATATATGCGCTATGAACAAATAGTACCATTCGTATTTCGCCAGACGTATTCCTACGCGGAACCGGGCTTGCCACGACATGTTGGGCGGCACGATTGAACTTGAACCAAGGGGCATGGCTGCTGGCGCCAGGTTCTCGTCCAATGGTAGAATGAAACTATTATGGGCTGTTTAGTAGACTAAAGGGATATTCAGTGCATATTGTACAAGGAATATACAGGGGATATCAAACGATATACAAATACTATTAAATATATATCCATAAATAAATATATATATTCGGTTTAATCTGATCCTTCACAACACTGGGGTTAAATTCATTCATTCATTCAATCTTTATTTATACTCGATAATACACTGAGTAATTAAACTAATTTACAGTGCCGTCGAGATGTTACATACACAAGTGTCACAGTGTGTTCATAAATATAAAGACATCAGACAATCAGAATAATTGAGAGCACATTTTAAAATACATTAAAAAAAATAATAAAAAATCTTTTAAAAAGAATAAAATAGCTCAAAATTAAAACAGAGGTAATAATTTAAAAACAATTACATATTGTGGTGACCTGATTGGTCATTAAGGTTCTAAACCGACCCATAGACACTAGAGTGTCTAGTTTCAGTGTTTCCTGCAGGGTATTCCATGATGTAGGGGCAAAAAAGCCAAAAGCAGATCTACCAAGTTCAGTACAAACTCTAGGCACTCTAAGTGTAAGCCAAAAACTGGATCGTGTACGACAGGGTCCAGTGGTCCATTCCAATAAAGAACTAATATAATTTGGACAATCTCTAATTATGGCTTTATAGATAAAAAGATTGCAATGCAACTTACGTCTCTCTGCCAGAGAGGCCCACCCGACCTTATTATATAGGATACAATGGTGAGTACCATAACTATCACCGGTGATAAATCTAATGGCTGAATGATAAACAGAGTCTAAGGGCTTAAGAGTGGAAGCCGCTGCATGTCTATAAATCACATCTCCGTAATCCAAAACAGATAGGAATACTGCTTCAACAACTCTCTTTCTACTAATCATAGGGAAGTTGGCTCTATTTCTATACAAAAAGCCAATCTTTTTCCGTAATTTACTGGCGAGAACGCCCACATGATATTTAAATGTAAGTCCTTCATCAATCCAAATACCAAGGTATTTGTATTCTGAAACTCTCTCGATATAAGAACTGTTCAGAGTCGATATATGCAAGTCACTATAAACAATATTTTTGGCTTTGGAAAACAACATGAATTTAGTTTTACTGGCATTAAGCACCAATTTTAGACTAATAAGTGCATCTTGCAGGGCGTCAAAGGAGAGTTGTAAATATTTAGTGGCCAGTTGCACAGAATCAGCAGTACAATAGAGAACTGTGTCATCCGCGTAAAGGTGGCTTTGACAGCTGCTCAGAGATGAGACAATATTATTAATATAAATGGTAAATAAGACCGGGCCGAGGATTAAATGTGTCGATACTAGGCCTACCGGTAAATCATATGACCGTTTGTGAGCAAGTGCTGTCCTGGATTGTTGAGAAGGTTTCCTGGGAGAAGTCCTGGACATTTATTTCTCAAAAAGGCTGGGAACCTCTGCTGTATCTGCTCTTTTTATTATTATTATTATTATAAAAAAAAAAATCCTTTAGTCTGTTGTCCTGAAAATATTCTGTTGACGTTGCCTCCACAGGGGACGGGTCTGTTGACGTTGGCAGGGCTGTTAGGGGCCATTAACACTTTGAGTGCCAGCATCAGCGACGCTTATGTCGTTAGTTCATGCCGACCGCTGAATGCCAGCAACGCTATATAGTAGGGATGCCCCGATCGATCGGCCACCGATCGTTATCGGCCGATAATCAGTATAAATATGTGATCGGGGAATTCCGATAATTAGTCATATTCGCCGATCGCGGAAACTGATCAAGTGGATATCTCACTCGCTTGTCTCAGACGCACAGGACCTGCAAACTGCTCCTCCTCCCTAGCCCCGCCCGTACCCGTGTAGAGTTTGTAAACACAGAGGAGGCGGACCTCCTCTGCTGAGTCTAGATAGTGCATTCGACCTGAGCTAACGTTAGCTACCTAGCTATCGTTACTGTTTAAACAAAATTACCCAGTCAACTATTCACTTTTAGTAGGCATTGTCTAACGGTATTTAGCCGGCTAGCTACTGATAGCTCCGGATATCAACAAATGCCCCAGGAAGTCTAGTAGTCCATGTTGATATCTCCGTTAGCTTGCGTTAGCTTGCGTTAGCTTGCGTTAGCTGACGTTAGTTAACAGTTCAAAACGAAATGTCCGATTGAACTAAATAGTTGTCTTAACGTCATCTAGCCGGCTAGCAGTAGCTACAGATAGCTCCTGATATCAATGTCTTATAACATTGATTGAATGCGTATTCGAGCTGAGGGCTTGCTGAATGTGAAATGACCAAAGCATAACGTTACCAATAGGGTCCCGCTGCAGCGCCGGAGAATCCTTTTTGGAGCTGGAGGCTACTAGAGTACACACAGACAGTGGAGCTGTTTGCAGATAGCGAGCATTTTGACTTGTTGCGTGGTGGCGATGTCTCGCAGATAATACAAGTACAAGTCTAATTATATAATATATATATTTTATTAAAAAATAAATAAAAAAAAACTTTTTATATAAAATAATGTTTAATTTCTTTTTAATCAAAAACGATCGGTATCGGATCGGTATCGGCCGATATGGCTCACGACGATCGGTGATAGGTATCGGTGGCAAAAAACGTGATCGGGGCATCCCTACTATATAGCGTTTGTTTGTCGTTTGCTTAAATTTTTATTAGCGATTTCAATTCATATTTCATCAATCGAGCCTCACGCTAGTGCAGCAACCTCTCTCTGAGCTCCGCCCCCTATCGTCTCTCCCTGTGTAACTGCACCCCATTGGATTAGACTGATGGGGGGGGGGGGGGGTCCAGTTTCCTCATTTTACTTTTCCGGCAAGCCATCTGGAGAGATCGAAGTGATTGCCGAGCCGGAAAACAGCGTGGAATACATATTTACAGTACCCAGTGCTGAATCAATAAACACGATCTATATTTGGAATGGCGATCACTCAGGAATTGGAATCATCTTTTTGGAGAACATCTGATCTCAAGTTTCAAGTTTCTTTATTAGTTGTCATACAGAAGTACAGAATACTTTTATATAAAATGCTTCTTTCTGTTTTGCTCCAGAGATTATGCTAGATAAAAATAGATAAGTATAAAATAAGTAGGGCTGACCTTCGAAGCTTTTTTTGGCAATCGAAGCTTCGGGGCCGAGCTTCGATTTTAATTCGAAGCTTAGATTTAATTTTTTTAATTTTTTTGCTTATGTTGTGGGACTTGTACAGCACTTTGGTAAACTTTGTTGTTTTTAAATGTGCTCTATAAATAAAGTGGATTGGATTAATTAATTAAGTAGCCCCTTTCGTGACTGTGACGCAGCCAACAAGGTTTCACTCGGCTGTGTGATTTAATTCAAGGTGGATCGCTATTGTCGTTTGAACAACTTCAGATTTCATGGGAACTACCAATCCCCCAAATCAAGAATGTTTAAGATGAATGAAGTAAGATTTTGATTATTTGAAATATGGCCTGTCACGCAGGGGAGGAAACTAACTTTTTGGCTTACCAGCCAACTGGCGAGGATCTGATTTTTTTTACCAGCCAAACAGATTTTTTACCAGACAAAAAAAATCGCTAATTGTGATAATTACTTCTTTGTACGTCTTCGTCTAAATTGATTTTCAATCATAGTAAATTAATCACACTGTCTCTACTCTTCAAAATATTACATCATTAAATCACATATTAACATGAAAGAGGGAACTATTCTGGACTGGGTTGGGCTGAACTGGGCACTGAAAGATGCTGGGTTGGGCTGGTCTAGGTTATACTGAATGATGAATTGAAAATGGGGGACCCTGATGTAAACAAGACGAAAGTCTTTCTCTGGTCTGCATCCCCTTAACAATTGCATGTATTGAGCCGTACTGTACTGTACCCATTCTGCAATCTGTTAAATATAAAAGTTTTCATTCATTCATTCATCACAGCTCAACTACTAGGAATGTGTGTCTGACTCTTAAGTGCAGGAAATATTCATCAGAAAGGGGGGACATGATGGAGGGAATGGAAAGAGCAGGTTTGACAGGAGCAGGGTTGAAGGGCATATTGGAGTGTGGAGGAAGTGGACAAGGCATTAAGCAAACAGGACTGAAATGGGGGACCCTGATGTAAACAAGACGAAAGTCCTTCTCTGGTCTGCATCCCCTTAACAATTGTGTGTATTGAGCTGTACTGTATTGTACCCATTCTGCAATCTGTTAATACAGTTTTCAATCAATCAATACTGGGTTGGGCTGGTTTAGGTTGGACTGAGTTGGGCAGTGAAAGAACCAAGCATTTCACTGTAATGTAATAGCTAAATAAAACAACTTGAACTTGACTTGTTACATTTGCACTCTGGTTGTATGCCAAATGTATTCTGGTTGTACTGTACTTGTGCTGTAAGATGACAATACATTGGAACCGAATCGACAACGCTAGGGGTTCAGCAGGTGTATTCTGAATGCCAAGTATGACAACATCACCGTTGTGAAGGGCATATGGGCGAGTGGTGATATGGGGGGAAACCCGGTAATAATAAAATGTCACTCGGCTGCATTTAAGCAAAGCCGCTCAGTATAGTCGTCCACTATGTTGAATGCGCGTTATGGTAGCTTGTTACATGCTAGGTAGCTAGCCGGCTAATGCTGGTTGACTTGTCCTTCTCATCCGACTCGAAGGAGACGCGTCGCGTGCTGTTGTTCGCCCCCATGTCAGACCGCACTGATATCCGAAAGCGACGACTCTACATGCAATTATTTTCATCCACTGATGTATTTTTGTCTAAGTTTGTCTACGTTGTCAAGCCGGCTGCCGGTGGCAGGAGTCTGTAGGTCCGCGCGGCGCGCGCAGTGATCTGTCCACTTCCCCTAGATGGGCGGCATCTTCTAGAAAATGAGTGTTCATTGGAGGAGCTTAGAGCGCATCTGTACAACGATGATGTTCATTGGTTATGGTCGGATTATTATGAGGCGCAAATGGGAGGAATCAAGGGGGGAGTCAGAGTTCGGCTTGTGCCAGTGAGCGAATCAGCAGATTGCAGAATGATTTTTTTGTTTTGTTTTGTAATTACTAGTACTCGCCAGACTGGCGAGTGCTCTTCATGAATTACTCGCCAAACGTAAAAAATACTCGCAATTGGCGAGTAAAGTGGCCTAATTTCCTCCCCTGGGCCTGTGTAGACTAAACTATGCACAGAATTATGTCGGTCTACAAGGTCCGGATTTTACATGGTCCGGCAATGTAGACCTTGTAGACTCCACTACAGACCAATTATCAGTGAATGTTCATGCATTTTTAAGAAGGGCTACTTCGACAAAAAAACAAAGAACTCACCAAAACATCTCAGTAGCACCTTATCTAAATGTTCTATTTCATATATGGATATTCATATTTATTTATGTATTGCATGCATTTCTACATTTTATTTCCTATTTTGTTTATTCATCCCAGTATCTTTCTTTCTTGTGTTACCAAGTAAACAACTCAAGGAGATGGCCAGTTCTAGTGCTAACGTTAGCTCTCAGAATGGTAGCAGTTCTCCCGCAGCATCCTAGTGCTAACGTTAAGCTCTCAGAATGGTAGCAGTTCTCCTGCAGCATCCTAGTGCTAACGTTAAGCTCTCAGAATGGTAGCAGTTCTCCTGCAGCATCCTAGTGCTAACGTTAAGCTCTCAGAATGGTAGCAGTTCTCCCGCAGCATCCTAGTGCTAATGTTAAGCTCTCAGAATGGTAGCAGTTATCCCGCAGCATCCTAGTGCTAACGTTAAGCTCTCAGAATGGTAGCAGTTCTCCCGCAGCATCCTAGTGCTAACGTTAAGCTCTCAGAATGGTAGCAGTTCTCCCGCAGCATCCTAGTGCTAACGTTAAGCTCTCAGAATGGTAGCAGTTCTCCCGCAGCATCCTAGTGCTAACGTTAAGCTCTCAGAATGGTAGCAGTTCTCCCGCAGCATCCTAGTGCTAACGTTAAGCTCTCAGAATGGTAGCAGTTCTCCCGCAGCATCCTAGTGCTAACGTTAAGCTCTCAGAATGGTAGCAGTTCTCCCGCAGAATCCTAGTGCTAACGTTAAGCTCTCAGAATGGTAGCAGTTCTCCCGCAGCATCCTAGTGCTAACGTTAAGCTCTCAGAATGGTAGCAGTTCGCCCGCAGCATCCTACACACAACAACAACACACACTATCGTTACCACAGCGCTTTACGGTATTTTCACAGCACTGTCGCAACATTACCGTAAAGCGTGAACACCGTTGTGAACTTGTGATCATACACAACAGTTAGCTCTCAGAATAGCCAGTTAGCCAGCAGCAACGGTAAGCGTGTCTCATTTAAAGGCCAACTTCCACCACTGAAGCGGGGTTTCCCCTCCTCCTGTGTGTAGACAACCAGCTCTGCATGGCTCGCTCCACTAGTGAGGACTGGTCTCGCCCTCTGCTGGCGCGTGTGTGCACTACAACAAAACTCCGTTTTGACTATTGATTTTCAATACCGTCGGGATTTCTAAATACCCTGGTATACCGTCATACCGCCCAAGCCTAAAATCTTTATATTTTCCTGAAACTTTCAAGAAAACGAGGGCTTTTCAAAATGCTATCAAACGGAAATGAACAGATAAAAAAAAAAAAAAAACGTTTCCACTGTTTACTGCAAACAAGTCATCGATAAGCGACGGGCAGATTAGACACATAGCCATAATTTAAGACATAGATTATGCGTTCACAACGCTATCATTGAAGTCGGTGCTGGCATTCAACCATGTTAACCAGTGGCATCCAAAGTGTTAAGGGCCACGTAATGCATCTGTAGTGTGTAGCTCCATAATAACTATTTATAGGCATGTTAGACTTTCTTTTGGCAAGGGGAGTGGGTTTCTTCATTGAGCGCTTATCCTTATCGTTAGGGCACAAGTATCTTGTGTTTATAAATAGATTATAGATTTGAACAGAACCTACTACATGAAAACTAATTCTATAATAGGCTATAGGCTAAAACAACTACTAACCTGTGTACTGTCTTTTACTAGTATGCACTCTGCTACTAAGGAATGAATCTACCTTGCCTATAGTACTACCTACTATGCTAATATGTCTTTACTATGCACTCAAGACTAGCACTCAAGTTCGACACTGTTTGACGAACAATGTTACTTACAGTGGCTCAGTAGGTAGATTCTAGAGCCATATGAAATCCGCGATCACGGAATCGCGGACGGAATCGCGGAATTGAGCAATAAAAATGGAATCAACTGTAAATAAAAATAAAAATAAAATTTTTTATATGTTGTGGGACTTGTACAGCACTTTGTTCAACTTTGTCAGTGCTGTAAAGTTTAAACCTTTTTAAATCTTAGACAAACAAAACACTTTGCTTTCATGAAATATTGTAAGCCGTCATTTGAGGCTTTATAAAAGCAGCACAATGAACACAAATCTGTCAGTGCCGAGTCCGACCTCATCTTAAATAACAAACAGCATTGCTTGTTGTAATTAACAAAGAGAGGCAGAGTTGATTTAGCAAAAACAGATATATATATCATTTATATTTTTATATTTTTTAATAATCAAAATTTATTTTCATATTCAAATCCCATGCCCATCGAACGAAGCTTCGAAGTATTTAAGACAGCCCTATTAAATGGACTGTTATATCTTATTAAATTGTGGACATTTATTCATTCCCACTTATTAGACACTATTTCTGATTGTAAAATGAGCGTACAAAGCAAAATACAGAATTCTGAAATATTAAAACCAAAAAAACGGAATTTGGAAAAAAATTCTATGGAATTTGGAAAAAAATTAAACTGATTTCATATGGCTCTAGACTA
Source organism: Notolepis coatsorum (assembly GCF_963971535.1). NCBI lineage: Eukaryota > Metazoa > Chordata > Actinopteri > Aulopiformes > Paralepididae > Notolepis > Notolepis coatsorum. The sequence continues at coordinate 24,652,411 of NC_140168.1, read as the reverse complement.
GATTCCCACTCCCAGCAACGCCTCGAAGTGTCCTTGAGTGAGACACTTAACCCCCCAACTGCTTCCGATGAGCAGGTTGGCACCTTGCATGGTCACCTCTGCCTGAGTGAATGGGTGAATAATTTGAGGCATAAGTTGTAAAGCACTTTGGATAAAAGCTGTTATGTTGATGTGGTGGTGGTGGTGAAGGAGGCTAATTCCACCCTACATTGTGGGGAGCGCTTTGAGTGTCTAGAAAAGCGCTATATTTTAAAAAGCAGCTAAAGACTGTGTTGTTTAAACTAGAGTTGTTCCGATACCGATACCAGTATCGGAAAAGCCGCCGATACTGCCTAAAATGCTGGTATCGGTATCGGCCGATGCTGCTCTAATGCTGCGCTCCGATACCATATGACGTAATTTATCAACAACACTGCGGTCTGTTGAGCAGGCCTGTACAGTGCGAGATATATATCGCACGTGCTACAGCAACAGCGGTCTGTGCGATGAATGGATTTACTTCACTAGCACTGGTGCGATAGGGATTCGGTTCATATAGATACTCTTATTTTGAAAATCCTGTAGCGGGTCTCATTTCTGCCCACGCGCAGCTCCAGCTATAATAACTAGGCTCGACAGCTAGCAACATTCAGGTGCATATGATACTCTTATTTTGAAAAAACTCCGTGACAACTCGACGAGTCATATCCGCCCTATCCGTGCTTGCAAGCAGAGCAGCGTGTTGGTGCGCACTGCTGCTGCGTAACACAGCAGTGCGCCTACACGTCCCGAAATAAGTCTGTGGTGTTTTTTTTTTCTCGCAACGGGTCAAATGCATCTACATGCTTTGCACCGTCGCCATTCCTTTATGCGCACATCGCCCGAAATTAACGTTTATGTACCATTACAATCACTACAACGTTAGCAAGCTAACAAGCTAATCCTGATCACAGGCAGAGCCAGCAGACACGGTGTGGAAAGGGAAATGGGGGGGCACTCTCTCCCCTTCCCTGTGTGTGTGTGTGTGTGTGTGTGTGCGCGTGCGTGCGTTTGGAAAGACGATGAAGTCACTAGTCAGGACTCAGGACAGGAGTATATTATAGTAAACTGAGGATGGACAGATAATGTTGATATTCAAATATAAAAAATGTCGAGAGGAGTGGAAGTTTGAAGACAGACTAGACTACAATATGATGCAGGGGTGGTGAGTTGAAACAGTGTGTGTGAATGAATGAATGTAAACTTTATTTAACAGATTGCAGAATGGGTACAGTACAGTACGGCTCAATACACACAATTGTTAAGGGGATGCAGACCAGAGAAAGACGTTTGTCTTGTTTACATCAGGGTCAAAATTATGCTAATATTCCTTATTTTGTTTATGATATTAATTGAAAATAGCATATGAGAGTATTACTATTATAGTAATAATAACACATGGCGATATACTAAATGACAGCCAAACATGGCACTGCAACTAAATAACACAAATACAATAGGCACATTTGTGACTGTTACAAATATAACATGTTTTATACTTGTGCTACAAGATTTTGGCCTGTGCTACAAAACTATCAACCTCTGTAGCACCAGTGCTATGTGCAAAAAAAGTTAACGTACAGCCCTGCTGTTGAGTGAGCATTATAAAACAAACGTGTGCTTAATCGATTTGTCATTTTAACAGCAGATACTTTCTTAAAATGCCATCGTCCCGACAGAGCGCTGTTGACGGGGAGCTCTGATAGGTTCGCTTGGTGGCTGGTGTTATTAGCATTGAACAGCTAACCGAAAGCTAGCTTTAACGTTACCTTGGCTAAAGTTGGGGCTATTCATAATCCAGCAATAATGGCTGCAGACCTGCAAGCAAAGTACAGCAAGTTGGCAAAGGAGTATTCTAAGTTAAATCACTGTCACCTGTAACGTTACAGTCTTTCCATATACCGGTAGCTCATGCTAGCTAACCTAGCTCACGTTAACGTCGTCATTGATCGACCACCTCGTGTACACAATTAATGACATGTTGCGGACAGCCATATCGGTGGCAATGTTTAGCTTTTAGTGCCAAATGATAAGAGTGAGGCGGAGTCTCAAAAGAGAATGTTGAATATTTATTTTGCATCGAAAATCACAACATGCACGTTCTATCTGCTACTAGCTTACAGACTGGGTAGCGAGTGCAACACCGTCTAATGTCCGTGTGGATCATTGGAGTAGGGTATATCTGCAGTGCTGCAGCCCCATACTCATTGATTAATGATACTAATACAAATCTATACAATCACCTGTTGTTGAATAAATACCATTACTTTCTAGTTATTACTAAAAAAAAAACAGTATATATAAAACAGTATCTGTAAAAAAAAAAAAAAAAAAGTATAATATATATATATATATATATATATATATATATATATATATATTTTATGTATGCACTGGTATCGGATAAGTATCGGTATCGGATTGGAAAGGAAAAAATGGTATCGGAACATCTCTAGTTTAAACAGGCGTTTGATGAATTATGCTCTGTGTAAATCTTTTATGTCTTATCTGTTTTGGTTTTCTTGATCTAACGTATTTTATAAAAAAATTTACCATGCTGCTATCTTTCTGCATTTTATTGATGTTTTTACTATGTGAAGCACCTTGTGACCCTGGTCTGTGAACGGTGCTATATAAATAAACTTTACTTACTTACTTACTATATAAATGTAATGATCATTCATTCATATATATATAAATGCAGTCCATTGAGAAGGAAAGAGAGAGCGGTGGACTGAAGGCTCTGTCAAGCTGAATCAGAAACGGTCTATAAGAGAATCAAGGCAGACAGGATGATTTTGGAGCGGTTTTGGATTCCCGTCCCTAATGGAGGATAACATTGGTGTTGCACTAATATCACGTGAAGAAGAGCATCATCTCGAAGTGTCACTACTTGTGGCTGCTTCAATAAACTCAAAATAGATGAAGCGTTAGTGCACCCACCCAGTAATGTCTTGAGGTGACACTTCAATCTTTAGGTAGGATCTGTACTGCTGTCAAACGTCAACCTCTAGGCAAAGGAGCCCTGTTTGGTACTGCGCTTAGTTTACAGACCGTTGTTTTTAGGCTGCCGTTTGTGTAGCTTTTATTGTTTGTTTTGTTTGTATTGCCATTGCTGCTGTGAGGTTAAAGAACCAAACACACAGATTGGCACGTTGTTGGCGTCTGTTTGAAGTGCATTGAACATTCTTAGTGAATAGTCTAAAGTTCAAGTTTCAAGTTCAAGTTTCTTTAATAGTTGTCATTAGAGCTGCCGCGGTATCGGTATTACCGCGGTATCGCTGTTACATCATGCCCACCGCAGCGTTGGGCTGAATACCGGCATCACAGCTGTTTTTTATTATATTATTATTATTATTACGCTCTCGTTGGGCTTGCGGCTCTGCAGATATACCCTACTTCTCTGTCGAGATTCCAAGCGACCCTATTGGGTACCAGAAAAGTCACATGAAACACTGCAGACCACTGATTGGTCAGAAGAGATACGCGTCACATGCTGGAGCATCTTGCAGTGCTTTTACTTCCTGAATCTCAGCCATGAGCCATTGATCAGAGCTCACAGTCACAACACGGCTAATAGTACGTTAGCTCCCACCGGAGACCGGAGTGGATTACCGACGCCGTCGCTCCTCAGGGAACGAGGCATAATGATTTTACTGCAACGAAATGTTATAATAAAAGCCCTTCGTTCTATACACTTGTCTGATTGAAAACTTTATTAACAGACCGCAGAATGGGTACAACTCGGCACGCTCTGAGCAAAGAAAGGAACTTGGATATTAATTGAGTAACGCTTGCCTTGCTATGGTCCGGTAAATACGAACGTGTAACTATTAGGGATGCCCCGATCACGTTTTTTGCCACCGATACCGATCACCGATCGTCGTGAGCCATATCGGCCGATACCGATCCGATACCGATCGTTTTTGATTAAAAAGAAATTAAAAATTATTTTATATACATTTTTTTTTTATTTATTTTTTTTATAAAATATATATATTATATAATTAGACTTGTACTTGTATTATCTGCGAGTAGGCCTGCCACGATAACACATTTTGCTGGGCGATTAATTGCCCCCGAAAATATCGCGATAAGCGATATTATTGCGACCGGTTAGAGAATTTTTTTTTGGAGACATTTATTTCCCAAAACCTTTATTTTGAAGCCCACCGCTCCGTCTTTTCCGGTGTTTTAGACTTTTATTTTGAAGCCCACCGACCGGACCGGAAGTATTGTTGTGATTATCAGGTACTTTTTTAGTCCCTGCTCTGTCGTGGTTCCAAGCGAGTAGAAGTGAGATGCATGCATCTTATTGGTAGAAGTGGTACCAGAAAAGTCACGTGAAACACTGCAGACCACTGATTGGTCAGAATAGAGACGCGTCACTCGTTGTAGAGTCTGAGGGAGTCTGAACGAAAACAGACCGCGGATTTCATAATCATTATGTTTGCAGCAGGCACAAGTGCAATAAACAAAGGATACAGTCACTGTGTATTCTGCCTCATTTATTGATTAAACAAAACCGACATCAACACTATTTGCCACCGAGCGGAGAGTTTAGTCTCACAAAAAGATTGCCGACTTGTTAAGGCTTGTTGTTAGGTTAGGTGCTAATGTTGTGCTAGCGTTTTAGCATGGCTATCGTACATAGCGTGATCAATATAACTCGCTATTGATCGTTTGTATGAGTAACGTTAATGCTAGTAGAATAGACACAATGAGGGGTAACGTTAGCCAGCGTTTCCGTTAGCCGGTAATTACCGGTATTTGACTGGCAAAATCTGTTGAAGTCCGACAAATTTAATCTCTCCGGTCATAGTGTCCGGTGAAAATAGTTCCCTCTGGGCACAGTTTGATTATTTGAATTGTATTTGGATGGGCTGGAGTTGGGTGGCCTATGCGATGAACGAAACAATCATTGCGTTTGTTGTCGTTGCATCGCCAAGCAGCCGGTCTGGTAATGACGACGCTGTGTCAGTGAGAGCTTGCTGCTGGATTTGCGGAAGGCATGCAGCTGCAGACCCACAGAACCCACCAGCTTTGCTGGCACAGTGCGGTCCCCAGACCTGGAAAGCTGCTCTGCGGGTCTGCAGCTGGATGCTTCTTGCAAACTAACTGCGGCCGGCTCGCGCTGATATTGTTGGACCGGCTGCTTGGTGGAGCAACGATGAAACGAATGTAATGAATCGTTCGTCGCATGGGCTATTTAATTTTGGCCTGTTTTGGTACGGTTCGGGTGGTCAAGTTGTGCTTGGAGGGAGTTGTTTTCACCGGACATTATGACCAGCACCAAGTCGTTGGGAGGTGGAGATATACATCACGCAAACCCACGATAATGTTGCCGTCTCTCTGCCAAATTTCTCAGTTCTTCGCTTGATATAATTAATACAAATGTCCAATATAACGGAATTTGTTAGCTCATAAAAATGTGATTATAACAGACTGCTGTTTAGTGTCGGACCGACTGCCCACATACACGGTCTATTTTATTTCAAGTCAGCAGCAGCACGGAGTATCGAGGGACTTATTTTATTTGGAATATATTAATGACTGTATACGCAAAAGTAGTCTAGTTTTAAGTAATAATATTATAAATCTACATGACATTCTTTATATAGCCTGCCTATCAATTGTTTTAAAGCTCAATAAACTATGACCGGAATTAATCTCATTTGTCCGGTAGATTGAAATCTTGCAGGTCACGGAGACCGGCAACAATTTTTTCTAACGGAAACCCTGACGTTAGCCCCACGGAGCTCCTGTGCTGTGCTCTGTAGTAAAGCCAGCGGCCCGCCTCCCAACACGGACAGTGACTGGCAAGGGGCACTGGTTCCGTCTCAAACAAATGCGCAAATAGCAATTAATCGCGCCCGTCAAAATCATTGCATTCATTTTAATTATCGCGGCAATTAATCGATTTATTGCTTATCGTGGCAGGCCTATCTGCGAGACATCGCCACCACGCAACAAGTCAAAATGCTCGCTATCTGCAAACAGCTCCACTGTCTGTGTGTACTCTAGTAGCCCAGCTCCAAAAAGGATTCTCCGGCGCTGCAGCGGGACCCTATTGGTAACGTTATGCTTTGGTCATTTCACATTCAGCAAGCCCTCAGCTCGAATACGTATTAAATCAATGTTATAAGACATTGATATCAAGGGCTATCTGTAGCTACTGCTAGCCGGCTAGATGACGTTAAGACAGAACTTTAGTTCAATGGGACATTTCGTTTTGAACAGTAAACTAACGTCAGCTAACGCAAGCTAACGCAAGCTACCGGAGGTATGAACATGGACTACTAGATTTTCTGGATCATTTGTTGATATCAGGAGCTATCGGTAGCTAGCCGGCTAAATACAGTTAGACAATGCCTACTAAACGTGAATAGTTGACTGGGTAATTTTGTTTAAACAGTAACGATAGCTAGGTAGCTAACGTTAGCGCAGGTCGAATGCACTACAGACTCGAGCAGAGGAGCCGCACCTCTTTGTTTACAAACTCTACACGGGGCGGGCGGGGCTAGGGAGGAGGAGCAGTTTGCAGGTCCTGTGCGTCTGAGACAAGCGAGTGAGATATCCACTTGATCAGTTTCCGCGATCGGCGAATATGACTCATTATCGGAATTCCCCGATCGCATATTTATACTGATTATCGGCCGATAACGATCGGTGGCCGATCGATCGGGGCATCCCTAGTAACTATACTAACGTTAATGCCACAAATCGAATGCCTTTGTAATCATAAGTAGTAACGTTATAATAATAAGAAGAAGAAAGGGTCGGGGGGGTAACCGGCGGACGCGCCGCTACCACCCCTGCTCGCGACACCGAGGGGAGACTTCGAATCCGTGTTTCACTTTTAATAACGAATGCGTGCATGCCGAATCCCAAACAATATTCATGCTGCAAAGTCATCCTCTAAAGATAGACATTTAGACTAGAGGCAGGCTATATGCTATAAAGAGTAGACTACAAAAAAAATGCATTCAAACTAATGCAATTAGTAATAACCGCGGCGGTAGGAAATATTTTGCAAATTTGTGCGGTAAGGAAAACATCAATACCGCGGCAGCTCTAGTTGTCATACAGAAGTACAGAATACTTTTATACAAAATGCTTCTTACTGTTACGCTCCAGAGACTGTGCTAGACAAGATAAGTATGAAATAAAATAAAGTAGCATGTAAAAAGAAGTAAAAATAGAGGTCACAGTGTTCAGTATAGACATATGTTCGATGCAGACTAGAAGTAACTGAGTTACCATACAATATATAATATACTAATATACAATACTATATAGTCCAAAGCAGAAATGGGATGAGGTACAATTTAGGTACAATTTACAGTAATGTGTACGAGTTGTAGTGCAAATACTTTACCAATAAATATAAAGTGTGTTTAGGTGATCTAAAGTGTGGAGAGTGGGTGCTGCAGTGTGTTGTTTGTTTAAAGTGAGTGTGTGCGTGTGGATGTGTGTGCTGTGTGCATTTGATGGTTGTTGCATAGTGTTTATTGTTCGTTGAGCAGCCTGATGGCCTGGGGATAGAAGCTTCTTCTGAGTCTTTCTGTGCTCGCCTTGAGACTCCGGTATCGCTTGCCTGACCGCAGCAGTTCAAAGAGGCAGTTGTTCGGGTGGCTGGAGTCCTTGATGATTCTCTTAGCCTTGCCCCTGCACCGCTTGTTGTAGATGTTCTGGAGGGTGGGAAGCCCCCCTCCAATTGTGCGTTCCGCTGAACGTGTCACTCTTTGTAGTCTGCTTCGGTCTTGTGCAGTGCTATTCCCAAACCAGGAGGTGATGTTGCCACTAAGTGCATTAGTAGTAGGGGTGGGACGATACATCGATCCAGATCGATACATCGATGTAATTATCAACGATCGAATCGGATCGATACTCTTATTTTGAAAATCCTGTGGCGAGTCTCATAACTGATTGTGTTAAATGGGCATATGATATCATCTCATATCGATCGCAGGCACCTGAATCTAATCGTATCGTATTGTATCGTGAGAGACTTTGTGATATCGGCAAATATCGTATCGTTGTCCAAAGAATCGATATCGTATCGTATCATGATGAAACTGGTGATTCCCACCCCTAATTAGTAGTAGTATTCATGTTTCAATTAAAAGAAAAATGCATTAAAAGCATCATTCATGTTCATTGGTGCATTAAAAGCAATAATTATTTTCAACAATAAAGTGCATAGAGACAATACTCATTGTTCAACAGAGGTTAAGAAGCACATAATACAGTCGCACTCGCACCAACATTACAGTGCAGGTTACTAAACAGACATCCTGGATTTTAACACTGCAGGCTGCAGCACTCTCGGTTTCCTTGATATTGAGTGGTAGTTTGTTCCACTCCACCTCTATATCTAAATGTGACACGTGTGTTTGTAGTTCAGTGACTTATTATTATACTGTGAATTGCTCCAGACCTCTCTTTGTAGATAGTCACCCAAACAACTGCCTCTTTGAACAGCTGCAGTCAGGCAAGCGATACCGGAGTCTCATGGCCAGTACAGAGAGACTCAGAAGGAGCTTCTATCCCCAGGCCATCAGGATGCTCAATGACAATTACACTATTATGTAACAACCCATCATCTACACTCACTCATCCACATGTACACACTCACTTTAAATAAACACTCACCTTAACACCCACTTTAGACACTTTAACTGTTGACACACTTTATATTTATTAGTAAAGAGATTGGCACTACAATTCATACCTCATTGCACCTTACCCTAAGTTTGTACCTCATCCCATTTCTGCATTGTACCTCACTGTTACTCTTTTTACTCTGTATTGTACATTATATATGTATATTGACTGAACACTTTATTTTACGTACTTTTGACTTTTTCTATTTTATACTTTTTATCTATTTTTATCTAGCACACTCTCAGGGGCTCATACAGAGCATTTCATGATAAAGTATTCTGTATTTTACTATGACAATTAATAAACAAACTTGAACTTGAAAACTAGTGCCTGAGGTGCCAGCGGTAGAAACACCCTCTCCTATACCCACTGATTAATTTATACTCCAACGACAAAGTGGTTGTGAAGATTGCGGTGAGCCCACTGAGATCCCGCAAGCCTACCGGCTAGGGCTGTCTTAAATACTTCGAAAAAAAAATATATACCGTAATTACAACAAGCAATGCTGTTTATTTAAGATGAGGTCGGACTCGGCACTGACAGATTTGTGTTTATTGTGCTGCTTTTATAAAGCCTCAAATGACTGCTCACAATATTTTACGAAAGCAAAGTGTTTCGTTTGTCTAAGATTTAAAAAGGTTTAAACTTTACACCACTGACAAAGTTGAACAAAGTGCTGTACAAGTCCCACAACATAAAAAAGAATTTATAAATGAAGCTTAGAATTCCAAAAAAAAATTGAAGGTCAGCCCTACTACCGGCAACGCCTACATGCAGCCGGCCAGAAAATGTAGCTGCACCACGTCAAATCGATGCAAGCTGACGGACAGCGCAGAGCTGTGATTGGCCGCTGCCCTGGGCCGGGCCATGTCCGTGTTCCTCTTGACGCACTTTTATCATCTCGGGAGCTCGGTCGGAGCATTCCATTATCGATCGCGATTAAGTAACTACATTACAAACATGGACCAAATCAAAGAAAGACTGGTAGAGGAAATCCAAAAATATGGCCATTTGTACAACACAATGCAGCACAGCCACCTAGTGGGTTGGTGGGGGACTTTTTTTTAAATTATTTGTTATTATTATGTTGTTGGTCTAGTTCCCACGCGCTAAATATTGTCGACAGCGACTCATATCTCAGCCTTGAAATCCAACCCACACAAAGGGACCAAGCAGGGCTCTTTTGCCTAGAGGTCGCCGTTTGACAACATTTATAGATTGTGCCTTTTCAACGGATCTTGTTCTGTGCTTGTTCTCCCAACAGATAGCTGAAGAGTATGGCTCGTGGGCAGCAGAAGATCCAGGCCCAGCAGAAGAATGCCAAGAAGGCAGCGGATAAGAAGAAGGGCCAGGCACCCGACCAGAAGAGTACAGCCATGGTAGCTCTGGTCCACACCTGCCCCGTCTGCCTGGTGGGTACTTTACATTCAGTCATTTAACCCTTTCACTGCCACATGACAGAAGGTGTTAACCCTTTACTATCACATAACCGACGGTCGCCGGGGAAGGGTTTGAATGGGGGTTGGGGGGGGGGGGTAGTCGAATAGTTCCCAGTGACTATCGATAGCAATTTTGAGTTTTAACTAGAGCTGCCGCGGTATTGATATTTTCCTTACCGCACAAATTTGCGAAATATTTCCTACCGCCGCGGTTATTACCGCACAGTGCGGGGGGGGGGGGTTGGGCATCGTTTGGATTTGAACGATTCCGGTTCAGATTCTCCATTTCGATTCCTGTTCAAAAACTATTCTCGATTCCGATTCTTTGAGGTGCAGGTCAAAACAGGTCACAGTTTATTTCGCAGGAGATTATTATATTTTTTTTGTAAAATCTTTTAAAAATGTCATACTATTCACATCAGTTGAGTACAGTTTAATTTGGTTGCTGTACTGTAACTAGGGTATTAATTAACAAAGTAAAAAAAATAACTGAAGTTAGGAACCGGTTCCTATTAGAACCGGTTCTCGGTGCCCAACCCTAGGGGGGGGGATGATGGGTCAAATGCAGAGAGGAACATTTCATCGGCGACCCAAAAAAAAAGAAAGAATTGCATGTGTGTCACTGCATGATGAAATTGTCAATGTGTGCAATGAATAAAGTAGTCCAGTTTAATCTTAATCTATTGGGATTGGGCCTTTGTTGTTCTTAAAGGGGCTCTGATCAAGCAGCCCCTACCATTCTTGATCCTCCAATCACAGCCGTTGCTTCCATCTTCTTCATTGGTCTAATGTCCATGACCCCCTCCCCCTTTCAGACACGGATGCCGGACCCCAAGACATTCAAGCAGCACTTTGAGAGCAAACACCCCAAGTCCCCCATGCCTCCTGAGCTGGTTGACGTCCAGGCATAGAGGGCCACTCACTCCCCATGGACCCACAGCTGGGTAAGACTGGCTGACCCTTAACACATTGGTTGCCAGCCGGATATGACTATTTATCGCTTGGATGCCACCACGTTAATCAATGGGAGGACGAGCACATTTGCGAATGCATAAACTATATCTTAAATTATGGCTATGTGTCTAATACACCCGTCGCGTATCAATGACTTGCTTGCAGTCAACATGTACGAAACGGATTGTTTTTTCATCAGTACATTTCCGTTTTTATACCGTTTTGAATATGAGTATAGTTTCGGAGAGTTCTAGTAATTTCAGAGAAATTCCGCGAAAATAGCCATTTACTGGAATACACAAAACACATAGTCATTTTCCGGCTGATTTATGAATAGTTTTCAAATGAACGCTAGATTATCGAGAGTATTTGTGTTCTCATGCACGATACAAAAGCGGGCTGAAAAATCATTTATTCGTGCCGCGCCTAACGCCACACACGCACGCATTGTGAAATCTGTGAAAAACAACTCTGATTAACCCAAAACTGGTAACATAGATTCCTTACCTAAGATGTTCTGCAAAAAGATGAATCCAATTCCTGATCGCCATTCCAAATATTGATCGCGTTTATTGATCCAACGTTATCGTCTGAAACGCATAATCCAAGCTGCTTCCAGCCTCGCCAGTGAATCTGGTAACACGACACTGCTTGCCAGAGATGGGAAAATCCTGGACCGGAGTATTTCTCTGATGCACTTTTTCACTCAATCCAATCCAATGATGTGCATTATCATCCGGGAGATGATAGGGGGCGGTATTTGCCCTTTTCGAGCTCAGAGCCATTCCCATTGATAATGTAAAGGCTGGACGGATGAAAAATGAATGGATATCGCTAATAAAAGAAATAACGAGAAATCTCGTTATTGGCAACCAACGCAGACCTATTCTACGATTTAATTATATAATAGTACCAGGCACCTTAGCAGTTATCAGCAGGGTATAAAATTGATAATGTGTAAAGTGTTTATTGACCATATTTATTGTAACATATAACATAACTGGGGCATACTGATCCTGACCTGCACCTTTTGATTACACTGTTTACTTGCTCATATCATTATATGCAGAGTTAATTATATTGTTTAGACTGCTTATGTTTATCTTTACTATCATTTTATTTATGTCTTCTACTATTTCCCTGCCCATACCTATACCTCCCCTAACCCATGCTGCTATGATGCCTGAATTTCCCCAAGGGGATCAATAAAGGAATATCTTATCTTATCAATTTGGGCAGCGTGGCCTAATGGTTAGAGAAGCGTGTTTGTGACCGGAAGCTCGCCGGTTTGATCCCCCGGCAGGAAAAGTCTGGGTGAGGAAGTCGATGAATAACTCTCCCCTGTGCCCTCAATACTAACCTCTGAAGTGCCAGTGAGCAAGGCACTTAAACCCCCAACTGCTCCAGTGGAGTTGCTCAGTGGCCAACAGTGACTGTGGTTGTACTGGGCAGCTCCCAGAGGTGTGAATGGAACTGTGTGAATGTGAAGCAGGGCGTTGCTGAAAAAAAGCATTCGTGCTCTGAGGGCCTACTCTAAATGTATATCTATAAAAAAAATTATAGATAATAATAATAAACCTGCAATTTCTGTTCTACTCGCTCGACCCCCCGCATGAAAATCCACCATGTTTTGTCCGATTTGTAGTCAAACTCCCACATTGTATATCTCAAGTTCTACTTTTATTTTTCATAAAGCTATTGTGGAGAAGTCATTTCTGAGGTAATGCGACAGTGGGTAATCTCATTTGATAATCTGAAGGTTCCATTCCGGTTCCTCCCGACAGCGTGTCGAAGTGTCCTTGAGCAAGACACTTAACCCCTAACTGCTCCCGATGAGCAGGTTGGCACCTCCGCCATCGGTACGTGAATGTGGGGCATAATTTGTAAAGCGGTTTGGATAAAAGCTATATAAATGCAGTCTATTTACCATGAGTTTTCTCAGTCGAATGGGATTTGGCTATTCAACATGACGATTCTACAATTCGTCCTCCCCCCCCCCCCCCTCTTCCATATAGCAATCATAAAACCCTTTATGCCTCTGTTGTGTGGATCTGGCCCTGTTGCCTAGCAACCCACAGACTCGCCGGCTCTCTGCCTTTGAGAGCATGTGAAGTTCGTCGCTGTTTTCTGCACTTGTTTTCCCTGCTAAGCTGCTCACCAAGTGTCTCCACTCACTGAGACGAGCATCAGCAGAGTAGAGCAGAGGTTCCGAGTTGTTTTTCACTTTGACACCATGTATGATGAAGTAGACGGGACGCCATGGGGTTGGGATCAACGACAGAACTTTACCAAGTTACCCCGGAAGTGTAGGGTTGCCACAGTGATGTGAAATTTCTCATGGCATTACCGGTGACACGGTCACCGCTCAATACTTTGATCTTTAACGTTATGAGGCTACATTGACATCTAGCGAATATGAGGGAAATTGCAAGCAGCTGGTTAAAAATAAAAACTGGCCGCTGTTGGGAATAGCCTTGTAACTGATGAGGAATTGCACTCAATTTAATTGATTTAATGTTGCACAAATAGATCAATACAGTCCGTATTACTATTCACTATTCAGTGATGTTGTGTTTCTGTTTCAAATGTAGCCAAGAGTAAACACCCTAGTAAAGACCCTAACCCTACTAAACCCTATCAGGGCTTTCGATGGATGTCTACATTTCATAAAACTACACTACCCAGCTCACACCAGCTGCAGACAAAAAAAATATTCTTACCAGCAATAACTGGATTGTCGTGTTTATATCTCACAGGTCAAACAAACCTCAACGTTATTGCCATAAAATACAGCGTATATTGTTTCTTTACCTTTCTGTGAACGTCTAGGAAACTCGTCTCAATCCGGAAAGAAATGGCGGAACTGTCGATTTTCCGGAAGTAACTGTATTTACAGTATATCTCATTCAGTCTTTGTTGCCCTATACCGGGCGCCTGGTGGCACGACTACATCCAGATTTAACTAGAGGAGGCCAAAGAGGAGACCTGGGCCTTTCAAAAGATGTATCACATGACCATATAAAGTCATTTATGGGCCTGATATTCTATATTCATATTGCATGTGTCTGGTTGGCAAAATTCAGTACTGTATACAAAACCCCCTGTAAATGATTGCCCTTTTGTTAATTTGCTTAGCTTTTTTCTATACCTGTTCTCAAGAATGGACCTGTCTCAAAACCCTGCCCTCTTTTCTTGATCCTCCAATCACAGCTGTCGCTTACCTCTGACTTCCTCGTACAAACAGCGACAGCTGTGATTGGAGGATCAAGAAAAGGGGCAGGGTTTGAGACGGGTCTATTAGCTGAATGAGCTCAGTGGCATCCTTTTGCTTATGATCTTTGTTAGCATGGTGTTAATACCGTCAAAAATGGGGGGGAAAAAACAATAATAACAACAATTTATATTCTCCTTTGGTTCATTACAATTTACTCAAGCATAGTAACCGACACAATATTCCTGACACTGGGAATACATTCCCTGAGGTCAGGGAACAAAATAAGTACCAGCCAACCGCCAATGGCTGGTAAAAAATCTGCCTGGCTGGTCGTTTTTAAAATCTACCAGCCAAATGGCTGGTAAGTCAAAAAGTTAAGTTGTGCCTATTTTGCGAGCCGAAATAAGTCTGTGGTTTTTTCTTCTTCTCACAACGGGTCAAATGCATCTAACATGCATTGCATCGTCGCCATTCCTTTATGCCCACATCGCCCGAAATGAACGTTATGTTAGCGTAAGCTAACAAGCTAATCCTGATCAGCGGCAGAGCCATAGAGAACAGCAGACAGTGTGGACTGGGGAAAGGGAAATGGGGGGGGGGGGGGCACTCTCCCTTTCTCTGTGTGTGTGAGTGCGTTTGGAAAGACGATGAAGTCACTAGTCAGGACTCAGGAGAGGAGTATATTGTAGTAAACTGAGGATTACTGAGGATGCACAGATAATGTTGATATTCAAATATAAAAAGGTTTCGAGAGGAGTGGAAGTTGGAAGACCGACTAGACTACAATATGATGCGGGGGTGGTGAGTTGAAACAGTGTGTGTGTGTCCGACCCCACTTCTATGTTTCAATAAATTATTTGCATTTAAAACTATTAACGCTGACTCATTCCTTCAGTCCACTCAAAATTATGCTAATATTCCTTATGTTGTTTATGATATTAAATTAATTGAAAATAGCATATGAGAGTATTATATAGTAATAATAACACATGGCGATATACTAAAAAGCAATTTTTAATTTTTGGCTGGTAAAAAATCTGCCTGGCTGGTAGTTTTTAAAATCTACCAGCCAAATGGCTGGTAAGTCAAAAAGTTAAGTTTGTTCCCTGCCTGAGGTCCATAGATGTCCCTAGATACCAAGAACATGCAAATGGCCCTTGTAGAAGTGGAGCAATCTTCCATTTACCTGGGTATGTACTTTTAGGCAAGTTTTCTTGGTTAAGAATTAATATATCATCCATATGGCCAAGGATTGCTCTAACAGCGCAGACACACCAGCTGCACGCGAAGGCGGGCGGGCGGGCGACCGACCAGCGCTTCACTTTCGCTTCCATGTTAACGGACGTAGCTGTGCCCACCGGCCACACGCGGGCGCGCGACTCGTGAGCTGGAAGCGATAGTTTTCGCTTTGGTTGGATTCAGAGGCGTGTGCCATACGCATTTTCACAGAAATACACTCAATATCTGCATTATTACCACACATATAGATGTTGTTCAACCAGCTAATGTGTCTGTATCTTTCCCAATACAAATAAACCATATTACTATACTTTTTCAGGAGTATAGTCACACTGATCATCATTCTAAAATCAATTCAAAAAGTTTAATTAATTATATAATAACTGGTTATACATGCAAAATGGACAATAGAACACTGGAACTGGAAATCTTTAAAAAATCTTCAAAACGGGGGGCGGCTGGGTGGCGCAGCAGAGATTGCGCTCGTCACCAATGCAAGAGACTCCGGTCTCGAAACCGGGTGTCAGCATTGCCTCCGGCTTGGGCCGGCCGTCATACTGGCTCAATTGGCTGAGTCAGCAGGTGGAAGTCGATGGGTGGTAATCTGGTCGTTGTGGACAGCGACTCCTACAGGTCGGTTGGGGGACGCCTGCACAGCAGAGACAGGAAATGGCGCGGGTATAGTGTGAGCCTCCCACACGTTACACCTCGCCAATGAGAGTCTGCGCTGGCTGAAATGATGTGACAGGCTGCCTCCTCGTGTACCGGAGGGGACACATGATGCAAGGCTTCTATCCTCCCTACAACCGACCAGTGGGGGGCATATGCAAGCAACGTTCAAGACAGGGGAGGGGAGAAATGGGAAAACACGAAAATTGGGATGGGAGAAAAATAGAAAATAAGGAGAAAAAATGGATAAAAAAAATCTTCAAACGGGGACTGACTTCGCAATAGACTAGGCATTTACAATGTAAATGTGCCTTCCTCTGTGCGCTTTCGCCCGCTCTGAAGTCGGACTCGGTGTGCCCGGCCACGCGCGTGTTCTCGCGAGTGCCTGCGTGCGCGGCTGGTGTGTTTGCACTCTGAGTACTTGTGAACACTGATCAAGTTGTCAACATAGAAGAATTGACCCGTCTCAAACCCCACCCTCTTTTATTGATTCTCCAATCACAACGGTTGCTTCCAAACCTTTGTCCAAGTGTTGATATATACGAGAAACTCTGTAATATCCCCCCCCCCCCCACTTTTTTTCAAGTTAGATTGTTTCTCTTGTAGAATATACATAATGAGAAATGTCTAATTTTTATATTTGTATATCAAGTTTTATTGTCTATATTTATGTCTTTCCCGCTATTACCCTGCACATACCTGTACCCCCGCCCCCCCTTCCCCGTGCTGCTATGATGCCCAAATCCCCCCCCAAGGGGATCAATAAAGGGATATCTTATCTCATCTTACTACAGTCAGAAGAAGACGTGTCCTGTTTGATTCACAACGTTTTCCCTCTGGGTGTTGTTGTTGTTGTTCTTACAGATACATGAAGACCACGATTCCCAACATTGGAACGCAAAGACTTAACCTTGACGACGGACGTTGACGACCAACCCTGGGCTCCTCTTCAGTATTGGACGGTGTACTGAGCCCCGTGCTCTGGAGGGTGGGTGGGCGGCAGGGAGGGTGGGTGGGTGGGAGGGAGGGAGGGAGGGAGGGTGGGTGGGTGGGTGCGCACATATGTGTGTGTGTGTGCGCACATATATGTGTGTGTATGTGTGAGAACATGACCCGAACAGACGGGGCAGAACTACCCCAGCACCCCTTTTTTTTTTTGTATGTCTTCCGTGTACAACGACCCCCCCCCCCCTCTTCCAGAGGAGTGTCCCAGGGAGAAAGCTTGCTAGCTTTTGACTCGAGTCCTCTTCAACTGAAAATAAACACGCAGAGATTCTATATTGTATTAGGGAGTGAAACTGGCAGTTGAGATGGTGGTATCTCCGTAGAGATTCAAAAAAAAATTCCTTCAATCTAAAAAAAATATAATGGTTATTTAATTCTGTATTTGAAGGGTTGTCACTAAGCTGCAAAGTAAATAATAAACAATTCGCTATATTTTCAAAAACCAAAGGTTTCATCCCTATTGCAGCTAGGGCTTGGGGGGCGCGAGGTCTCCGTTAAGGTTAAGGCGGTAAGATAGGTTTATAAACAAAAACCTTTTTAAGGTGAAAATTACAACAAGTAATTACTAATTTTACTACCTTGGCCAACGAGCGACGGCCTGCCTTCTCGGAACAAACCCTTCATAGTTCACAATGATGTACGGCCGGCACATCGGAGGCCCTGGCAGCGGAACCCTTCACCCTCGCAGACAATCGAGGCTTGTGTCCTCCGGGGCCGCTCCCATGGGGAAGCTGTTTAGTGGAGGTGCCTCAGAGGCGACGCAGGCCCATAGCTGGATCCTGTGTTTCGCTTTTAAGACACGCCACAATAATAATGACATCCCTCGTCGGTGCGTCATCTTGCGATAACGACGTAAACCTGGTGAGACCAGGATTTGGCGGAGTGCTGGAAGTTGGAGTCTGAGGTTTTACTGAATAAAAAAATGTATTCCTTTGTCCAACGTGGACAGTTCGGCAAACCGTACCTCGTGATCGAACACGTAGAGGCCTTGCACAGAGTGCTTTTCTAGTCTTTTTTTCCAGCATGGCTGACGCCTGCGACCCGTTGGTAACCACTTTGGAAAGAAGATTCTTCTGTGCGGCCTGGAAGAGTAGGTGAAACACTGACAAGTTCCAGTAATAAAACACAGAATTGTTACAATTTTGTTGATATATTTCTCATGTATATATCAACACATAACTGTTGTTTTTGCACATGGCAACCATTGTCTCTTCCAACATGGACGGGGAAAATAGGCATTCCAGACATTCTATGCAAGGCCCCTATTATGAAGTATGGTGTGTGTGTTACTGTTGCTTCCTTTTTTTTGCCAATGACCTCAAACCCTGCCCTGAGGGAAGCAACAGTTGTGATTGGAGGGTCAAGAAAAGAGGGCAGGGCTTTAAAAATAGGTCACTCATATTTCCATGTTTTTTGTTCTCCTTTTAAAAAATTTCTTTTTTATACATGTAACGCAAGTGTTTTGTATTCCTTCCATACACACACACACACACTCGTTATTTCAGGTCTTATGGTTATGGGAGATTGGTGTGTCTGCGTATGAGGGAACTGTAAGTAGCCCCAATGGACTGAGATTTTGAGACTTCCTGGTTTAAACTGCCAAAACAATATTCCTGTTTTGGTTGTTCATTATATTTTTGCTTACATCAGTAAAAAATTAAATGCTTGAAACCCTTTTCGAATAAATTGAGCGTTGTATTTAAAGAGCCCATATCTAGTAGTGTGCCTCCTTGTGTTATTTCTGTAATGTTGCAATATCCGTGATACATTGGAATGCTGCATCTTTAGCTGCTTCGCATTTCTCCTTGCTATCTACATTTACATTTAGTCATTTAGCTGATGCTTTTATCCAAAGCGACTTACAAGTTCTGTACGACAAGTCATCAGGAAGGGCACAACTTTATCAGCTGAGTAACAATGTTCATCAAAGTGTTTAGTGCTACAGTGTAGGTTAGTTTATTAAGACAAGTGCATGACAGTAAGGTTAGTTAGGGTTAGATTTTTTTATCTACTATATTGTATGCACTTTCAGTATGTGATCGGTTATGTGAATAATGTATGTGACCAAGATTAGTATGCATACCAAAAGCATTAACATTTGAAGTATGGAGTGGATCGTTGCTACACAATCGTTTAAATCCCACAATTCTTTGCAACAGATCATTTCTAGTGCCATTTCCGCAGTTTTGTCACCCAACGATTTTCCATATACCGGTACATCCAACATAAAAAGCAACAACATACTGGCCACTGATATCCTCCTGATTGCATATCTAGCAAGTGAAAATAGCTGTGAGTGAATTTGGCCACTTCCACCTGGGTGTGCAGGTCGTCCAAGTATGTTGTATGTAGTACATACTACACTCTGTGTACTGAACAGTAAGCTCCAACAGTATGTAGTATGATGTACATACTTTATCTATATAGTAGGGCTGTCCCCGACTAAGGATTTGGATAGTCGACTATGATTGGCCGAAATTAGCCGATAGTCTACTATTAGTTGACTATGAAAAGAAAAAAATTTGAAGAAAAAAAAGTATTTACATTTTTTATTTTTTTTTTATCATTCCATTTGGGCTGTGGGGGTGCTTAATGTCTGACGGAAGGGCTGACCCCTATTAGTTGAATAATCGATCGAAAGGAGCCGTAGTCGACTGCCCTCTTAGTCGAATACAAAAAATATATATATATTATAATATTTTTTTTAATCATTCTTTCCAAAAGAAAAGAGGCCTAGAAGCGTGGCTAACGCTAATGGCACGCATACCAGAG
Organism: Notolepis coatsorum; assembly: GCF_963971535.1. NCBI lineage: Eukaryota > Metazoa > Chordata > Actinopteri > Aulopiformes > Paralepididae > Notolepis > Notolepis coatsorum. The sequence continues at coordinate 24,632,434 of NC_140168.1, read as the reverse complement.
GCTAACTGCCTATGAAAACAGGCACAGAGGCACTGAAAGAGGATTTCACCCATCTAATGAACACACTAGACTAGACAAATATCAAGATGTATCCATCAGTGGATCAATTGCATGCTTTTGCAGACGACAAGAAGCCTTCAGTCGACTCCTTCAGACATTAAGCACCCCCCACAGCCCAAATGGAATGGAATTTTTTTTAATTTTTATTTCATTTTTTTTTTTACATTATAATAAAAAAATTTGTCGACCAATAGTCTACTAACGGCAAATTTTGGCCAATCATAGTCAACCATCCAAATCCTTAGTCAGGGACAGCCCTTCACTAATAGTTTAAAGACCGCCACGGTTGAGCAGTTTCTTGTGGTCTATCACATTCACACACCAAGTGATCAGATTAAAGGATCAAGAGGCAGCTGCCGATTTTTGGCAATTTTTTTTTAATTTCTTATACGACAGTAATCGATAGTACTGAAAGAAATAATAAGTTTGACACTGAAATGGAAAAAATCGCATTCCGGTAAGGGGCAGGAGCTAAAACAATGACGTCAATCACGACGACCAAGTCAAATGATTGGAACAAGCGAGCTGTCCATCAAACCCTCTAGTGACACACACGCTTGTTATGTGCATAACAGTTGTAGACGTACACAAAGGCCTGCTGCTAACACATGGCCTGCTAGCTACCTAAGAATGAAAAATATTTCTAAGTTCTGCCCAAAATCAACGGTCCTTTAACTTAAACTTTCAAAACACTTATATAGTTCTTCAGATTTAACTACAATAAAATCCAAATATATGGATCGTTTTTCCATGGCTACCTACTTGTATGAATGAATGAAAACTTTATTTAACAGATTGCAGAATGGGTACAATACAGTACGGCTCAATACATACAATTGTTAAGGGGATGCAGACCAGAGAAAGACGTTTGTCTTGTTTACATCAGGGTCCCCCATTTTCAATTCATAGTGACATTTATGACATACACAACATACATGACATTTATGGCATAGGGACATACATGACATACAGGTATATAGTAATGTTACATTTGTGTTACCCATAGATCCTGACGGAGAGTTTATACATATGGGGAGGAGACTACATTAGGAGGGGATGGGTGGGAGAGAAATATACATACGGTGGGGAGAGAATATATACATACGGTGGGGAGGAGACTACATTAGGAGGGGTGGGTGGGTGGGAGAGAATATATACATACGGTGGGGAGGAGACTACATTACGAGGGGTGGGTGGGTGGGAGAGAAATATACATACGGTGGGGAGAGAATATATACATATGGAGGGGAGGAGACTGTCTATTAGGAGGGGGTGGGGGGGTTTGGACATTTACGGCCAGTTTCGAATTGCAGCCTCCCGTAGGTGCTCTTTTAGAGTGGTTTTTAATGTGGGTAGGGATTCACATTCCTTTACAGCTTTGGGTAGGGCGTTCCACATTGATGTGGCATAATTGCTAAATGTGTTTGAGCCGAATCTGGGTTTAACATGATTTGTTGAGCTTCCTCTGGTGTTGTGGTCGTGGTATTCACTGACCTTTGGGAAGTATTTTGACATGTACATGGGTACCTTAGTTTTTTGGTTGAAAAAAAAAGTGACCACAAAATAATATCAAGTTTTATTAACTGAAGAGGTTAACAGTAATGACTGGCATTGTGCTTGACATACAAGATTGCTTTGTAGAAAAATACATGAGCGCAACGAAGGTAAAGGCCTACTACTGATTCTCTGAAATAAATACATAAGTTTAGTGAATGGTCACCTGGTCATCAGTCCAATATGGTCCTCTCAGATGTCTGTGTTGCTACAATAGTGAAAGTAATAGCAAATTCCAAATAAAAATAAGTAATCTCGTTATTGAAAACATCTTAGAATCATGAATGAAAAGTGCTTCGGTTCAAGACTTGAGTTTGTCACTCCAGAAAACAACCCTAGTGCCTATACTGAGGCAGGCAAACACAGAAACACACCATAGTTCTTAAGAGTGGCTTATATAATACAGTCAATGTTAAACATTTCATAATAATTTAGACAAAGTTTTTGTCCTAGACTTAGCTTAATCTGTGTCAAAGGCAACAAACTGGGCAAATAGCTCTAATAGTGTGTCCTAGACTTAGCTTAAAGTAATAATATCTAACATTTGCATATAAATAAATGTCTATTTTGCCACTCTCTATCGCCAATCCATATAACACAATAGTGATTCTACCTATACCCAGTTGATGAATGCTTTTACATTTGCTGTTCCTGGCTGTTTTTAAACACTGGTGTCTGGCAGGACATTCCCGCGCAAATCATCCGGCACACAGGAAGTGATGTGTTTTAGTCACCAGTAGCGACAACCGTTTGTTTGGAATGAATAGAAGATTAACTCAGTAGTTGGCATGAATTTTCAAGATGAAAAGCAAGTCAATACAGTGCAAAGAAAAAACGCAACAGCAATGATCGCTTATCACCAATAGATGTCGCCAAAAAAACTAAAATGAGGATCTCGCGGACTACCTCTTTAATCTGTGTCGAAGTCAACAAACTGGATGTCGAGAACGGCCACGTCTTTATTTATTATTTTATTGCAGTTTTCTCGTGATAACGGATACATTTATTTCATTATCTCGATATAACAAAGATCGTTTTCTCGTGATAACGGATACATTTATTTCATTATCTCGATATAACAAAGATCGTTTTCTCGTGATAACGGATTAAGTTATTTCAGTAAGTTGTTCAGCACAGCAACATACAGCCAGTGGCAGCTCTTGAAGGCTGAAGTCAGGATGGCGTGATCACATGAACCAGCTCGCAATCATCTCAGAGTTCTGCACATGGTTCTGGATAATCATCCCACCAAAACTAAAGTCTTCTCTGTTATATCGAGATAATGAAACAAATGAATCCGTTATCACGAGAAAACGATCTCTGTTATATCGAGATAATGAAATAAATGAATCGGTTATCACGAGAAAACGATCTTTGTTATATCGAGATAACGAAATAAATGAATCCGTTATCACGAGAAAACGATCTTTGTTATATCGAGATAATGAAATAAATTAATCCGTTATCACGAGAAAACGGTCTTTGTTATATCGAGATAATGAAACAAATGAATCCGTTATCACGAGAAAACGATCTTTGTTATATCGAGATAATGAAATAAATGAATCCGCTATCACGAGAAAACGATCTTTGTTATATCAAGATAATGAAATAAATGAATCCGTTATCACGAGAAAACGGTCTTTGTTATATCGAGATAACGGAATAATAAGTCGTTATCACGAGAAAACGGACTTTGTTATATCGAGATAACGAAATAATAAGTCGTTATCACGAGAAAACGGACTTTGTTATATCGAGATAACGGAATAATAAGTCGTTATCACGAGAAAACGGCACTAAAATAATATATAAGGACGTGGCCGCCCTCGGCTTCCGTAACTGGGCAAACGGCTCTGAAAGTCGGCATCATAAGCAGCCGCAGGTCTTGACCACCATGTTCCGGTGCTTCTTCAGGATGACGTTGTTGTTGTCGTCGTAGAAGAGGACGGAGATGGGGCTGAGCTTGGTGGGGGCGCAGCACGCCTTGGGCACCTCGTCGGGCTTCAAGAGGTGCACCTGCACCGGAGAGAAGAGAGAACACGACACAGCGGAGCTGAACGGAATGGAGTCCGATAGGTGACAGTGTTGTATAGGGCTGACCCCTATTAGTCGAATAGTAGTCGACTAATCGATCGAAAGGAGCCGTAGTCGACTGCCAACCTCTTAGTCCAAAAAGAAAAAAACTTTTAATATATATATATTTTTTTATATATATTTTTTAATCATTCTTTCAAAAAGAAAAGAGGCCTAGAAGCGTGGCTAATGCTAATGGCACGCATACCAGAGGCTAACTGCCTAAGAAAACAGGCACAGAGGCACTGAAAGAGGATTTTAACCCGTCTAATGAACACACTAGACTAGACAAATATTTAAGCATTACATCACGCGCAGGAGTGGTTTGTGAACAATAAACCATGCCTAGGGGTGGTTGTTAGGCCCGAGGCGCAGCCGAGGGTCGTTAGACCCCCCTAGGCATGGTTTATTGTTCACAAATCACGACTGCAAGTGGTGTAAAGCTTTTATACAACTGCCACATTCATCCAACCTTATTGCTATACAATAAACACATTAATCGAAGATTTATTGAAAAAACCATCCGCCAGAAAAAGTAGTTCCCACAACTACAAAAAAGACAATTTGCCTCCATGTGGAAGCAGCTCGGAAGTGCATCCAACCAACTAACACATCCAACTGTGTATTATTGGAATGATTGAGAGAAGTTGCCTCATGTGGAAGCAGCTCGGAAGTGCATCCAACCAACTAACACATCCAACTGTGTATTATTGGAATGATTGATTGAACATTTTATTACCAGATGCAGAATGGGTACAATACAGTACGGCTCAATACACACAATTGTTAAGGGGATGCAGACCTACTTTCTATAGAACTTCATTCTTAGATGCTTCTATAGAAAGTAGGTAAAACAAATTAAAATGTTTTCTTTGCCCTATAGGAAAAAAAAGTTTTCTTCGCCCTATTTTTTTATTTATTTTTTTAAACCTACTGTAGAGGGCCTAAACTTAACCAGTTGGAAACCAAGCGTACAGTAATAAAATTAGCAATCAATCAACTCAATAGGCCATGCTCACTTAGAACAGCGCAGCACCCAGCTCTCTCTCAGTCTGACTATCCCCCGCGTTGCAGACAGGAGTGTGTGTGTGTGTGTGTGTGTGTGTGCGCCTGTGTGTGTGTGGGGGTGGGTGGAGACTGAGCCAGCGTCGGACAGTGTGAGAGTGAGGGCTGCAGTCAGAGAGAAGGAAAAAGAAATTGAAAAAAAAATTGAAAATCAATCAATCAATCAATCCGCGATTTTTCTTTTGTTACACAATGATTCAAGACCCATCAATTACATCATCCAACATTGTTTAAAGGACTAAGTCATTCGCAGTGACAGAATCGCTTGATATTTAGTTGTTTAGTCGTTATCAACATATCCATTTATTAAATATTATTGTCCGCCATCTTGTGATCCGGCGGAGTGATGTGATGTGATTCGGTTGTGGGTCCTGGGCCAGCAGCGTGGAATTGTGAAGAATAAACACGTGTAAAATGACTGTTTCAGCCAATCAGAATCGAGAAATTTGCATGCCGTTGTATAACAAGATGTATCCATCAGTGGACCAATTGCATGCTTTTGCAGAGGACAAGAAGCCTTCAGTCGACTCCTTCAGACATTAAGCACCCCCCACAGCCCAAATGGAATGGAAAAAATAATTATTATATATACTTTTTTCAAATCTTATTTTTTTCATAGTTGACTATCGGCTAATTTCGGCCAATCATAGTCGACTATCCAAATCCTTAGTCGGGGACAGCCCTACAGTGTTGTAGTACTCGAGTCCGAGTCCTGGACTGATTTTCAGGACTCGTGACTCGACTTGGACTTGAGCACTGATGACTCGGACTTGGACTAGGACTCGAGCATTGACTGCATTCGGACTCGGAAGGTGCAGACGAGGACTCCGACTTTGATAAATACAGTTAATAAAATTTTTTGTAATAGGCCCTAATCATTTGGCATAAGATATTGATGGCTAGTGCATTTGTTTGGCTATTGTGTCACAAAGTAAATAAACTCCCATTGAAATGGTGACCGCTGTGTCATTTATGTTTAATGTAGACCTTTTATTTAAATTTTTTATTTGTATATCAGCTCTTTGACTGCCAGAGTGGAGTGGACTCAACCTTGATGACTTGGACTCGGACTAGGGTAATGGGGACTCGACTCGGACTCGAACACTGGGGACTCGAGACTCGACTCTGACTCGAGATTTAGTGACTCGACTACAACACTGGTAGGTGAATGGACTGACTGGACATCCCTGGACTGTCTTATCACTCTGCCCTCAGATTCATCATTAACACTTATATTCTTAATAAACCATCCCACGCCAGCTCTATTTGTCTATGGAGAAGTTCCCCTTCTTTGCAGGGCTATAACTTTTTAAATTGTATTGCTAAATTGACATTACTATGGCCCATTCAACATCAAGTATCTATTGTTCAGGGTGTAGCAACGTTATACTTTTTCATTCACATATTAATACTAAAATACGGTTTAAAGTATAAGTATGTTTTTATCGTTTTCTGCAGCTTTCTCCAGAACGTGATTTATAGCCCTAAATGCATTATATTGATGATTGTATACAGTTTGATAGCAATCGGCGCGAGATAAAAAAAAATTCAAATGGACGTGCTTCTAGAAGTTACTACTTATCATCTGATGTTGACCGGCTGGGGGGGGGTCGTTTATAATACCGTGGCCAACGTTAGATGATTCATCTAGTGTGGGTGATATGATCATTAGAGCAGTTTGTATCGAACACGTTAAAAAATAACGCTGACACTAACCGTAGCTTCCTCGGGGCGATGAGCGTGGAGCAGAAATATTCCTATTATGGGATGTAGAAAAATGCGATCCATCTCCAGGTTGTATAATAGTATATATGTCCAAATCATGTTGTTTATCGAGTTATTGTTAACCGATTGCTATCCATTGTGTCTAGCTCGAGTCCTGGGACTATTAGCGAGTGATCGGACCGAATTGGAATGAGCACCAGCTTCCGTTTCCGGTTTGAGCGATCCGCCGATCGGCCACCAGATGGCGCTCTTGAACCGTTGGAGAGTTGAGAGGGGATCAACAGTAGATCTCAAGTCTCCGGGGGAGAAATATGATTGCGATCACAGATTTTTGAAATATTGTTATCAAAGACGTGGTACGGCGTCTTTGGCAGAATGAGCATGGCGGGGAATGACGTGGTAAGGTGTTTTTGGCGACCATAGTGTTAATGACATACGACACTCATCAGGTGTCCTTTATGAGAAGGTTGGGTGGTCCTCGCTGATGGAGAGACGCAACAAACACTGGTATTTGTAAATGTTTAGGGCCCTTACTGGTAAGCTACCTCCTTATACAACATCATTATTGGAATGGAACTTTGGAACCTATGGAACCCGTTCTAGTGACTGGCTGGTCCTTAACACATCTGGCGCCAATAACGTCGTACAACGCGTTTCAAGGTCATGCTAATTCTGCCATACCACGGCGTACAACGTTATTGATATCATATTTCATTTTTTCGCCATGGTATTCATAATTCCCTCACCCAGCCTCGGCTGATACAGTGGGAGCCTGCACAACTCTGCTTCAATACTGCCGCCTGGTGGATGATCGGCGAGTTACAACCGGAAATGGATCTCTGGTGATCTCCGTGCATCTGGAAAATGTGTCCGGCACTCACATATTGTTGCGGGACTCTAGACACACATCCGTGGATATGGATCGCTGCCATAACTCAATAATCGATATGATTTGGGCGTTTATTATTATTATACAAACCGGAAATGGATCTAGTAGATTGCCGTCAAATAAGTGGGATCTTTTTCCTCCAGTCTCATCGGCGAACGGTAAGAGGACAGTAACGATACTTTCAGCGTGTTTGTTTATTATTATTAATGCAAACTGCTCTGATCAATATATCACCCATACTACATAAAGCATTTACTAACGATCACGGAATTATAAACGACCCCCCCCCCCCGTTCATCCTCGCATGATCAGTCATAACGTTTAGGATCATGTACAGTTGAAATATTTAATATAGCGTGTATCGGCAACAAACGGCAGTTGATAATCTATGCGCTTATGCCTATAACTCACGTTCTAGGAATTACTGCAGAAAACGATAAAAACATATTTATATTCTAGACGGTATTTTCGTATGAATCTATGAATGAAAAAGTATAACGTTCCTACATCCTGAACGATAGATAATCGATGTTGAATGGGCCATAGTAATGTCAATTTAGCACTACAATTTAAAAAGTTATAGCCCTGCAAAGAAGGTGAACATCTCCATAGGCTTAGAGTGGTGGCAGAGAGTGGTTGAGACGGGCAAACTGTGGCATTTAATGTGTTATGGTCCCCCAGTTTGCTCAGAACAGGTAAATCTGCATTTTTGCTATGATGCCACTAGCTCATGGAATGAACTCCAACAGTCCTTAAAGCTTGAGATTCTCCCCTCTGTTGCTGAGTTTAAAACGTTGATCTCTAACCATTGTCAATCAAGTTGTACGTGTTTTAATTGATTGGTATCCTTATTTTTGCCTTGTCTTGTTGTCTTATTGTTATGATTTTATATTCTTTTTTTTGTTGCTTATTTATTTTTATTTTTTTAAACTTAAATTTGTATTGAGACAAACAACACAACATATACAATAACATCAACAACACTATTAAACAGACATAAATAATAAAGAAAAAATGTAATACCCAAAAGACGAAAAATAAAAATACTGACTTAAAAAAACATAAAACAATTGTAAAACATTAAGTGTGTGACATGGGTTCAGAGACCCTCTTTGAACCTCTTTCCTCCTTTACCCTTCGCCCTCTTGTGATGTATTTGGTTCTTCCTCTGTGATGTCGTTTTCGTTCCCCTTGTAATCCTCCCACTTTCCCCATCTTTCTCCAAATTTCTCTTCCTGTAACCTCAGCATGTGTGTTATCCTCTCCATATCCTGTATCTCTTCCACTATTCCTACCCATTGTGCTATTGTCGGTGGGTCTTCTTTGTACCACAGTCTTGTTATTGCTTTTCTGGCCGCTATCAACATTATCTTTATTAAATATTTGTCCCCCCCTTGTATTCCCTTGTGTGTCAGGTCTCCTAAGTAAAGCACCAGTCCTGTTTGTGGTAACCCGTATCCTAATATTCTGATCATTGCCTCCCCTATCTCCTCCCAATACCCCTTCAGCTTCTGACATCCCCAGAATATGTGCGTGTGATTTGCCCCCTCCTTCCCACACATCCTCCAGCATGCTCTTTGTGTTGGTGCATATTTTCCCTTCAGCTCTGGGGTTATAAAGAATCTGATTATGTTTTTCCATCCAAACTCTTTCCATATCCTCGATCCTGTTGTTGAATGTTGCACCTCGCATATGTTCCCCCATTCCTTCCCTGTTATTTCTATCTCTAGTTCTCTCTCCCATTTCTCCCTTATGTAATCGGTCGTGTGTCCCTTGCTGTTCATTATAGCCCGGTATATTGCTGATATTACTCTTCCTTGCCCCCCTTCGTATGCCCATACTATCATCTTGATTATTCCATTCTGTTCTTCGTCTTTGGCCCCCCTTATTTCTTTGTTGTAGTAATCTCTAACCTGTAGATATCTGAAGTGGTCCCTGTTTTCTAGTCCAAATTTCTCCTTTAATTTTTGTAGTGTCTGCATTTCCCCCTTCTCTATCATTTTGCATATCGCTGTTGCCCCCCTCTCCCACCTTCTGAATCCATGGTCTAACCTCCCTGGTTTGAATCTCTTGTCATGTGCTACCCATCTCAGAACCCCTGACTGCTTCTCCAATTTGTGTGTTTTTACTACTCTGTTCCATATGGTCAAGGTGCATTTGGTGATTGGATCTAATAGTCCCTCTTTTTCTTTAAATAGTTCCCTATCTCCCACCAGAGCTTGTACCTTGTATCCCTCCCCTTCTTTTTCAATGTCTTTCCATCTTGCCTCATATCTGTCGTTACACCAGCACGTCACTGCTCTCAGTTGTGCTGCATAGTAATAATCTTGTAGGCTGGGTACTGCCATCCCTCCCTCTTCCTTTGGTAGTTGTAGTGTTTTATATCTGACCCGTGGTCTTCTCCCCGCCCATATGAACCTCGATATCAGTCTGTCCCACTCCCTGAATTGATTCTGTGGTATTTGTATCGGTAGTGACTGGAATAGGTACAGTAACCTTGATAGTATGTTCATTTTAATGACCTCTATTCTTGAATTGAAGTCCCAAGGGCATTACTGTCCATCTCTCTAAGTCTCTCTTGATGTTCTGATTTATCTGTGTATAGTTCGCCTCAAACAGTTTCCCCACCCCTCTCGTGATGTTCACCCCTAAGTATTTAATCTTGTCCATGTCCCATCTTATCCCGTACTGTTCCCTAATTTCCGTCGTTGGGGTATAGTTCCATGCTAAGGTCTGTGTCTTTGTCACGTTTAGTTTGTATCCTGAGTAGTGGCCATGTTGCTTATTTCTATATGTACACTCAACATGACTGTAGATGAGGGGAACCTCAATTGCCCTCAAATAAAGGTTTGAAATTAACTTAAATGATGATGGTAAATGGACTGCTAGGCTATTTGCACGGGGGACGGTCAGGAAGGTAGCGTGGTTGGGGTGGAGCTGGACTCTAGCGGTGGTGGCGGAGAGGAGGAGCCTTGCTAAGCTCCATGCCATCAGGGACAACCCCCTCCCACCCACTATATACACAGACTTGGCTGACAGGAGGAGCATGTTCAGTGCTAGACTAACACTCCCAAGATGTAGCACTGGCACAGGAAGTCCTTCATTCCGACAGCCATCAGACTCTACAATGCATCACTGTGCCTCACTGCATCACTGAGCACAGGGTGACAGTTACCATCTTCCTGGACTTTTACTTTTAAAACAACATTGTTCAATATTACACTTACTGTAGATTTCTGTAGATTTTCACTGTAGATTCTATATTAGAATGTATATACATAACATAGGAAATGTGAATCTCAGACCGTATTTTATTATTATTATTTTATTCTTAGGCTTATTTTATTCTTTATTCTTAGGCAATGTTTTTGTTATTCTTATTTGTGACTTTGTTTTGTCTACCTAAATGTTTACTGTGAGCGATTTGTAGTGCCAAATTTCCCTCGGGATGATTAAAGTACCGTACTTTTCGCACTATAAGCCGCACCTGACTATAAGCCGCAGCAGCTAAATTGAATGATGTGTACATATATAAGCCGCACTGGACTATAAGCCGCAGGTGTTTTAATGTTTAATTACCATATGTAAGGGTTCGTGCACAGAGGGGATTGTCACAATACTGTCGGACAAATAACAAGAATTAACTAATTTACAAGTTGTATTAAGTTTAGCAAATAAGGGAACAGATAAATAACATTTCAATGCAGTAAAAAAATCTATATTTTCGGCTTTGGTCCACATATAAGCCGCACCGTTATATAAGCCGCAGGGTCGAAAAATGGGGGAAAAAGCCGCGGCTTATAGTCCGAAAAGTACGGTATTTCTATTCTATTCTTTTTTTTTTATCCACTTTTTCTCCTCTTTCTATTTTCAATTCTCCCCTCCCCTGTCTTGAACGTTGCTCGCATATCAAAATCAAATCAAATAAAATGTATTTATAGGGCCCGACAACACACGTTAATGTCCCCATGGGCCGTACAGGTCTTCTTTAAACAAGTCAAGAAGAAAACATAACAATAAGTCAAGAACAGAACAAGAACACCATAAGGTCCAAACATTTTTAGATGAATGCAAATAAATGAAAGAATGCAAGCACTCCCAGACATACCCCACGCGAAGGTAAGGAAAAACTCACTAAAACCTAACAATAGGGAAAAAAGCTCCACAGGCAGTGTGGAGGAGAGAAACCTTAGAAGGGCCATCCTGTCAAGGCGGTTAGGTGGCCGAGTGGAGATTGCGTTCGTCACCAGCCCCGGAGCTGTGAGCTGGATTCGCCTGTTCGAATCCAGCTCACAGCTCCGGGGTTGTCACCAGCTTGGCTGGCCGTCTGCACTAATACAATTGGCTGTATTAGAGGGTGGGAGAAGCTGGCGGGGTGGGTCCGGGTCGTTGTAAACAGCGACTCCTACAGTTCGGTCGGGGCGCCTGCTAAGCGCGGATAGGACTCGAGGGGGATAGTGTGGTCCTCCCACACGCTACGCCCTCTCGATGAGAATCCGCGCTGCCAGGTGAAAAGAAGCGGTGATTGGCTGGACGTGTGTCGGAGGAAGCACGTGGTAGCCTCCACTCTCCCAGATGATCTGACTGTGGGGGGTAAGTGCGCAGCGACCAGGAAGGGACTGGGAATTGGCATACGACTAACATTGGGATGGGAGAAAAATCGGAGGAAAATGGAGGGGGAAAAAGACAAAAAACAAAAAAAAAAAAGGCCATCCTGTCACATCTTTTCACCTGCCAGCGCGGACTCTCATTGGCGAGGTGTAACATGTGGCAGGCTCACACTACCCCCGCCATTTCCTGTCTCTGCTGTGCAGGCGTCCCCCAATCGACCTGTAGGAGTCGCTGTCCACAACGTCCAGATTACCACCCATCGACTTCCACCCGCTAACTCTGCCAATTGAGTTAGTATGATGGCCGGCCCAAGCCGGAGGCAACGCCGACAGCCGGATTCGAACCCGGTGTCTCTTGCGTTGGTGACAAGCACAATGTCCGCTGCGCCACCCAGCCACCCCTGTATTTCTATTCTATTCTATTCTATAAACAAAAACACGGTCATTTATGCCAAGCATTCTCATAGATTGAATTGTCCTCACACAAAATGTCATGCCTGTTAGCTGCTGCCATTAGGGGCAGAGTGTGAGTGGATTACTGAAGGAGTTAGTGGCGTTGTTGGCCATAGAGGTGTTTCATCTGAAAACAAGGATAGGTGTGATGCGAAGTAGATTCTCTGAATAAGAGTCAAAGTGCCATGCCTGTGAGCAGCCACTAGGGGGCAGAGTGACTCACCATGAGTGACTGACTGAATGAAAGAAAGACTTAGGTTGGTTAGTGACAGTATGAGGTGCTTTGCATCTTCATTTTTTATTTATTTTTAATCTGATATTTAACTGTATGTGAACCAGATCCAATGACATGGTGTTCTTCCAGGCATAAGCATGAAGCAATTACTGACCACTTGCTGGATGAGGGCGTGGTTGGTAGCATTCATACAGGAGCCCAGAGGGTAGAGGCATTCTCCATCACAGTAGTAGGCTGAGTAGCCAGTAGGAGCCAGTACCCAGTCCTGAGGACAACAGAAGAACGGGCTCAAGTAGTATTCCTAAATTATTACTGGAGTCAATGGGGTCAAGCTCCTGTCTGTACAAGCTGACTGAAGCTCACTGAAATCTACTTTGTGTGCTCTGTGGAGTGACATTTCAGTGAGCTTCGTCCAGTGTGACACATCTGGCACTCTAAGAAGGATTTACAGTGTGTGACCCAGGTCAGATGAACCCTTTCACTGCCGCACTACCAAAACGGTTAACCCTTTCACTGTGACAATTCCCAGAAGGTTAACCCTTTCACTGCCACACGACAGCCGGTTAACCCTTCGACCGTCGGTTGTGTGATAGTAAAGGGTTAACCTTCTGTCGTGTGGCAGTGAAAGGGTTAATACCAGGTGTATTTACAGAGACATGGACTTGTTGTGGTACAGTCCGGACAGGAATGGACATTTCGATTTTATAAGACATGAGAAGATTTGGGTTTTTCTTTTTTGCCGCAAAGGGTTACAAATCTGGTGCCTCATTTATGAGAGATAATTTCACTGTATCAATGAACTTGTAGAAATGTGCATGAAAGTAGTTGTTTATAAACTTTGAACTTGACATGGAAAAGGTCCAACCGTTAAAGCAACTATACATATAGCCTAGCTTAGCACATTTATGGTAGTGGATACGGACCACTAGCCTAGCTTAAAACTCCAGGAGAGGTGTTTTTGGCCAACGGCTAGGCTAGCTGGTCCGTATCCGCTTCCATTCATTTGTGCTAAGCTAAGCTAGCTTGCAGCCGGATAGCTTTCTACTGCAGAGAGGTAACTGGTATCTATCTTCTTGCCTGACTCTGGAGAAGGCAGTAAGCATATTTCCCATAATGTTGTTCCTTTAACAACATTAATATTGATGTTGTATAATGCAGGTGCAGTTGAAATGAAGACAACAGGAGCATAACACAGCAGAGAGAATAAAAGCTGAGTCACCTTCCATCCTAGGTCGCTGAAGCTGACGTAGAGCTCATGCTTTTTACACGCCTGGCGGCCACTGTTGGCATGACTGTGGTCTGAAACAGAAAAAAAAGATACATTTATTCTTATATCATATTTTATTTTAATTACATTTTCAATCAAACCTTTATTTCAACTCGTAAGACACTGAGGTTACCCTCGAAACAAGACCTAGTTGATCAGAAATAATTCATACATATAGTGTGTATACAGTGGTCGGAGATCATACTTTTAAGTGCAGCAAAAGAAGGAAGAACCTTCAGCTTCAGAGTCAGTTGGAGGGCATTCCAGGTGTTGCAAGTATCAAAGGAAAAAGTCGTTTTTCCTAGTTCAGAGCAAACTGGAGGAACCCTAAGAACCAGCCAGTCATTTAAACGTGTAGAATAGGTTCCAAGATTCCATTCCAACAGTGTCGAGAGATGTAAGAGGTACGCTTACCAGTAAGGGCTTTAAAGTTAAACAAATACCAAAGATAGTTACGCCTTTCAACCAGAGAAAGCCATCCAACCTTTGCCACAGTGGTGTGTATCATACCTGTCACCAGTAATAAATCTGAGGGCAGAATGATAGACAGCGGTTTAAGAGTTGAAGCATGCCTATAAATCACATCACCATAGGCCAAAAGAAAACAGCTTCAACAATCCTCTTTCTACTAATCACAGGAAAGCTGGATCTATTTCTGTACAGGAAGCCAATTTTCTGTCGCAGCTTGGAAGCAAGAATATTCATAGAAGGTGAAAGTAACTGAATCATATTCATGCCTAGGTATTTGTATGAAAACCTGTTACAGTTCCGGAAACAATCTGAGGGCCAGAGGAAAATTGCAATTGATACAGTGTAGCCTATTCCAAGTACAAAATGTGTAAATAAATACTGAAATGAAACCAAATAATGAAGAATACAAATGTCTATAAATGGTAAATGACTAGAGTGAAGGCCTAGTGTGAACCTTGAATGCTGGGGACCGGCAGGTCGTATTTGGGTTTCTTCTTGCGGGGATGCGGTTTAAGGGCGCGGGGTGGGCGACACGGAGCCTGGGTGGCCCTGAAGAACGTCACCATGAAGGGCTGTTTAGAACGTGGACCCCTGCGCCCCACCAACCCCACCCATCCTGCAGACAGAGACCGGTCTGAAAGAGAGGGAATCACGATCACAAGCAGTGTTAGCAGATTAGTAGATTATATATATATATTAGTGCTGTCAATCGATTAAAATATTTAATCGCGATTAATCGCATGATTGTCCATAGTTAACTCGCGATTAATCGCAAATTAATCGCATTTAAAAAAAAATCGACCTTAAACGGATCTTTTTCAAGTTCCAAGTTTTAATACTCTTATCAACATGAGAGTCAACAAATGCTTGCTTTATGCAGCCATTTAACACAAAAGGATGACCCTCATGCAAAAAATTTAAGTGAGTTAAAAAAAATTGTGGCGTTAACCGTTAATAGAATCGGGCGATAACGCGTTAATACCGCGTTAACTTTGACAGCCTTAATATATATATACACACTATACTTTGTCAAGTTCAAATTAGCTGATGAATGTCCACATGGATGACATAAATATTCATAAAGATTGACCGACTTTTGATCATGTAACATTTTTTATTTGTATTGGCCGCCAAACGGCCACCGCTCTAGCCAAAAGAGCCCTGCTGGGTATTACATGTTGTTTACATTTGTTATTATTTGGTATGTTGTGTGGGTTGGAATTGAGTGGGGTTAGGCGGGAGCTGGTTACACCTCAGGCACTGCCAAGAGAGGTCTGGAGAAATTCACAGTACAATTAAGTTACTATATATATTATACATATTATATTACATTATAGTATATAGCTATATAGTAACTTGTTATAGTGTGAATTTGGCAGAACCTGAGGTGTGGCCAGCGAAAGGCAACCGCTCCCCTATCCCCACTCGACTCCAATCCGCACATCAGACCCAGACAAAAATGTAAACAAACTGCAGATCCCGGGAGGGGCTCGCCTCTCGTGCTTAGAGATGGCCGTTTGATAGCGTTACAGATTCCACCTTTAATGCTGTAGCCATTTGATGTATAGTGTGTGTGGGCAGTGTGTCCTCTTGGGCAGGGACCCCACAGCAGAGCGCCCCCCCGGACGCAGCAGTGGCACTCACTGTCTGTGGCCGTCTACAGATGCAGCTCTCAGGACTCTGAGCTCTGCACTGCTACTGCGGTAATCATGCACCATTAACCTGGCAGTGCTGTTAACACTATAGCACAGCCGACAAGGGGTCACATGACCCCTAGACATTTTCAATAAATGTATCCTCAGTCACTCGGTCGAGCTCCAGCTCTGTCACTCAATGACTTTTCCTAAAAGTACCCGTTTTACCTGGCACGGTTTCTGAAATTTCAAAATGACTTCAGGAAAATGTAATTAGAACGTTATTCCACATAATTATGGGCCGTTGGAACAGACGAAAGTCACAGCACTTTGCGAGCGTCTAGCGCAGGGGTGGCCAACCCGTGGCTTGCGAGCCGCATGTGGCTCTTTGCCCGTCAATGTGTGGCTCTTCCATCCAAAAAGAAATAATATTATTATTATTATTATTATTATTATTATTATTATATATATATATATATATAGTTTTTTTTTTTTTTTTTTTTCTTCTTCTTTTTTTTTTTTTAATGTCACTCAAACCTACATTTCATTGTGGTAAACCTCATATTTTTATATTCAGAGGTAATTATATAGTTTACACTGTTTATTTTTCTCATATTTCTCATAAGCTGTCGGGTCATCTGACCCGTTCCTGGCAGGGAATTAGTGGCATTTTCTCCATGGCTGTGCTAGTGTTAAAGAGGTGTTAACGACGCTGCACTCTTGCAGTAGAGGTGCGATTTTGTATGTCCCTACACAAAAGATCTAGTATAGCCTACTATATCAATGTGAACGCACCCTCTTCCGTCTCCACGTAGAGGCGTATGCCCAGGTTGCTGCGCGGGTGCAGGAGCCAGCGGTTGGAGGCGGAGGTGACGTCGAAGGCCAGCCAGCCTTCCTGTCCGGCAGGTACAGACTGCATGTCTAGCAACACCAACTCTGGCTCTCTGGAGGAAGACGGAAAGAGAGGAACACTGTGTTTATCATTCAGGATTCGTCAGCCAGCACTGTGTCACATTTAGATCATTCTGAATACAAAGGCAGCTAGGATAAAAGTATGCTTAAAATACAGTATATTACTCAATCGCAATGCACCTTTGGGATATCTGCCCTCGTTGAGCAGACTATCCCTGTGATATCTGCCCTCAGCAAGCA
Source organism: Notolepis coatsorum (assembly GCF_963971535.1). Taxonomy (NCBI): domain Eukaryota; kingdom Metazoa; phylum Chordata; class Actinopteri; order Aulopiformes; family Paralepididae; genus Notolepis; species Notolepis coatsorum. The sequence continues at coordinate 24,615,243 of NC_140168.1, read as the reverse complement.
GACAGATTGCAGAATGGGTACAATACAGTGCGGCTCAATACACACAATTGTTAAGGGGATGCAGACCAGAGAAAGACTTTCGTCTTGTTTACACCAGGTCCCCCATTTTCAATTCATCATAACATTTATGACATACAGATATACAGTACTGTTCCTGTATATCCCTGTGATATCTGGCCTCAGCAAGCGGACAGAGGTTGAGCAGAATTGGGCTCAGTCAGGGCGGTTGGTAGAATCAAATAAGAACCCGGATGAAATAAAGTGGTGATTGAAGACCTCTGCCATGAAACACCTGCATCTCATCTGAAAAACAATTGTACCATCAGTTAAGAGTTAAGGGACACAGGAAACTGGGAGACGGGGTTCCTATCCTCCAGAACCCTGACTGTTTTCCACAACCTATTTGGATCTGAGATACTGTGGGAGAACTGATCAAAATACATCTAAAATAAATCAGCTTGTGTGAGTCTGGGTGCATTTTATTACGAAGTCGTCTGAGTGTCAACCGGTCTGTAGGAGATTGGGAGAGTCGTACCTTACGTGGTATATCTTCTATTTGGGACATATCTGCCTTGGCTAGCAGTCCCTGCGGTGAGACTGTGCCTTGGTTTATCATTTGAAAATACAACGAAGCGGGGGAGCTGCTCTCCCACTACATACCCAAGGTCAGTTTGCGGTTTGATTGTTGGAAACTCCCCTCCTGAATTCAATTTGACAAACTCCCAATTCTTTGAGATTTTACTTAAATTATTATTAGTAATAATAATAATAATAATAATAATAATAATAATAATAATAATAATAATAATAATAAACTGTATTTGTATATTGTATATTTATTTGTACCTTTCATACAAGAATTGCAGCTCAAAGTGCTTCACAGCAGTAATGTAGACATAATGGACATACAAATAGATATAGGCATAAAATGAGCAGTAAAATTTGTAGCGAGAGAGTACTAAAAAAAAAATGAATGGCATGGTCTATATATGCCATTATATTTCAATGGGTCATTATCACCCCAAGGTTATGGGATATTGCCTTTTGAATCCCATCAACAAATCTAGTATCGGTTAAGTCCATTGCATCAAACTCATTGCTCTACTGCTAAAGTAAAAGGAATAAATGCTTTAAAATGTTTTATTTTTACTAAAATAATAATCAGGTTATTATTGATTTCCACCTTTTTAAATTGGTAATAGTGACTACATAAGGCTTGAGGAAAGTCAGGCGCGTGACAAAACAAGAGAGAAATAGGGAAACGAATGGTAAAAGATTTTTTAAAGATTTTGTAACCAAATGTAACGAACCTGTGTCTGTTCTCTCGTTGGATCTCGTAGACGGAGATGTGCAGCGTGCGGTTGGCCCTCTGGCCCATGGTCAGGGTCTTGTAGATGCGGAACTCCGCCGCCGTCACCGTCTCGCCCTGGGGCAGCGGAGTCAGGTCGAAGCGGAACTCCTTCCAGTAGGGACGGGGCTGCAGCAAGTCCCGCTCCTGCTCCACTTGGGGAGAGAAAGAAAGAAGGAGGGATGTTGATTTATTGAAAACTTTATTAACAGATTGCAGAATGGGTACAATACAGTACGTACGGCTCAATACAAACAATTGTTAAAGGGGATACAGACCAGAAAAATACTTTCGTCTTGTTTACATCATGATCAGGGTCCCCCATTTTCAATTAATCATGATTTTTATTTTTATTTTTTTTATCTACTTTTTTCTCCAATTTTCTATTTTTCTCCCATCCCAATTTCGTATTGTTCAATTCTACCCTCCCCTGTCTCGAACGTTGTTTGGCCATGCCTCCCACAAGCCGGCTGCAATGTGGACGAAGCCTTACATCACGTGTCCCCTCCGGTACACGAGGAGGCAGCAGTCGCATCTTTTCCCCTGCACAGCACGATCTCTCAGCGTCGGGGGTCTGCGTGGGAGGGACACGCCGCCCCCGTCGCTTCCTGATTCTGCTGCGCAGGTGCACCAACCGACCTGTAGGAGTCGCTGTCCACAACGTCCAATCCCCACCCATCAGCTTTCCCACCCCTAACACTGCCAATTGTATTAGTATGAACGACCAGCCAAGCTGGTAGCAACGCAGAGAGCTGGACTCGAACCCAGCGTCTCCTGCATTGGTGGTGAGCGCCTTGCCCACTGCACCACCTAGCCGCCCCTAAGCATGACATTTATGACATACATGACATACAGAGATATACAGTACTGTTTCATCCAGACATTTATGACTGGTTGTCAAAGGTTGTCAAAGTGGGCAGGGGTGAGGTGGGTTTTAGGAGTAAGGTCAAGCAGTAGTCTGACCAGTTTATTTAGTGATGTTTGTAGTCTTGTTTTTTTTTTGGCGTTTTATCGCCTTATTTCTACTGGGCAGTCCAGTAGAGAGAGACAGAGGAGGAATGGGAGACAGAGTGGGGGGAAGACATTCGGCAAATAACGACAGGGAATCGAACCCGGGCCGGCCGTGTCGCGGCTGAGCGCGCTATGTGGTTCGCCACTGGGGCGCCCCTGTAGTCTTGTTTTTAAGGCCTTTGAGGTGCTTTGGTACCATGAGGTGCAAGCATACCCTTGAATGAGTGCTCCTGTTAGAGTCTTCAAGGTATTCTTGTTTACCAGAGAGGAGATCCGGTACAAGAATCTTGTTTGTTGGTTGACTTTTTTGATTACATTGGTTGCCATTTTGTCACAGGAAAGATTTTGCCTCTAGGATGGAACCCAGGTAGGTAAACAGAGGAGAGATGCAGGAGAGGTGTTGGGAGAGACGGGGAGATCAGGAAAAGCAACGTGAACGGGAGAGCAAAAGAGGTTCAGGCCCTAGGGGCGATAACTATAAACAAACTACTACAACTACACTGCCCCGCAGAAGCTAACCACAGTCGGTCGGATAACACAGAGGCCCTCTACAGGAAGGGACAGAGCAGGCTGTTCTTCCTGAGGAGACTCAGGTCCTTCAATGTGTGCAACAGACTGCTGCAGTCTTTTTACCAGTCTGTTGTGGCCAGCATCCTCTTCTATGCTGTGGCATGCTGGGGAGGCTACATCAACTCAAGGGACACCAACAAGCTCAACAAGCTGGTGAGGAAGGCTAGCTCCGTGGTGGGAGTCGAGCTACCTAGACTTGAGGTGATGGCAGAGAGGGGGATGATAAGGAAGCTGGCTGCCATCATGGAGAACCCCTACCACCCCCTCTACGACGAGCTAGTCAAGATGAGTTCAGCCACAGACTCATTCCCCCACGACACTCAACTAACCGCCTCGGACAGTCCTTCATATCAGCGGCCATCAGGCTCCACAACAGTGGGCAGCGACTAGCAGCCTCCAGGCTCCACAACAGGGGGCAGCGAGAGCGACTGCTACCAGACATTGACCTGGGACTTATAGGAACCCAAGGAGGACAACCTACACTACATTAGGCTTACTGCACCTTATGTGGACACTGTGATACTGTGATACTGTGAATAATGTATATTTCAGTGGATACCGTGATACTGTGAATAATGTATACTCAGTAGATAGTAAATTATAACACTACCTCACGCATACTGCACCTTATGTGACACTGTGAATAATGTGAATATTTCTTCAGCTAGTCAGATAGTAAATTATATTGACCAAATTGTTTACACTGCCTGTGTTGTTTTTACTACCTGTACACTGTGTTGTTTTACTACCTGTACCCCCTCCCCCCCATGCTGCTATGATGCCTGAATTTCCCCAAGGGGATCAATAAAGGAATATCTTATCTTATCTTATCTTAACTAACTACACAAACGGTGAAACTGAGAAAAAATGGCTTTAAAGTTATTTGACTATCCAGTGATTTTGTAGTTACTGCAATTCTTTATACCCTTTTTCTCAAGATTGAACCCTGAAACATTGTCACACGATAAAACAAATATTGAGAAGTTCAATTGAACTTATAACTCATTCTTTTTAGTTACTGCAGTTAGCTTCTGCAGGGCAGTATAGACGTTTCAAAGTGACAGCAATAACGTTAAAAAAAAATTGAATCTAAAAGGACCCAAGTTTATTTCCTGTCGCAATGTTTGCTATAATGCAACAGTTGACAGGAAATACATTTGGGTCCAAACCGTTCCCTAGCAACAGAATTCCAGTGAAACCATCTATACAAATATTAAAACCGTCCTAAGCGAATGGAATGCCTGCGTTCCCAACTTCCCAACATGATAACCACAAGGCACAAGCACACCCAAAATATATTGTGTACGCTTGAGAAATGATGTATCTTTAGATTGTTATCCATTAATACTAGTCACAGTGTTAGATGTGAATGTGATGGTAGCTTGAGCCTTACGCCTTTGGACAAAGAAAAACGTCTGCACTTAAAAATGCTTGATGGCTGACAAGTTGAGAATGAGCAGAACAGAAGAGGCGAGGGTGTGGAGGAGATGGGAGGACCGGGAGATGATTGATAGAAGTGAAGAAGAAGTGGGAGATGAAAGATAGAGGACAGAAGAGAAGTAGCAATGGGGTATAGAGGATATCTTAAAGGAACACGGCAACATTATGGGAAATGCGCTTACCGTCTTCTCCAGAATCAGACAAGAAGATGGATACCAGTTTCCTCTCTGTGCGTTCAGTAGGAAGCTATCCGGCTCCAAGCTAGACTAGTGGTCCGTATCGGCTCCCATTAATTTGTGCTAAGCTAGGCTAGGTGGGTAGCTTTCTACTGAACGCACAGAGAGGAAACTGGTATCTATCTTCTTGTCTGACTCTGGCGAAGACAGTAAAGCACATAGACGTAGTTACCATACAATATACAATACTGTGCAGTGTACTAATATACAATACTATATAGTGCAAGGCATAAATGGACGAGGTGCAGTTTAGGTACAATTCACAGTAGGTGTACGAGTTGTAGTGCAAATCCTTTATCAATAAATATAAAGTGTAAGTGTGTTTGTGTGATCTAAAGTGTGGAGAGTGGGTGCTGCAGTGTGTTGTTTGTTTGAGTGAGTGTGTGCGTGTGGGTGTGTGTGCTGTGTGCATTTGATGGTTGTTGCATAGTGATTATTGTTCGTTTAGCGATTATTGTTCGTTTAGCAGCCTGATGGCCTGGGGATAGAAGCTCCTTCTGAGTCTTTCTGTGCTCGCCATAAGACTCCGGTATCGCTTGCCTGACGGCAGCAGTTCAAAGAGGCAGTTGTTCGGGTGGCTCGAGTCCTTAATAATTCTCTTAGCCTTCCCCTTGCACCGCTTGTTGTAAATGTTCTGGAGGGTGGGAAGCCCCCCTCTAATTGTGCGTTCGGCTGAACGTGTCACTCTTTGTAGTCTGCTACGGTCTTGTGCAGTGCTATTCCCAAACCAGGAGGTGATGTTGCCGGTCAGGATGCTCTCTATTGTACATGAGTAGAAGTTCCTAAGGATCTTCTGACTGACTTGGAACTTCCTTAGGCGCCTGAGGAAGTAGAGGCGTTGTCGTGCCTTCTTCACAACACTGTCAATGTGTGTGGTCCATGTCAAGTCCTCGGATATGTGGGCTCCGAGGTACTTGAAACTGTTCACTCTCTCAACTGGTGCCCCGTCGATGCTGAGGGGGCTGTAGTCCTTGACCCCCGACCTCCTGAAGTCCACAATCATCTCTTTTGTTTTGCTGACGTTCAGGGAGAGGCAGTTCTCCTGCCACCACTGTGACAGGTTCTCTACCTCTTCCAGGTAGGCCCTTTCGTCGTTGGCAGAGATCAGGCCCACCACTACTGTGTCATCAGCAAATTTGATGATGGTGTTGTTGTTCCGCTGTGCTACGCAGTCATGTGTGTACAGGGAGTAGAGGAGGGGGCTCAGAACACAGCCCTGGGGGGCCCCTATGTTGAGCGTGATGGATGAGGAGGTGCAGTTGCCGGCTCTTACCACCTGGGGTCTGCCCGTCAGGAAGTCCAGGACCCACTGGCACAGGTCATAGTTCAAGCCCAGGTCCCTGAGCTTGGCTATGAGTTTGGAGGGGACTATGGTATTGAATGCTGAGCTGTAGTCGATGAACAGCATTCTCACATAGTTCCCCTGCCTCTTGTCCAGATGTGATGCTGCTGTGTGCAGCACATGGGCTATGGCGTCCTCCGTGGACCTGTTGGGGCGATATGCAAATTGCAGAGGGTCCAGGTTGATGGGGAGGGAGGAACAGATGTAGCCCTTCACTAGCTTCTCAAAGCACTTCATGGCTATGGAGGTGAGGGCTACAGGGCGGTAGTCGTTGAGGCAAGCGGGCGTAGATTTTTTGGGTACAGGGATGATGGTGGACTTCTTCAGACAGGTGGGGATGACGGCCTGTTCCAAGGACAGGTTGAAGATGTCAGTGAATACCGGGGCCAGTTGGTCGGCACAGACTTTTAGGATAGGGACGTTTCATAAGCCTTATAGATAAATAAAATGCAATGCAAGTCCCTTCTCTTAGTTAAAGACGGTCAATCCCACTTTTTTTTAATATAAAATACAATGGTGAGTGAGAAATGTATCTCCAGTTATAAAACGCAGTGCATTATGATACACAGCATAGAGGGGTTTAAGGTGGAGGGAGAGGCATGCATACACTGTTACCATAATCAAATATAGACATAATTCTTGATTGTACAACGTCTTCTCCAATTTTTACTTTTGACGTTTTAGAAAGGTGTTCAACATGGGTGTAAAAAGAGAGCTTGTTATCTTATCTTTTTTTTTTTATCCACTTTTTCTCCCATTTTCTATATTTTTCTCCCATCCCAATTTCGTATCATCCAATTCAACCCTCCCCTGTCACGAACGCTGTTTCTTGCCTCCCACAAGCCGGCTGCAATGTGGACTAAGTCATACATAGCACAAGTCCCCTCCGGTACTTGAGGTAACAGCAGTCACATCTTTTCACCTGCGCAGCTCGATCTCTCAGTGGCGAGGAGTAACGCGTGGGAGGCTCACGCTGCCCCCGACACTTCCTGATTGTACTACGCAGGCGCACCAACCGACCTGTAGGAGTCGCTGTCCACAACGCCCGATCCCCACCCATCAGTTTCCCACCCCCTAATACGGCCAATGTGTATTAGTATGAACGACCAGCTAAACTGAAAGCAATGTGGAGCGCTGGGCTCGAACAGGCGAGCCCAGCGTCTCCGCATTTGTGGCGAGCGCCTTGCCCACTACGCCACGTAGCCGCCAATGCCTGTTATCTTATCTTATCTTACAATTTTCTATTTGAGAACCCTGAAGTGTATGGATACTAAATGAAATAAAGTACACTTTGTTTTTATCGGAATTTAAGATAAGCTTGTGATTAATGAGAGATATCTGAAAGGCATCAAAAGCAGACTTGTAGTGGCCAATAAAAGTGAAGACAGTGGCATACAAGATTGTTTAATCTGCATAAGATCAAGACTAGGCAGGCCTAGCTAAGGCAAGCTAAGCCAGACCTGAGACCAGTTCTGTCTCCTTATGTGTTAGAGTGACGTTTACATGTCCATCTGGCCGAACCAGTGATCCGGGATCAGCAATAATAGAAGACTGAAGTATCAAAGTGCAATTCCAAAAAGAGAGATAGAGACGCAATATGAAATATGTAAATGAGGAGGTAGGGAAACACATGTGTGCACTGCACACACTGTTTACTTTTACTCATAGTATATATTCAGATTCAAATTCTTTATTGCCTACAATTAACTCTGAATATAAAAATATGAGAACAATTAACAAAGGTGCAGATGAGGGTCTGTATATATACTGTATATTTATTGTAACGTATAATATAACCAATAGGGCATACAGACCCTCATCTGCACCTTTGTTTACGGTTCCTTTTTCTAATGTTTCTATATTCAGAGTTAATTATATAATTTACACTGTTTATCTTTTCTCTTATATTTTCATATTCAGATCTAATCTTATTGCCTATTGCCTGCCTGGAATCGGACAGGGTACCCTCTAGCCTCAAGTCAGCATCAGTCACGCCCATCCTGAAGAAGCCTGGTCTGGACCCAGATGACCCCCTTGGGAATTACCGGCCGATCTCTAACCTTCCTTTCCTAAGCAAGATCCTGGAAAGAGCAGTGGCTGCCCGACTGCACCAACACCCGTCCAACCATGAGCTCTATGAACCCTTTCAATCTGGCTTCAGGAAACACCACAGCACCGAGACTGCTGCCCTCACCAAGGTCAACAACGACCTCCTCATTGCCACAGATTCCGGTCACATCAGCCTCCTCATCCTCCTGGATCTGTCTGCGACTTTTGACACGGTCTCCCACTCCATTCTCCTCAACCGCCCCTCTGACCAACTGGGTGTTACTGGGATTGCTCTCACCTGGTTTGAGTCCTACCTCACCGACAGAAATCAATCCATTTCCATCTGTAACTCCACCTCCACCCCTGCCCCAGTCAACCAAGGTGTGCCGCAGGGCTCCGTTCTTGGTCCACTCCTCTTCACTATCTACATGCTCCCCCTTGGTCACATCATCCGGAAACATGGTCTCAATTTCCACTCCTACGCTGATGACACTCAGCTCTACATCAGCACCTCACCCTCCACTCCTCTCCCCCCACAGCACCTCGTCAACTGTCTCCTTGACATCAAGGCCTGGATGTCATCCAATTTCCTGAAGCTAAATAGAAAGAAGACAGAGCTCATGGTTGTGGCCAAGCAGTCACTGCTCCGGAGGGTTGGAGATCTCCTCCTAGAAGTGGATGGCTGCTCAATCCACCCTTCCCAAGAAGTCAGCAACCTGGGTGTCATACTGGACTCCACCCTCTCCTTTCATTCCCATATAAAATCAATAACTAAATCAGCTTTTTTCCATCTCAGGAACATTTCCACACTCCGGCCATCTCTCCCCGACTCTGTAGCAGAGACTCTTATTCACGCCTTTGTCACCTCCCATCTCAACTACGCAAACTCTGTTCTCGTAGGGCTACCCAGCAATGCCCTGAACAGGCTACAATATGTCCAAAATTCTGCTGCCAGGGTTCTCACCCGCACCAAGTCCTGGCACCACATCACCCCCACCCTCATCCACCTCCACTGGCTTCCAGTCAAGTCCTGCATCAATTTTAAGATCCTCCTCATCACCTACAAATCCCTTCACTCCCTTGCCCCCCGGTACCTAGCTGACCTCCTCCATCCCTACATCCCGCCCATGGAGGCTGCGGTCCTCCGACTCCGGTCTCCTCTTCATCCCCACCACCCAGAGCCTTCTCTGTTGCCGCACCCACCCTCTGGAACTCACACCCTACAAACATCCGTAGTGCTACATCCCTGCACTCTTTCAAATCCCAACTCAAAACTTTTCTCCCATTTTCTATTTTTCTCCCATCCCAATTTTGTATCATCCAATTCAACCCTCCCCTGTCTCGAACGCTGTTTCTTGCCTCCCACAAGCCGGCTGCAATGTGAACTAAGTCATACATAGCACGAGTCCCCTCCGATACTCGAGGTAACAGCAGTCGCATATTTTCACCTGCGCGGCGCGATCTTTCAGCGTCAGGGGTCTGCGCTTTGGAGGGGTCGCCGCCCCCATCGCTTCCTGATTCTACTGCGCAGGCGCACCAACCGACCTGTAGGAGTCGCTGTCCACAACGCCCGATCCCCACCCATCAGTTTCCCACCCCCTAATACTGCCAATGTGTATTAGTACGGACGACCAGCTAAACTGAAAGCAATGTGGAGCGCTGGGCTCGAACAGGCGAACCCAGCATCTCCAGTATTCGTGGTGAGCGTCTTGCCCACTGCACCACGTAGCCGCCCAAATCCCAACTCTTTATAAATATTTATAAATGACTCTGCCTGATTTCCCTCTTTTCTTTTTTACTTTGTTGTTACGCTGTTCCCCTGATCCCCTTCCCCTAGCTGCCCCCTCCTGTTAAGCGCCTTGGGTCTCATGAAAGGCGCTATATAAATCCAAGATATTATTATTATTATTATTATTATTATTATTATTATTATTATTATTATTATTATTATTATTATTATATATTTATGTCTTTCTACTATTAACCTGCCCATATCTGTACCTCCCCTCTCCCCTCCTGCTATGAAGCCCGAATTTCCCCCAAGGGGATCAATAAAGGAATATCTTATCTTATCCTATCTTAAACCTACCCACGTAAACTCGTATATCCAATTGCTGAACCCTATAGTGTGTCCTTGTGGAGCTGCGTGGGGCGGTCTCTCTCTCTCTCTCACACACACACACACACACACACACACACACACACACACACACACACACACACACACACACACACACACACACACACACACACACACACACACACACACACACACACACACACACACACACACACACACACACACACACACACACACACACACACACACACACACACGCAGTGTACAGTAATTAGAGACACTAAGGGTCCTGGACCACAGCAGCTGCAGAACACACACCACTAATTACAACCTCAGCTCATATTTTTAGATATGCTCTCCTCCACAGTAGTATTTTCATCTCGTTCGGACCGTTGCCTTTTTCTTTTCTTTTCTTTTTTCTTCTTCACTGTGTGTCAGTAGGACCTGTAATTCTTACCATCTGTGAATCCTTGTACATACATGCCTGGGCGCGCACACACACACACACACACACACACACACACACACACACACACACACACACACACACACACACACACACACACACACACACACACACACACATTTGATTCATCATAGCCTACATTCACTATAAACACGGGAGTATTGAATTAGAACTAAGTTTAGTTTAGAGTTTACTTTTGAGCAGAACTATCTTAAGGTTTTATAACGTGATACTTTCAAATGTGAATCTTTAAACGGGGGGGGGGGAACGTGGGTCGTCGTCGGCCTACGTCTGCATCACACGGCGGTAACCGCGCATACGGCTAGACGAAACGCAAAGCGGCTAAAATAAACGGTGTATTTCCTTCTTTTTCCCACGGTAAACTACAGGGCGGCCCACTGTCTCGTTCCAGGGGAGCGGGAGGAAGGAAGCGATTGTGAAAAGGATGTTTAATTTTTACGCTATGACAGATAAACATCAGTCGGGCTGGTTACAGCGGGGAGGAGACACGTTGTCTTTTACAAACCATTACGGATTGTTGGATTTACATTCCTTTTTTAAGATTGTAAATCACTCAAATTCAGAAATGTAATTTCACTATCTTTCAGTTACTTCTGGATTACTTTGGCCTCAAAGCACTGAAGCTTCGAAAATGAAGTTAGAACATGTCATTCCAAATACAGACACATTTTAATGGGTCGCTTTCACTGTTAATTTTTCTCATATTTCTATATTCAGAGTTAATTATATCGTTTACACTGTTTATTTTTTCTCATATTTTTATATTCAGATCAAATTCCATTGCCTATATTTATGTCTTTCTACTATTACCCTCCCCATATCTGTACCTCCCCTCCCCCATGCTGCTATGACGCCTGAATTTCCCCAAGGGGATCAATAAAGGAATATCTTATCTTACACCGACCTACCCCAACTCTTACATTCAATCTCTGGGTTAGAAAATGTATTCCAAATTACAGACACATTTTAATGGATCGCTTTCACTCGCGCCGTTTGTGTCGGCGAATAAATTCAACTGAATGCTCACTAGGAGGGATGCTGTTACATCAAGTGAAAGTAAAGGACATAGTTATCATGACCTATTATAATAATCATTAACCACTATTATTAATTTGTAAAATTGTATGTAAAATGTATGTAAAACTTTATTTTTACTTAAATCGTTTAACAAGTGATAATCTACGACTCTACAGTATTGTTCCAATGGTATTTTGTGACCTGATCATGTTTATCCTATTTAATTTATTTCTCAGTAACTAACACATTATTTGTAATTTTTTTTGCATCCGATTACAGTAATCCTTTTTACATGTAGACTAATCATCAGGCTCAAGGAGCTTAGCTGTACAGTTGCTCCATAATAACCATTACATTTTTCAGACCTTATTTATAGAACGGTCTTCGTATGACCATGTGTAAGGATAAATTCACATTAAAATAGGAATTTGTAAGCTTTGAACTTGTAACTCAAATGTTCACAGTTCTACCCTGTGCCGGTTTTGTTTTGTTTTTTAATTTTCCTCAGGGCACTAGCTAGAGTGACAGGAAACATGGGGGCGGGGGAGGGGGGGCGTGCAACAAAGGTCACAGGTCAGATTCAAACCAAAGACATTGCAATTACATGGCATGTGCCTTCGCTTAGCGGTCGTCCCTTGTTGTTGATGCCGGAATTTTTTTTCGATGTCCTAAAAATGTTCACCTAAAAAGTCGTTTTTAAACCTAACCCTTACCTTAACCCTAACCTTAGGCTCAGCGGAGACCTCACGTCTCACCCTAACCTGAAATAAAGATGAAAAGAAGAAGGAAAATAATTGTGATCTCGAAGATATAGTGGTATTTTACGACGCAGCTTGGCCATTTAGTGACCTAAGAGTCCCTTACGAACTCCCAGACAGTGGTATTGTTGGCTTGCAAGAGCCATGCGTGAACTGACTCTACATAGACTTGTATTACAAAGCACCTATATCCTATCTCCCTACACCTTTCTCCCTCAGCTATGATTGTGTGCTTGTGTTAAGTCCTCAACAACTATGGTCTAGCTTCTTTATTCTTTTTTTGCAATGACGCTAACGAAGGCTGTTCACACCCAAACCGTTGAGCTTGTTCATCGGTTTACGAGGTAAAATTGTCTCAGCGTTGAAATACATTTGGGAAGCCCAGCACCGCGTTGGTCGTGACAGTGGAAGCCGTCTTTATCCCAGGAGGTTGAAGTACCTTATTGGACCCTCACACCGTCGGCTAGTTGGTTGAAGCACTGAGTGATGGGATCATCGTAAAAACCCACGTGAAGTTCACGAAGTTCTCACTCATTCATCCGCAAGCTCATTCTCTTCATCCTTCCCTCTCTCACACACGCTCCCTCCCTATATTTGCATATCGTATATGTCACAAATGTAACAGTACTATATACCTGTATGTCATGTATGTCCCTATGCCATAAATGTCATGTATGTTATGTATGTCATAAATGTCACTATGAATTGAAAATGGGGGACCCTGATGTAAACAAGACAAACGTCTTTCTCTGGTCTGCATCCCCTTAACAATTGTGTGTATTGAGCCGTACTGTATTGGACCCATTCTGAAATCTGTTAAATAAAGTTTTCATTCATTCATTCATTCATTCATTCATTCATTCATTCATTCATTCACTCCTAAAACCTGGCCTGGGCCACCTCAAGCTCACCTCGACCCCCCCCCCCCCCCCCCATCTCCCTCCCCCTCCACTCACCCAGGTTCACAAAGCTCATCACAGTGTCCGCCTCGCTGACCACGGTGCCCAGCGGCGGCGTGTGCGTGCTGAGGGTCGGCAGCGCCACATGGCTCAGCCCGTCCGCCATGCCGAACCCGCCCCCGTTCCCCAGGACGCCGTTCCCTCCCTCGTCCCCCTCGGCCGCCACGGCGTGGTACAGGTCCAGCATGAAGAGCGGCGCCGAGGAGGGCGGCCGCAGCGGAGGGTGGGGCCGGGGTCGCACCGGCAGGCCCAGGATGGACAGGATCTCCCTCTGCATCTCCTTCTTCTCGCGCCCGCTGAGGCGCCGGAAGCTGGAGTGGACGACCGCCTCGGCGTGCTGGCCCCAGAGGAGGAGTGAGAGGAGGGCCAACAGCGGGAGCAGGAGCAGCGCCCGGGGGAGGAGGGAGGGAGGGAGACGGGAGCCGGGGAGAGACCGGGTCTGCAGCTGGAAGGAGCCGCCGCTGTCGTCGTGCCGCTGCCGCCTGCCGCTGTGAGGGCAGGAGTGGGTGTACGCTCCGGAACGTTCCGAGCGCTCCGAGTCCCGAGAGTGCCGCGCGCCGCGGGAGGCCATGGCCCCGCTCGATCTCGTCGCGTTGCCGCTTCTATTACCTTGTGGTTCTGCGCTCCGTGTCCACCGCTCATTCACTTTTTTCACACTCTCGCCGATGATGATGAACAAAAGGGGGTCAAGTCACCTTGTTCAACGTCGCCCCTATAGTTCTCGGTCAGGGAAGTAGGGTGTCCATGAGAGAGACGCGCGTCAAGAGGGGAGAGGCGGTCAAAAAAGAGTGTCTCTCACTTTGTCTCCGCACCACCGTCCCCGAAAACGGTTTGTCTTTGAGTCCCACGGAGCCAAAATGGAGTGTTGATTTACGTCTGATGTGTTTAGAGAGACTCCTGGCCACTGAGAAGATGTGTTTACTCCCCTCAACTCCCTCTGTTTACCTCTCTCCCCCCTTCCTGTTTCCCTTCCTTTCCTACCTACCTTGTGCGTCAAAGTACTACTCTAACCTCTCAACTACTGCCTTCCCTATTGCCCCCCCTGCACCTCTAGCCATGCAACGCGGAGAGCGGGGATGATGACGAGAGCGAGGGCATAATTACAAGTGTGGACGTTTTTTCTTCTTCTTCTTTTTTTTTTTGATGTGTTCGAATATAAACAAACAATGGGCCCTCTCTGGAAAATTGGCCTTGGCCCCCCTTTGAAGCCCCGTGAAACTTGGAGGAAGTTGAAAGCAGTCAAAAAGTACAGAGCAGGTGCTACCGAGATAGGAGTGAAATCCGAGAGCTATATCATCAGGTTTTTTTGTTTTCGGTCTCGGTCGACTTCAAAAGGGAGCGGAGAGGAGAGACCCAGAGTTCACACCTGCGGCGTGCCTCAGCGCTCTGTGGCAATCATCAGTCAGGATGCCACACAAGAAGCACTATCCATTGAGGAGCTATCAAGAAAACTCTCTTGTTGTCTACCGCTGGAACCTTTTATCCAATTATTCTTGAGTAGCCTGCTTATTAATCCATTCAAGATTGTTCTCCCCCAAGTCCCACCCACGTTCCTCGTGGGTTTCCTTATTAATGTCCTCCTCAGTCCTGTTTAAGAAAAGAAAAAAGGAAGATGTATCTCCACAGAATTGTAAATCCCTCGGAGAGACGTCTTCAGTTATTATTCCGCGGTCCTCTGATTGCGTTGCGTAGGCTGATGTTCTCAGTCGGGGTGTGTGCGAGCAGGAGTGTGTGTGCGAGCAGGAGTGTGTGTGTGCGTGCGTGAGGGGAACTCTGTAGTGGTGTGTGCCCTCTGAATGTGTTCCTCATCTAAATGAAGGTCTAAAAGTGTGCATGAGTTGAACATCTACCAAGAGGGAGTGCCTTGTGTAGCCTCCTCCTCTCTTCTTTCAACCTCTCTCTCTCTCTCTCTCTCTCTCTCTCTCTCTCTCTCTCTCTCTCTCTCTCTCTCTCTCTCTCTGCCTCCTTCCTTCAACCTCTCTCTAGCTTCTTCCTTCAACCTCTCTCTCTCTCCTGCTCTCCCTCCTTCCTTCAACCTCTTTCCTCCTTTCTCCTCTACCTTTCTTCTACCACTCTCTCCTGCTCTCCCTCCTTACTTCAACCTCTCTCTCTCTCTCTCTCCTCCTCTACCTCCTTTCTTCAACCTCTCTCTCCTCTAACTCCTTTCTTCAACCCATCTCATCCTTTGCCTCCCCCCCTTCAACCTCTCTCTCCTGCTCTCCCTCCTTACTTCAACCTCTCTCTCCTCCTCTGCCTCCTTCCTCCAACCTCTCTCTCCTCCTCTGCCTCCTTCCTTCAACCTCTTTCTCTCTCTCCTCCTCTACCTCCTTTCTTCAACCTCTCTCTCCTCTAACTCCTTTCTTCAACCTATCTCATCCTTTGCCTCCCCCCCCTTCAACCTCTCTCTCCTCCTCTACCTCCTTCCTCCAACCGCTCTCTCCTGCTCTGCCTCCTTCCTTCAACCCCTCTCTCTCCTCCTTTCTCCTGCTCTGCCTCCTTCCTCAACTACCTCCAACCTCTCTCTCCTCCTCTGCGTCCCTCCTTCAACCTCTCCACTTAACTCCTCTGAACCCAACAGGCTCCTTAACATATCTCTCTCTCTCTCTCTCTCTCTCTCTCTCTCTCTCTCTCTCTCTCTCTCTCTCTCTCTCTCTCTCTCTCTCTCTCTCTCTCTCTCTCTCTCTCTCTCTCTCCTCCACCCTTTTATCTTTTCATCTCCTCATGACTGTTTCCTTTCATGGCTAAACTACCGTCGAGCGCCTATCCACTTGGTGGAGGGACATCTTGATGCATCATGTAAAACGTTACCCGGGGGAGTTCACTTGGGCCTTTTTATGAAGGGACTTCTTTTCCGTGTGCAAATGTAGCCGTGTTTTCTGTTTATCACCTCTGAGCAACGATAATGTTATGCCAGTGATGATGAGGCACCCGAGTCCAGGCAAGCACGGCTGTGGCACCTGTGGTTTAGGGCCGATCTGCCAAGAAAAGACAGAAAGAATGAGAACTATTGCATTGGTATGGAACCCTCCAGAGACGGGCAGAACATAACGGCAAACATTCCGGAACGGGGCAAACCGTCGACACCTTCCTGCTCGTATGAAGTGGCCCTGAATGCGTGTTATTTTATACATCACCCGTTTCCTGTCAAAGTCATTTACGAGTTTACTTTCCCAGCAGTCGGCCTAATGCAAGCATACAACTGTGCGTGTGTGTGTGTGTGTGTACACTGTATGTGTGCGTGTGTGTGCTTGGGGCAGAAGGATCTTGAGGGAAGAAATGACTGGGCTGACTCAAATATAGTGTAGCGAGGGTCAGGCCTGAGCCAGCCTGGTGTGGCTTCAAAGCAGCATGGCGCTTCTGCGGCCACTTTGAACGGCACAAATAACACTGACCAAACCAAACTGACCACCGTTCATTCTGTCCCTCTGGCCGGAGAGGAGGGAGGGGAGGATGTTAAAGTTAGATGTTATGTATGATTGCAAGTAACTGTCTAACTGTGTCTAACTGTTTCCACAAGAGGGCGCCATAGGCGGAGCTGCTAATGCTGCCGCCAGGTAATAGGTATACAAGGAGTTGTTAACTCCCCCTCTGTCTCTCTCACAAGAGAAGGACTCTCATGTACTGCTGTGTACCAATGTGAAATAAACCACGCCGTTTAATGGCTAAAGAGAGAAACCATGTCTCATGAACATATTATTGTCGCCCCATAGCTGACTCTGTCAACAGAGGAGGAGGGAGGGGAGGAGGATGGAGGGGAGGAGGAGGGAGGGGAGGAGGAGGGAGAGCCTGAAATGCCAGGAATTAGCATCTTGTTTTTATTTTCTCATGAATACTCTTGGCCCCCAGAAGATGGACCGGAAGAGAGAGAGAGAAAGTGAGAGTGAGAGAGAGATAGGTGATGAAGATAAAGAGCGAGAGGAAACAGACGGAGGGAAGGTCGTCATCAGAGAAGGTTTGTGATGCTGGATGGATGGAATGCGGACGGTGAAAGAGACTAGAGGAGAGGAGTGATATAGAGTGGACAGACTAGAGAAGAGTGTTATAGTGGACAGACTAGAGAAGAGTGTTATAGTGGACAGACTAGAGAAGTGTGTTATAGTGGATAGACTAGAGAAGAGTGTTATAGTGGACAGACTAGAGAAGAGTGTTATAGTGGACAGACTAGATGAGTGATGTAGTGGACAGACTAGAGGAGTGATATAGTGGACAGACTAGAGGAGTGATATAGTGGACAGATTAGAGGAGTGATATAGTGGACAGACTAGAGGAGTGATATAGTGGACAGACTAGAGGAGTGATATAGTGGACAGACTAGAGGAGTGTTATAGTGGACAGACTAGAGGAGTGATATAGTGGACAGACTAGAGGAGTGATATAGTGGACAGACTAGAGGAGTGATATAGTGGACAGACTAGAGGAGTGATATAGTGGACAGACTAGAGGAGTGATATAGTGGACAGACTAGAGGAGTGTTATAGTGGACAGACTAGAGGAGTGTTATAGTGGACAGACTAGAGGAGTGATATAGTGGACAGACTAGAGGAGTGATATAGTGGACAGAGAAGAGGAGTGTTATAGTGGACAGACTAGAGGAGTGATATAGTGGACAGAGAAGAGGAGTGTTATAGTGGACAGACTAGAGGAGTGATATAGTGGACAGACTAGAGGAGTGATATAGTGGACAGACTAAAGGAGTGTTATAGTGGACAGACTAGATGAGTGATATAGTGGACAGACTAGAGGAGTGATATAGTGGACAGACTAAAGGAGTGTTATAGTGGACAGACTAGAGGAGTGATATAGTGGACAGACTAGAGGAGTGATATAGTGGACAGACTAAAGGAGTGTTATAGTGGACAGACTAGAGGAGTGATATAGTGGACAGACTAGAGGAGTGATATAGTGGACAGACTAGAGAATAGGTGTGTTATAGTGGACAGACTAGAGGAGTGATATAGTGGACAGACTAGATGAGTGTTATAGTGGACAGACTAGAGGAGTGATATAGTGTACAGACTAGAGTGTTATAGTGGACAGACTAGAGGAGTGTTATAGTGGACAGACTAGAGGAGAGGAGTGTTATAGTGGACAGACTAGAGGAGTGATTTAGTGGACAGACTAGAGGAGTGATATAGTGGACAGACTAGAGGAGTGTTATAGTGGACAGACTAGAGGAGTGATATAGTGGACAGACTAGAGGAGTGTTATAGTGGACAGACTAGAGGAGTGTTATAGTGGACAGACTAGAGGAGTGATATAGTGGACAGACTAGAGGAGTGTTATAGTGGACAGACTAGAGGAGTGATAGTGGACAGACTAGAGGAGTGATATAGTGGATAGACTAGAGGAGTGATATAGTGGACAGACTAGAGGAGTGATATAGTGGACAAACTAGAGGAGTGATATAGTGGACAAACTAGAGGAGTGTTATAGTGGACAAACTAGAGGAGTGATATAGTGGACAGACTAGAGGAGTGTTATAGTGGACAGACTAGAGGAATGATAGTGGACAGACTACAGGAGTGATATAGTGGACAGACTAGAGGGGTGTTATAGTGGACAGACTAGAGGAGTGATATAGTGGAAAGACTAGAGGAGTGATATAGTGGACAGACTAGAGGAGTGATATAGTGGACAGACTAGAGGAGTGATATAGTGGACAGACTAGAGGAGTGATATAGTGGACAGACTATAGAAGAGTGATATAGTGGACAGACTAGAGGAGTGATATAGTGGACAGACTAGAGGAGTGATATAGTGGACATACTAGAGGAGTGTTATAGTGGACAGACTAGAGGAGTGATATAGTGGACAGACTAGAGGAGTGATATAGTGGACAGACTAGAGGAGTGATATAGTGGACAGACTAGAGGAGTGTTACAGTGGACAGACTAGAGGAGTGTTATAGTGGACAGACTAGAGGAGTGATATAGTGGACAGACTAGAGGAGTGTTATAGTGGACAGACTAGAGGAGTGATATAGTGGACAGACTAGAAGAGTGATATAGTGGCCAGACTAGAGGAGTGATATAGTGGACAGACTAGAAGAGTGATATAGTGGACAGACTAGAGGAGTGATATAGTGGACAGACTAGAGGAGTGATATAGTGGACAGACTAGAGGAGTGATATAGTGGCCAGACTAGAGGAGTGATCTAGTGGACAGACTAGAGGAGTGATATAGTGGACAGACTAGAGGAGTGATATACTGGACAGACTAGAGGAGTGATATAGTGGACAGACTAGAGGAGTGTTATAGTGGACAGACTAGAGGAGTGTTATAGTGGACAGACTAGAGGAGTGATATAGTGGACAGACTAGAGGAGAGGAGTGATATAGTGGACAGACTAGAGGAGTGTTATAGTGGACAGACTAGAGGAGTGATATAGTGGACAGACTAGAGGAGTGATATAGTGGACAGACTAGAGGAGAGGAGTGTTATAGTGGACAGACTAGAGGAGTGTTATAGTGGACAGACTAGAGGAGTGATATAGTGGACAGACTAGAGGAGTGATATAGTGGACAGACTAGAGGAGTGATATAGTGGACAGACTAGAGGAGTGATATAGTGGACAGACTAGAGGAGTGATATAGTGGACAGGCTAGAGGAGTGATATAGTGAACAGACTAGAGGAGTGTTATAGTGGACAGACTAGAGGAGTGATATAGTGGACAGACTAGAAGAGTGATATAGTGGCCAGACTAGAGGAGTGATATAGTGGACAGACTAGAAGAGTGATATAGTGGACAGACTAGAGGAGTGATATAGTGGACAGACTAGAGGAGTGATATAGTGGACAGACTAGAGGAGTGATATAGTGGCCAGACTAGAGGAGTGATCTAGTGGACAGACTAGAGGAGTGATATAGTGGACAGACTAGAGGAGTGATATACTGGACAGACTAGAGGAGTGATATAGTGGACAGACTAGAGGAGTGTTATAGTGGACAGACTAGAGGAGTGTTATAGTGGACAGACTAGAGGAGTGATATAGTGGACAGACTAGAGGAGAGGAGTGATATAGTGGACAGACTAGAGGAGTGTTATAGTGGACAGACTAGAGGAGTGATATAGTGGACAGACTAGAGGAGTGATATAGTGGACAGACTAGAGGAGAGGAGTGTTATAGTGGACAGACTAGAGGAGTGTTATAGTGGACAGACTAGAGGAGTGATATAGTGGACAGACTAGAGGAGTGATATAGTGGACAGACTAGAGGAGTGATATAGTGGACAGACTAGAGGAGTGATATAGTGGACAGACTAGAGGAGTGATATAGTGGACAGGCTAGAGGAGTGATATAGTGAACAGACTAGATGAGTGTTATAGTGGACAGACTAGAGGAGTGATATAGTGGACAGACTAGAGGAGTGATATAGTGGACAGACTAGAGGAGTGTTATAGTGGACAGACTAGAGGAGTGATATAGTGGACAGACTGGATGAGTGATATAGTGGACAGACTAGAGGAGTGATATAGTGGACAGACTAGAGGAGTGTTATAGTGGACAGACTAGAGGAGTGTTATAGTGGACAGACTAGAGGAGTGATATAGTGGACAGACTAGAGGAGTGATATAGTGGACAGACTAGAGGAGTGATATAGTGGACAGAGAAGAGGAGTGTTATAGTGGACAGACTAGAGGAGTGATATAGTGGACAGAGAAGAGGAGTGTTATAGTGGACAGACTAGAGGAGTGATATAGTGGACAGACTAGAGGAGTGATATAGTGGACAGACTATAGAAGAGTGATATAGTGGACAGACTAGAGGAGTGATATAGTGGACAGACTAGAGGAGTGATATAGTGGACAGACTAGAGGAGTGTTACAGTGGACAGACTAGATGAGTGTTATAGTGGACAGACTAGAGGAGTGATATAGTGGACAGACTAGAGGAGTGATATAGTGGACAGACTAGAGGAGTGTTATAGTGGACAGACTAGAGGAGTGTTATAGTGGACAGGCTAGAGGAGTGATATAGTGGAATGAATGAATGAATGAAAACTTTATTTAACAGATTGCAGAATGGGTACAATACAGTACGGCTCAATACATACAATTGTTAAGGGGATGCAGACCTGATAAAGACGTTTGTCTTGTTTCCATCAGGGTCCCCCATTTTCAATTCATATAGACATATATGACATACATGACATACAGATAGTCAGTACTGCTACATCTATACATTTATGACATACCAGATTTGCAAATACAGTACTGTTTGTGATACAGAAGGAGTCAAGAAAAGGGAGTATATACATTTGACGTAGAAACTGTACATTGGAGGAGGTTGGGTGGGGGGGGTTGGGTACATTGGGATATTGACAACCATACTGGGTAATTTACATTGGAGGTGGTTGGGGGGGGGGGGGGGGGCCGGGGGGCACACTGTATAAACAAGTAACACTGTACATTGAGGGGGGGGGGGGGGGGGGAGGAGACACTGTACAAACAAACACAATTGTACAAGTGGACAGACTAGAGGAGTGATATAGTGGACAGACTAGAGGAGTGATATAGTGGACGGACTAGAGGAGTGATATAGTGGACAGACTAGAGGAGTGATATAGTGGACAGACTAGAGGAGTGATATAGTGGACAGACTAGAGGAGTGATATAGTGGACAGACTAGAGGAGTGATATAGTGGACAGACTAGAGGAGTGATATAGTGGACAGACTAGAGGAGTGTTATAGTGGACAGACTAGAGGAGTGATATAGTGGACAGACTAGAGGAGTGTTATAGTGGACAGACTAGAGGAGTGATATAGTGGACAGACTAGAGGAGGATATAGTGGACAGACTAGATGAGTGTTATAGTGGACAGACTAGAGGAGTGTTATAGTGGACAGACTAGAGGAGTGATATAGTGGACAGACTAGAGGAGTGATATAGTGGACAGACTAGAGGAGTGTTATAGTGGACAGACTAGAGGAGTGATATAGTGGACAGACTAGAGGAGTGATATAGTGGACGGACTAGAGGAGTGATATAGTGGACAGACTAGAGGAGTGTTATAGTGGACAGACTAGATGAGTGATATAGTGGACAGACTAGATGAGTGATATAGTGGACAGACTAGAGGAGTGATATAGTGGACAGACTAGAGGAGTGATATAGTGGACAGACTAGAGGAGTGATATAGTGGACAGACTAGAGGAGTGTTATAGTGGACATACTAGATGAGTGATATAGTGGACAGACTAGAGGAGTGATATAGTGGACAGACTAGAGGAGTGATATAGTGGACAGACTAGATGAGTGATATAGTGGACAGACTAGAGGAGTGATACAGTGGACATACTAGAGGAGTGATATAGTGGACAGACTAGAGGAGTGATATAGTGGATAGACTAGAGGAGTGATATAGTGGACAGACTAGAGGAGTGATATAGTGGACAGACTAGAGGAGTGATATAGTGGACAGACTAGAGGAGTGATATAGTGGACAGACTAGATGAGTGATATAGTGGACAGACTAGAGGAGTGATACAGTGGACATACTAGAGGAGTGATATAGTGGACAGACTAGAGGAGTGATATAGTGGATAGACTAGAGGAGTGATATAGTGGACAGACTAGAGGAGTGATATAGTGGACAGACTAGAGGAGTGATATAGTGGACAGACTAGAGGAGTGATATAGTGGACAGACTAGAGGAGTGTTATAGTGGACAGACGAGGAGTGATATAGTGGACAGACTAGAGGAGAGGAGTGTTATAGTGGACAGACTAGAGGAGTGTTATAGTGGACAGACTAGAGGAGTGATATAGTGGATAGACTAGAGGAGTGATATAGTGGACAGACTAGAGGAGTGATATAGTGGACAGACTAGAGGAGAGGAGTGTTATAGTGGACAGACTAGAGGAGTGTTATAGTGGACAGACTAGAGGAGTGATATAGTGGATAGACTAGAGGAGTGATATAGTGGACAGACTAGAGGAGTGATATAGTGGACAGACTAGAGGAGTGATATAGTGGACAGACTAGAGGAGTGTTATAGTGGACAGACTAGAGGAGTGATATAGTGGACAGACTAGAGGAGAGGAGTGTTATAGTAGACAGACTCGAGGAGTGTTATAGTGGACAGACTAGAGGAGTGATATAGTGGATAGACTAGAGGAGTGATATAGTGGACAGACTAGAGGAGTGATATAGTGGACAGACTAAAGGAGTGATATAGTGGACAGACTAGAGGAGTGTTATAGTGGACAGACTAGAGGAGTGATATAGTGGACAGACTAGAGGAGTGTTTAATTGTTGGTGATTTTAACATTCATTCCAATAAAACTCTAGATCCCCTAAATAAGGCTTTTACAGACATCATTGACTCTGTCGGTCTCATTCAAATCGTTGACCAACCCACTCACATGGTGGGAACACCCTTGACCTAGTCCTAGCCCGCGGTCTCACTGTGTCAAATTTGACCGTCTCCCCCTATGTTCCTGCTCTCTCAGACCACTACCTCATCAAATTTCAAATTGATCTGACGGTTTCTCGCCCAGACAGTGTAGAATCCTACATGAGCCGTCGTATTAACGCCTCAACTGTCCCAATTCTAGTTAACTGCCTACCAGACACCCTCTCTCCCTTCCTCTCTTACTCTGGCCCCCTTGATCTCTTTACAGACAAACTTAATGCCGCCCTTCGTAGCACGCTCGACATTGTCGCTCCCCTTAAACCTAAAATTAAACGTGCTCCGCAAAAACTAACTCCCTGGTTTACGGAGGAAACGCGCTCCTTTAAAAAGGCTTGTCGCAAACTTGAACATAAATGGCGTTCGACCAAACTCGAAGTATTCCGCCTCGCCTGGAATGATAGTTTACGTAACTACAAAAAGGCACTCTCACTTGCCAAAATCTCTTATTTTTCCAGGCTCATAAATGAAAACAAAAACAACTCAAAGTTTCTGTTTGACACAGTTGCAAAACTTACGCAGAAACAACCAAGTGCCCTAAACCATGCGTTCTCGGCTAACGAATTCATGACATTTTTTACCAAGAAAATTGACCTCATTAGAGATGAAATTGTTGCTTTACTCAACAATCAGAGTCCCTCCCAACCTTTGACGGGCATTCCCCCTGACTTTGATTCCAGTCATACGCTATGCTGCCTTGAAAACGTCTCACTTAGTGCCCTCTCTAAACTGGTTGGCGCGGCTAAACCTTCAACCTGTCTGTTTGACCCTCTCCCAGCAACTCTCATCAAAAAACTCTTCCCAACTCTAGGCCCTGCCCTACTCAATATCTTCAACACCTCTTTGTCTACTGGCGTGGTGCCCCTGGCCTTTAAATCAGCCGTCATTAAACCACTACTTAAAAAACCGAACCTCGACCCTCTAATCTTGAAAAATTACAGACCTATCTCCAATCTTCCATTCCTATCCAAAGTGTTAGAACGGATCGTCGCAACGCAACTTACAGACCATTTATCAAACAATAATCTTAATGAATCATTTCAATCTGGCTTTAGAGCCTTACACTCCACCGAAATGGCGGTTACCAAAGTCACAAATGACTTACTGCTCTCTCTTGACTCAAACCTCACTTCTGTGCTCTTACTGCTTGATCTCAGTGCAGCCTTTGACACTATCGATCACTCGATTCTTCTAGGTCGGCTTGAGAATCATGTTGGCATTCGGGGTCTCGCACTAGCTTGGTTTAAATCCTATTTAACTGATAGAACACACTGCGTGGTCTATAATGATTTAACATCTGAGACCCTCCCAGTGCAATGTGGTGTCCCACAAGGCTCTGTCCTGGGCCCTTTGCTATTTTCGATTTACATGCTACCCCTCGGCGATATCATACGCAAATTTGGCATAAACTTTCATTTTTACGCTGATGACACCCAATTATATATACCTATTAAGCCAAATGATTCCTCCCAACTACAAAACCTTGAGGCGTGCTTGCTTGCCGTCAAAAAATGGATGTCGCAAAACTTTCTACTCCTTAATGCAGATAAAACTGAGATGTTAATTGTTGGCCCCCCAAACCACAGAGGCCTGTTTCAGGACATCTCCCTCAACTTTGATACCTGTCATGTATCCCAGAGCTCCACCATAAAAAACCTCGGAGTCATTTTTGATTCCTCCCTCTCATTTAATGCACATATAAAAAATGTCACCAAAATTGCATTCTTCCATCTTCGTAATATCGCAAAAATACGCCCCATTTTAACTCTGGCTGATGCTGAAACCCTGATTCATGCTTTTGTCTCATCACGTCTGGACTACTGTAATGCACTTTTTTCAGGCCTACCTAATTCAAGCATCAAAAATCTTCAACTCGTGCAAAATGCGGCTGCACGGATACTAACTAGAACTAGAAAATTTGATCACATCACACCAGTTTTGTCCGCCCTACATTGGCTTCCTATCCAAGCCCGTTCTGACTTTAAAGTGCTACTCCTCACCTACAAAATTTGAAATGGGCTTGCACCGCTCTATCTATCCGATCTCATCTCCCAATACTCGCCCGCTCGTGCTCTGCGCTCACAAAATGCGGGGCTTCTATCGACCCCTAGGGTTAAAAAGAAATCCGCCGGCCACAGAGCCTTTGTCTACCGCGCTCCCTACCTGTGGAACAAATTACCTGCCGTCATCAGGGGCGCCTGCTCTGTCGAAGCTTTTAAATCCCTGCTTAAGACTCATCTTTTCTCTCTCTCCTTCAACCTACCTTGATCTCACCTGGTCGGGGACTGACCTTTAGATTAATCTGTGTAGTTTAGTTATGGTACAGGGTACTACATGGTACCACTGGGTAGTTTACTATAGGGTAGTTTAGTTAGGGTACAGGGTGCTACATGGTACCACAGAGTACTACATGGTACTGCATGGCACTACAGGGTACTACATGGCTCTACATGGCACTACATGGCACTACATGGCACTACAGGGTACTACATGGTACCACAGGGCACTACAGGGTACTACATGGCACTACAGGGTACTACAGGGTACTACGGGGTACTACATGGCACTACGGGGTACTATAGGGTACTACATGGCACTACAGGGTACTACATGGCACTACAGGGTACTACATGTCTGCTCCTTTGCAGCACCACAAACATGGGAACTCTCTAACTCTCCCCCCCCCCCCCTCTTTCCCCCCCCCCCTCCCTCCCCCTTCTCTCTGAGTGCCCGTCTCCTGGCGCTGACTAAGGTGATGGATGCCTCGGGGTCTTGGCCAAGATTGTAGTGACTGCTCTACATGCACCTCCGAGGCCTTGGATCAGTTATTCACCGCCGTCTGTCCGTGGTCCTGTCAACTGATTAACAGTATTAACAGACTGTTAACAGATTAACAGTCAACGCGGTTTCATTGCTGGGTTAAGTACTTCTATTCTATTCACATAATACGCTTACTTCATATATCTACTCCATTCACATTATATGCCTACCACTTGTATCTATTGCTATGTCCGCCTACTACAATCTCATGAGCTGTCTAACGCCTGTCCCGTCTCCCTGTCTCCCTATGACTTGCTGTCCTGGAGTGTTGACCGGAGTGTTGGACGTCCCGTGACGAAGGCCGGGAGATTGCGACCCCCTCTGCGTGCCCCCCTGTCTCCGGAGGTCTCGTAGTGGTGACCGGAGTGCCGGATGTCCCGCGATGATGTCGGGGAGTTCGCGACCCTCTCTGCGCCACCCCCTATCTCCCTGTCTCCGGCTGTCCCTGAGCAACGACCGGAGTGTTGAATGTCCTGTGACTAAGACGGGGAGGACGTGACCCTCTTTGCGACGCCCCTGTGCCTCAAATAGATCCGCTATCAACTCTATCTTTAATCTTTCAAAATGTTCAGTTGCTATCGCTATTAGCTCTATCTTTAATCTTTCAAAATGTACAGTTGCTATTGCATGCACTCATCTGTGTTTCACCACACACACGAGTGCATGCTTACCAACTGTCCGTCTGCAACACTACTATCACCAACATCTAAGAAGGGAGATCCCCCCTTGAATGGCCCTTCTAAGGTTTCTCTCCTCCACACTGCCTGTGGAGCTTTTTTCCCTATTGTTAGGTTTTAGTGAGTTTTTCCTTACCTTCGCGTGGGGTATGTCTGGGAGTGCTTGCATTCTTTCATTTATTTGCATTCATCTAAATTTTTTTTGACCTTATGGTGTTCTTGACTTATTGTTATGTTTTCTTCTTGACTTGTTTAAAGAAGACCTGTACGGCCCATGGGGACATTAACGTGTGTTGTCGGGCCCTATAAATAAATTTGATTTGATTTGTTATAGTGGACAGACTAGAGGAGTGATATAGTGGACAGACTAGAGGAGTGTTATAGTGGACAGACTAGAGGAGTGTTATAGTGGACAGGCTAGAGGAGTGTTATAGTGGACAGACTAGAGGAGTGATATAGTGGACAGACTAGAGGAGTGATATAGTGGACAGACTAGAGGAGTGATATAGTGGACAGACTAGAGGAGTGATATAGTGGACATACTAGAGGAGTGTTATAGTGGACAGACTAGAGGAGTGATATAGTGGACAGACTAGAGGAGTGTTATAGTGGACAGACTAGAGGAGTGTTATAGTGGACAGACTAGAGGAGTGTTATAGTGGACAGACTAGAGGAGTGTTATAGTGGACAGGCTAGAGGAGTGTTATATCTATCTCTATCTAGGTCGTCCTCGGACGGGCCCTCCATCGGTGCTTCCAGTCATCCCGATCCTCCATGCATCTGGCTAGCTCGCCGGTGCTTTCTGTTCCCGCATCTCTCCTGAGTACGTCCACGTAGGTTAATGTGGGACGTCCTCGTGATCGATGCCCGTGTGTTGGTTCCCACAGCACAAGTTTGCTGGTTGGCATCTCATGGTGTATATAGTTATAGTGGACAGACTAGAGGAGTGATATAGTGGACAGACTAGAGGAGTGATATAGTGGACAGACTAGAGGAGTGATATAGTGGACAGACTAGAGGAGTGATATAGTGGACAGACTAGAGGAGTGTTATAGTGGACACACTAGAGGAGTGATATAGTGGACAGACTAGAGGAGTGATATAGTGGACAGACTAGAGGAGTGATATAGTGGACAGACTAGAGGAGTGATATAGTGGACAGGCTAGAGGAGTGTTATAGTGGACAGACTAGAGGAGTGATATAGTGGACAGACTAGAGGAGTGTTATAGTGGACAGACTAGAGGAGTGATATAGTGGACAGACTAGAGGAGTGATATAGTGGACAGACTAGAGGAGTGTTATAGTGGACAGACTAGAGAAGAGAAGTGATATAGTGGACAGACTAGAGGAGTGATATAGTGGACAGACTAGAGGAGTGTTATAGTCGACAGACTAGAGGAGTGATATAGTGGACAGACTAGAGGAGTGATATAGTGGACAGACTAGAGGAGTGATATAGTGGACAGACTAGAGGAGTGTTATAGTGGACAGACTAGAGAAGAGGAGTGATATAATGGACAGACTAGAGGAGTGATATAGTGGACAGACTAGAGGAGTGATATAGTGGACAGACTAGATGAGTGATATAGTGGACAGACTAGAGGAGAGGAGTGTTATAGTGGGCAGACTAGAGGAGTGATATAGATTATAGTGGACAGACTAGAGGAGTGATATAGTGGACAGACTAGAGGAGTGATATAGTGGACAGACTAGAGGAGTGATATAGTGGACAGACTAGAGGAGTGATATAGTGGTCAGACTAGAGGAGAGGAGTGATGTAGTGGACAGACTAGAGGAGTGATATAGTGGACAGACTAGAGGAGTGATATAGTGGACAGACTAGAGGAGTGTTATAGTGGACAGACTAGAGGAGTGATATAGTGGACAGACTAGAGAAGAGTGATATAGTGGACAGACTAGAGGAGTGATATAGTGGACAGACTAGAGGAGTGTTATAGTGGACAGACTAGAGTGATATAGTGGACAGACTAGAGGAGTGATATAGTAGACAGACTAGAGTGATATAGTGGACAGACTAGAGGAGTGATATAGTGGACAGACTAGAGGAGTAATATAGTAGACAGACTAGAGGAGTGTTATAGTGGACAGACTAAAGGAGTGATATAGTGGACAGACTAGAGGAGTAATATAGTGGACAGACTAGAGGAGAGGAGTGATATAGTGGACAGACTAGAGAAGAGGAGTGTTATAGTGGACAGACTAGAGGAGGAATGAGAAGGCTAGACTTCCTGTGTAAACACAGATGCACAGCTGTCGTAGTGGGCAGACCGTTAAAAAACCAAACCTCATACTCTGGTGGTGGAGCCACCAAACAAACAGGACAATGCTATTTTCAACCCCCCTCCCTAATTCCACGATAAACAGGTAATATCTGGAGGCAGTGAACATGAGAAATCCTCCCAACACTTGACCTCAAGAATGTCTTCCAGTTCCTTGAGGTTTTTATAGGGATGTCCCGGTCGCATTTTTTCGCTCCCGATCCGATCCCGATCATGTGATTTTGAGTATCTGCCGATACACATTTTTGGTCTGCTATTTTGGGCATACATCACTGTCGTGCGACGGTGTAAATCAAAGGAAATGCGTTTGTTTTGGCAAATTCTTCTGCTCTGTGCGACAATAAATAAATGAATGATGATATGTAATTTAAAACCAAAACTAAGGCCTCAGTATGAGTTTAAGATGTGAACATGGTCATGTTTTTTGAATAAAATAAAAATTATATATTTTTTCTTTTACTCCCAATAATTTTTTTTGATCCCGAGCTTCTGAAAATCATGTGATCGGCCCCCGACCCCGATCACGTGATCGGGACATCCCTTTATCTTCCTTAAAACCCACTATGTCATTTACGATGATTTGATCCTGCTTGAATCATACGTTCAGAATCTTGGATTAGTCCTCATTTCCTAATTACTGTTTAACCCTTTCACTACCACACTGGTTAACCCTTTCACTGCGACAATACAGAATGTTAACCCTTTCACTGCCACACGACGAATGATTTAACCCTTTCACAACCACACTACAGACGGTTAACCGTCTGTAGTGTGATTGATTGATTGATTGAAAAGTTTATTAACAGATTGCAGAATGGGTACAGTACAGTACAGCTCAATACATACAATTGTTAAGGGGATGCAGACCAGAGAAAGACTTTCGTCTTGTTTACATCAGGGTCCCCCATTTTCAATTCATCATAACATATATGACATACATGACATACAGATAGACAGTACTGCTACATCTATACATTTATGACATATCAGATTTGCAAATACAGTACTGTTTGTGATACAAAAGTGTCCAGAAAAGGAGTGTATATACATTTGGCATAGAAACTGTACATTGGAGGAGGTTGGTTGGGTGGGGTTGGGTGGGTTGGGTGAGGGCTGTACATTGGAGGTGGGGGGGGGGGGGGGGGGGGGGGGGGTGGGAAGGGGACACACACACATTTTACACTGTACATTGGAATATTGACAAAGCCTTACTTGGTCATTTACTGTACAACTAGGTTAGGACATTTGTAGGGGCCAGTTTCGAATTGCAGTCTCACGTACAGTAGGTGTTTTTTGAGAGTGTTTTTGAAGGTGGGTAGTGATTCACATTCCTTTACAGCTTTAGGTAGGGCGTTCCACATTGATGTGGCATAATTGCTAAACGTGTTTAGTCCCTTGTTTGAGCCGAATCTGGGTTTTACATGATTTGTGGAGCTCCCTCTGGTGTTGTGATCGTGGTATTCACTGACCTTTGGGAAGTATTTTGACATGTACATGGGTACCTTGGTCGCGTAGTGTATCTTGTAGACCAGGCCCATTGCAAGTTGCTGTACTCTGTCGTCTACTCTAAGCCATCCTAGGTTGTCAAAGTGGGCAGGGGTGAGGTGGGTTCTAGGAGTCAGGTCAAGTAGTAGTCTGACTAGCTTGTTTTGAGATGTTTGTAATTTGTTTTTTAGTGCCTTTGAGGTGCTTTGGTACCATGAGGTGCAAGCATAGTCGTAGTACCCTTGAATGAGTGCTCCTGCTAGAGTCTTCAGGGTATTCTTGTTTACCAGAGAGGAGATCCGGTACAAGAATCGCGTTCGTTGGTTGACTTTTTTTATTACATTGGATGCCATTTTGTCACAGGAAAGATTAGCCTCTAGGATGGAACCCAGGTAGGTAATTTCATCTTTCCTTGTGATAATATTGTCACCCACTGTAACCGAGAAGCCGTCGGTCTTGCTGAGTTTGTTATTTGAACCGAAGAGAATGGACTCTGTTTTGCCCATGTGTAATGATAGTTTGTTGTCGGCGAGCCATATGCAGATTTTGCCTAGTTCCGAGCTGAGGGCTTTTTCAACCTGTAACTTGTTCTTGTCAGAGACCAGCAGGGCTGAGTCGTCCGCAAACAGGAACAAGTTGCAGTCACAAGCTGACGACATGTCATTTGCATAAATTAGGAATAGTAGCGGTCCTAGTATGCTTCCTTGTGGAACACCACAGCTCACTGTGAGGGGGGGGGATAGGGTACCGTTTACTTCCACCATCTGTTCCCTCCCCTCCAGGTAGGATTGTATCCAGCTCACTGATAAACTATCAAAACCAATTGCTTTTAGCTTGTCAATCAGAATGGTGTGATTGACAGTGTCGAAGGCCTTTTGTAGGTCCAGCATGACCATGCCGCAGTATTTGCCCGCGTCCACCTCTTGTTTGATGTGGTCGTTCAAGTAGAGAAGGCATGTGTCAGTGGAGTGGGATGTTCTGAAGCCAGATTGGAATTCGTAGATTAGATTTTTTTCCGCGAGGTACTTTTCGATCTGTTCGTATACTATTTTTTCCATGACTTTCGAGATGGATGTAAGGATAGAAACAGGGCGGTAGTTACCCGGGTCTAATTTGCTGCCCTTTTTGTGCAGGGGTGTTACTCTCGCAATTTTGAAGTCCTTGGGGACGTGTCCCTGTTTTATGGAGAGGTTTATTATGTGTGTGATGACTGGGGTGATGGCTGCTGCTGAGTCTCTGAGGAATTTGGAGGGGATGTTGTCATGGCCAGTGGCCTTGTTTGGTTGGAGGGCGCTCAGTTTTTTGAGTACCTCATCTGTAGTTACTATTTCCAGTTTGAAGTCGTCTTTGTGGACGCCTAGGTTCATGTAGTATGCTACTATGTGTGGTAGTGAACGTTTAACCTTCGGTAGTGTAATAGTGGTGAAAGGTTAACCTTCTGTAGTGTGGCAGTGAAAGGGTTAACCTTCTGTATTGTAATAGTGAAAGGTTAACCTTCTTGTAGTGTGGTAGTGAAAGGGTTAATGTCCATCAGTAAAGTCCTTTCTCAGCGCAATCCACGCCGTTCTTCACACTGGACACCCGCAGCTCAGGGTAGTTGGAACAAAACCAACAGCGGTTTGATTCGAGAGGAGGAGCCGAGTTACCCGTATGAAGAGGAGAAGGAATGTCTAAATAGCTCCCAATGTGAATTTATTTAGGGCACAACGTTTAGGCCTGTGTTGCCTTCAACACGGAGCATGTGAGGGGGGTGGGGTACGGGGTATTACTCTTTGTGGGGTAACACAGACTGGCAAAAAGTGGCTCAGGAGGTCGTCTTGTAATCAGAAGGTTCCCAGTTCGATTCCCCTCCTCCTGGCAATGTGTCGAAGTCTGCTCGAGCGAGACACTTAAGCCCTAACTGCTGCCGGGTGAGCAGGTCGGCACCTTGCATGGTCGCCTCTGCCCTCGGGTATTACCTTTTTTTGGGCGGCCAGCCCATGTGTCTGGAGATGAAATAATATTAGGCCTAAATGTATTAATGTATATGTTTTTGTATTAAAGTCGCCAGTTCAGTGTTGCTATGTGTTTTTTTTTTGCTAGTATGGTTGTGAAATTTGTGTGTGTGTGAACGTGTGAATGTGAGGCATAAGTTGTAAGGTGCTTTGGATAAAAGCTGCAATATAAATGCAGTCCACTTACCACAGAAACGGTAAAAAAGAAAAAATGGTAAGATGAGGCAAAATCGTCTGTATCACACGCCACATGGTGAAAGGCCAGAGGCAGCAGACGGTTCAGCCAAACCACAACCACAGCTAGGGAGCCCCCCCCACAGAGGATCCAGTGGGGCGTGTCCTTATCTCTATGGAGGCTAATTGTACCCTAGCCCCAATTACCTTGCAATGTCCGGTCGCCTCTGTGGCTGACTCTCAGGCATGCACACACGTAAAGACACGTGCACATACACACACCAAAATAAATCATGCACCTTTACACACACAAAAATAAATCAGTTTTATGTTTGCACACATTCTCCTAGTCCTACTCCCTTATTCTATCCTAGAACCCCGGTGTAGTGTTTGGAGCAGCGTAACACCATTGGTTGTTCAGTGTGTTGTCTCTCACTCACTCACACACACACACACACACACACACACACACACACACACACACACACACACACACACACACACACACACACACACACACACACACACACACACACACACACACACACACACACACACACACACACACACACACACACACACACACACACACACACACACACACACACACACACACACACACACACACACACACACACACACACACACACACACACACACACACACACACACACACACACACACAGCTTCTTATGGGCACAGAGGAACAAAAGTCAAACATGAGGACGAATGAACAGCACGAGACCATTTTACTGCAAGCATATTTTTAATACAAAAACAGAACAAAATTGTTTATAATCTTAGTTTTTTTTTTTTTTTTACACAATTGACCTCTACTGACGTCCCTCCCTCCCTCCTGCGTTGTGTTCCTCATGAACACACTGAGAACAGCACAGCATCAAAAGGTGGTGGACTAGTCTCCTGTGCCCCCCCCCCCCCCTCAAAAGAGACAATAAATAAATAAAAATCACCTTAAGATGTTTCTTCCTTACTGTCTTTCATTATTAGGTTTCCATAAACTTCATCTCTTACACTGAGATAACACACAGAGTCCACGTTGGCCCCGTCAAAGGACGGGACAAAAAAAAAAAAAGAGCACAAGGAGAGACACTGGAGAGGGCGGGGGGGGGGGGGGGGTGGTGGTGCGGCATCTGAGAGAGAGAGAGAGAACTCCCTCTCGCTCGCCCCCGCTCACGTCCCAGTCGTTCATATATGTAGTTCTTTTTCGCAAACACAATAAAGGGCAAACCCCTTTGGTCATGATCCTGGGAATTGTAGTCAAAAGAAACAGCAAGACTGCCATTGGAGTCAGTCAGCATCCTGGTGAGTGATGTTAACCTTACAAAGTAGTAGAAATACTTTCACACACACACACACACGCACACACACGCACACACACGATGTAGACGAGCGGATTGGACATTTCCTTGGTAAAAAAAAAGAAGAGAAAAGATCATGATTTCACCATCTTAATACTAATCATTCCTCCGAGACGAAGATGATGCGACGTGGAACAGAAAAATAAATATATATCCTCTTTAAGCTAGAAAACTAAGAAGTACAACATGATCATAAATTAACCAGAACATGATTGAAGGGGGTTGGGGATGAAAAAATAGACATTGATAACATGAAATCTTTGCATACAGTGGCTCAAGTCTATGACCTCATACTTCTGTAACATGTGACAATGATACACACACATACATACACACACACGGTACACATGAGTGCGTGTGTGTGTGTGTGTGTGTCTGTCCTCCTGGGTTGCTAAAGGCAACGCAAGGGAGGCGGGGGGGGGGGCTGTTTAAGGTGGAATTCCAGCGGAACTTGACAGTTAGTGGGCGCTGGTCGTTGACTTCTTAGCTGGTAATACAGAGTCACTAACGTGGGGGTTAGGTTACGCACGCATAACATCTCCATAACATGTGCTGTTAGTCCAGTATCACCAAGAAAGAACAAAAAAATTAAATGCTGATTTCTACTGAGAGTTTGTGTGATCTTTTCAGATTGCAGAACCGTGTGACCGAACCCTCCCTGTTGGGAGTTTTTACACACACACACATTCACAAAACACACTTCAGTCCAAATGCTTCAGTGGTGGAGAAGACGTTGTGTGTGTGCGTGCGTGCGTGCGTCTGCGTGCGTGTTTGTGTCCTCAGTGTTAGCGCTGCCACCACCACAGTCTCCTGGGCTTGAGGTTAGTCCGTTTGTTGGAAGCAGGAAGTGGTCAGATGAGGGAAGCTCCTCCCGCCCCAAACATTGAAAAGTCCTCGTTCCGTTGGGTCGGTCGGTCGGTCTGTCTGTGCCGCTCTCCCCCAGCCACAAACATGCTGAGGTGTCATTTCTCCTCCCAAACCCAAACCGGTCCGACGAGGGGAAACAAGATGGCAGTCAATTGCATATTTCCTGGTTTCGCTCGCCGCCGTAGCGGCATCCGACCCACAGACCGACGATTCATTTCTCTCCGTCTCTTTTCTTTAGTCACTGTGGCGTAATTCGCCCACCCAGACCACCTGTGTAAATATTTGCGAGTGTTTTTTAAGGGGTGTGTATTTGTGTGTCACTGTTGTAGAGACGTAAAGCGGTTACAAGACTCAACCTTGACTCTCTCTCTTTCTTTCTCTCTCTCTCTCTCTCTCTCTCTCTCTCTCGGATCTCTGGTTTTAGGACAGAAACGTGGAACACGAATAAGGCAGCATCAAGTCAAGGTGATCGGTCGGTTTCAAATCAGAAGCCAGTCGTCTAGAAACAGCTCTAGAGGAAACCCTTACAACATTGTCTAGAACGGTTCCAAATACGAGACAGAGAAAAAAAAACACAGGAAGGCAAACCGGGATCAGTCCTTAAAGAAGGGGGGCAGCAAAAAGTCTTACTTTCGTTTATTCTTTTACCCCCGCTGTCTTTTTAAGTGCACACACGCAGGCTTCAAGGCCCCCCCCCCCGGGGCGTGATATGAGCGAGCGTGTGAGGGAGGGAAACGGAGAAACGCGTATCCCGTCCTCCATGCCGTCTGTATGGTTATCGGTCTTTGTGCACTAGTCCCACGTTTTTTGTGTGTTCTGGATCAAAACCAGCGGGACGGCGGAGACGGCCGACGACAGTAGCTTAGCTGCCGCGCAACGTGTGGGAATATCGATATTCTACAGTCTCCGTTTCTACGGTCCTTCCTCAGACCTCCGTGCGGGCGTGGCTCTCTCCCTCTCTCTTTATTTCTTCCCCGAGCCGGGGGTCTTGGGGCTGGGGGCCTTCTTGGAGATGGTGGGGATCTTGGAGGGCTTGGCGCCGCCGGCGCTGGGCCTCCGCGGGGTGTCCGACGTGTCCGAGCCGACGGAGCGCGAGTCCTGGAGCTCCGAGGCGTCCGAGGCGTCGCTGCCGCGCCGGCTGCCCGCCCGGCTGCCCGCCCTGCTGCCCGCCCCGCTGCCCGCGCGGCTGGCCGAGGCCGGGGTCCTCTTGGGGTCTGCGGGGGACAGACGGAGAGATCGAAGGGGGGGAGGAGGATGAGAGGCGGGAGGAAAAAAAGAGAAGGGGAAAGTACAGAACAGTGGAAATGTTAGGGTCAAGAGAACGGTGTGAAAAGAATTAAAGATTAATAACAACGTAAACAAACATTATGAGGCTGAGTAGGGATTGAGGTCTCAACACTGGCTTCAGAAAAATACAATTACAAACACTAATCAACAAGTGTCCCACCTGTATATTCATAGTTAATTATATTGTTATATTGTTTATTTTTTCTCATATTTTTACATTCTGATCAAATTTTATTGCCTTCCTACTATTACCCTGCCCATACCTGTGCCTCCCCTCCCTCCTCCTGCTATGACGCCCGAATCCCCCCCCCCAAGGGGATCAACCATGAGACGGACAAAAGAAATCCATACTAAGTGTAACAAGCTTGAGACAACACACAAATATAAAGTATACTTCAACGATGGCGCCCAAATTCAATGAACATGACGTAACACTTGACAGCCCAATCCATGACGTAACACTTGACAGCCAATCAGAGAGGTTCCCCGTCTCACCAGTGCGTGAAGACAGTTTAGCGCCGGTGAGAGGCGTCCCTCCGTTCTCCCCCGTCAGCGACCCTCGGCTGGAGTGGAAGGTGGGCCTCTTGAGCTTGGACCCCGACGCCGCCCCCTGCGGGAGGAGAGAGAGAACGTCAACAACACACCTTGTGACGGGTGAACTCAACCGGGAGGAGTTGCTTCCTGGCCAGGCTGCAGAGCCAAACCCTGACCATAACCTCAGTCCATATCTTGTGACTTAACCTTTAAAAGGTGCACTATGTCGTTTTGGGAGAGAGATTTTAAACTCTGAGAAGTGGGGGGAAAAATAAAAAATGCTATGGTATATTTTCACAACTGAATGAGCAAACTGTTTGATTTGGTTCCATGGAACTTTGAAACTAGAAAGCAACCTGGACAATGACTGTTATGACTGTTGTTGTTTGGAATGGCAGAGCACGCAATTTTGTTCAAACATAATTGGTTAGGGATGGGGGCATCGCGTTTCAACTGAACTTGATTTTTATCTTTTATTTTATTTGGTTTACCACCAAGGACGTCCACCAAAAGTGCTTGTTTTTGTCACTGAAACAGAAATCCCTCTCCGAAATCCCACGAGGCGCGAGTTGTTGCAGGAAGATGACACTGGAAGCTGTGGAGCGCGAGAGAGCGAGGAGGATTCTACGGATAATATGCTGACGTTACAGCGAAAGGTTTGATCGCTTAGCGTCGTCTAAAAGATAAAAACAGCGGCTCGTGTTTGCGCATTTCCAAATTGTGCCGACAACATGTCGTCCACTTTGTGTAGCGTTCATAGACTCATGCCGTTCCATGAGTGGAGAGACCTGCTGCAGACCTGTAATTATTACAAATGGTAACCGACTGACAATACATTTACATGAATCATTTTCATTCGAGTCATTTAGCCGACTTGATTTAGCTTTTATCCAAAGTGACTTACAAGTTCTGTACAACAAGTCAGAAGGAAGGGTAGGTACGACTCTGGCAGCTACAAGTGACGGCAAACAGTGTCGAACTTGAGTGCTACAGTCTTGAGTGCATAGTAGTAAAGACATATTAGCATAGTAGGTAGGTAGTAATATAGGCAAGGTAGATTCCTTAGCAGAAAAGTGCATCATACGCAGTAAGCATAGAGTATATTTCTGTGCATTGTTATTGCTGCTGCCATGCTCTTTAAGATGTGTTCTAAAAATACATTTCCCTAAACCAGGGTTCCCACAGACATTGCAAAATGAAATGCAAGGACTTTCAAGTACTTTTCCAAACACTCTTTAACACTTT
The DNA here is from genome assembly GCF_963971535.1 of Notolepis coatsorum. Classification (NCBI taxonomy): domain Eukaryota; kingdom Metazoa; phylum Chordata; class Actinopteri; order Aulopiformes; family Paralepididae; genus Notolepis; species Notolepis coatsorum. The sequence goes on along the minus strand of NC_140168.1, from coordinate 24,576,768 downwards.
GGCTGCCATGGGTTAAATTCATTATCAACCGTAGGTTGCCAGCGCTATTTGTCTATGGAGAAAGTCCCCTTCTTTGCAGGGCTATAACTTTTTAAATTCTATTGCTACATTGCCATTATTAGGGCCCATTCAAAGTCCTATATGTATTGTTCATTGTGTAGCAACGTTAAACTTTTTCATTCACATATTCATAGTAAAGTATGGTCTAATGTATAAGTATGTTTTCATCTCTTTCTGCAGCTTTCTCCAGAACGTGATATATAGCCCCAAATGCATTATATTGATGATGAAATACAGTTTGATGGCAATCGGCGCGATATAAAAAATTCCAACTGGACATGGTTCTAGAAGTTACTACACGTCATCTGATGTTGACCGGATGGCCGAGGGGGCATTTATAATTCCGTGGGCAGCGTTATACCATTCATCTAATGTGGGTCATATGTTCATCAGATCAGTTAGTATAGAAGACATTGAAAAATAACGCTGAATCTTACCGTATCTTCCTCGCGCCGTTGGGCGATGAGCGTGGAGTATACATTTTCCTATTATGGGATATATTTTTACCCGGTCCATCTCCAGCTTGTATATTGGTATATACGTCCAAATCATGTTGTTTATCGAGTTATTGCCAATCGATCACCGTGTAGCGTGACGAGCCAGAGTCACATGAACTATAGCGAGCGCCCGGAAGTACTACGGTCGTCATGACAACCTCTATTCAACATCCTGTTTGGCGATTGCGCCGATCAGCCACCAGATGGCGCTCCTGAACCGCCAGAGAGCTCAGTGGGTCCTGCTGGTGGATCTCAGGCCAGCGGAGGGGGAAAATGAATCCGATCGCAGATTTTTGAAATATTGATATAAGGACGCTGTACAGCGTCCCCCGGCAACTTTAGCATGGCCAGCAAAGACGTGAAAAGACGTGTCCCGGCACTCAAAGTGTTAATTTTAAAAGGGCATTTTTAAATGCAGTTTTTTTTGTATCCAATATTTATGGCTTAAAACCAATTTCGGACAATTAGTAACACTTTAGATAGAAACATTTTATTTCTTGATTCAGAACTATTTTATCATGGATGAACAAAACTTTCAATGCGAATGGTTGATTTGAATTCCAATGACTTTTTAAGCACCTTGTTAAAATAAATTGGCTGTTTTCAAGGAATTCCAGGCCTTGACTTTTTTTGGTAAAAAATCAAGCACTTTAAGCACTTCAAGGACCTTGTGTGACCCCTGCTAAACAAGTGCCAGAGCATCACTCAAATAATTAATGGGAGTACTGGGAAAACAGATCGTACCCATCCCTAATATTGGCTATTCAAATAAGTATGTGCTATACGTTTCACACCTCAAATTATTTAATTATTTCTAAGATTCATTACATAATTACAATGAACATAATTGTAAATATGTTTCGTAAACCAATCACAGGATCTGCAAATCTAAACAAACATAGTAGTGCACCTTTAAATAGAGAAGAAGAAGAAAGAAATTGTGATCATGAATTTTCAGGGATATACATTTAGACTTTGCAGACAAGGCCAGAAGATGAAAACCATAACAAATACTATTACACGACATTGTACCACAAGATGGACCAGGAATGACTAATATTACTAGTACTATACAGGGCCACTGTAAGAGGAAGTACAACTAGCTCTACTAGCCTCACACCGAATCTACGGTAAAACACAACACAGAGACAGAGCTACACAATGTCAAAAAAGATGTGACCTCAAATCTGAAATTAATATAATCATTTCTCCTAATTTGAATGTCACTGCAATTTCTAATGAACCTTTACAACGTTACATCTTTGCCACATCATCAAATTATCTTTCGACTCTGCAGAGCCTTCTATTCATCGGTATGTATATACCAAACCATCTCTGACAAATGTGATCATGTACATTGGTTTAAGTTTTGAGTGTACGTATGTACGTATGTGTGTGTTATGATGCGATCACCTGGGAGTATTAGTGCGTTAGCGCCCCCAGTGGGGATGGGGGTGGAGGTTGGGGGGTGGAGGGATTGGGTGGGTAGGGTGGGGGTGGGGGTGGTGGGTGGAGGGACTACGGTGAGTGTGCGTTACCTCGTGCCCAGGGGTGGAGTGGCTGTGGTCTGGGCAGCAGTTGGTTGGCGTTGGTGTTTTACTGTGTGCCAGCCAGGGCTTGGCATAGTCACGCGAGTGAGTATGGGAGGACTGAAGGAGAGGGAATGGAGGAAGGAAGGGAGGGAGGGAGGGAGGGAGAGGGGATAGGAGGCGAGGAAAGGAGGGGAGTAATGGCCAAAGCGAGGGAAGGTAGCAAGGGAGTAGTGTAGCGCAGTGTGTTTTTTTTTGTTGTTGTTGTGCGAGAGTGGGGTGGATTTTTTTTTCACAGAACACAGAATGAAAACAGAGGAGGAGGAGGATGAGGAGGAGGAGGAAGCACAAGTCCAAGCCGGGTTAGCAGGAGGCAGGTGAAGGGAGTTGGGGGTGGGAGGGGGGGGTCGGGGGGGAGACAACAAAATAGAAAGAAAGGAAAAAAACAGAACAAAAACAGAACAACAAATAAAGATCTCACAGTTAAGGACGTTGGTGATTTTATTATTATTCTTCTCGACATGCAACAGGAGGAGTCAACGTGACAAGGACACAGGGAGGACACAGATGTCACCACAGAACACGCTTCCTTCTCTCTCTCACACGCACACACGCACACACACACGCACACACACACACACACTAGCATGAGACAAACGAGAGACATAATCACAACACTCCACGACAACAACGGCTGCAGTGACGACCGAGCGGAACTCCTGCTAGACTCCTTCAACGCGCCGACGTGGCCGAATAATCCTCTGTTCTAGAACGATCATGATGACGAGGATGATGAGGATGACGAGGATGATGACGATGACGACGATGAAACTACTCCTTTGCAGGAGAACACGGGACGAGGACTGACAAGACAATTCGTGAGAAAATGGCTGTGTGAGTGTGTGTGCGTGCGTGTGTGTGTTGTTACATAGGGTGAAATTACCCTCTCCTTACATTTGCCTATCATTCATATTTCTCTGTATATCCTTTTACGCAGTTTCCGTAACCAAAGTATTATTTATTAACAGCAGGGGGCGCTCAAGTTTTTTTTTTTTCAAGACCCCAAGTGAATTAAACCGCAGACCACCTACATTTTCTCCC